>NC_062279.1:84884581-85212914 GCF_902655055.1 Lutra lutra | reverse complement strand
GCTGAGTGACAACCTGGAATGATCAAGCACAAACAGATCCAACCGAATTGGCTTCAAGGCCTACAGAACATAACACTGACATTAGTTTTCCAAGGGAGCAAATAGTTTCGTTAATTTAATATTGAAAAAGACTTGGATATCATCTTCTAATGTCCTTTAGATTGGCAGTGGAGATTGGAAAGGTGACCCAGGTGGTCATATTGCTAGAACATTTATGTTCTTTTTTGGCGACCATCTCCCCTCTGGGCTCCTGGGAGCAGTTTCCCATGGAATGGAGAGCAGAGAGAATCATAATTATGTCTCAGCCTGGGTTCATCACCCATTAGGGACCTGTATTTCTAAATGTGCCCTTATAAATCTTTTAGCTAAATCAGGGCTCAAATGTAAAACCCAGTTCCCTAGGGAACTTTCTAATCTGAACTAAAGTCTGGTTTAGGCTGATTTTTTTTTTAACCTTTGTGAAATGTACTTACTCATGACAATTGCAGATTTAGTACAAAGTCTTATTTATTATTTATTTTGTATTACACAAAAAACAAAAACAAAAGCCAAATGAACAAAAAACAGAAACATTTCTTGAATACCTTATAACACACAGATCAATTTCACACAAATTTGCATCTTTGAAAATGTAGTTTAAAAGCTGGTACAATATAGAGGAAGCACAGTTCTGGGAAGCACTGCCATCATTATTTTGTTTGGTTTTGTTTTTTAACAGAATAGTGTATACTCCTAAGGGGATAAAGTAATGAAAATAGGACAGACTTGTCCTTTCTTGTTGTTCTCGAGACCTGTGGCAACCATGAAACCTGATCCCAGTTCAGCTGGGCTTTTTACAGGTTAAATCCCAAGGAAGTAGTATTCCGGAGTTAATATCCTTAGGAGTTCTACCCTGGTGTCCTGGCTATCCCAAAAGGAGGAGATTCCATCTGGTCAGCACTCTAAGAGCCAAGCACTCCTTTAAAATCTGTATTGGCTGGTGCTACATGTCCAAGTCCAGACAGAGTGATAAATTACTCATAAATGAAAAAAGAGGAAAGTATTGCCATGATGGTCACTGGCTACAATCTTGGTCATTCCAGTTCTAGAGCTCTTCTTTGCTACAGCACTTTTTTATATTGAGCATGTGATTCCCCATTTGAACCTCTCAATTTGAAGGGCAGAATAAGTCGCTGGAAGGTGTTAGCAAAAACTGTGCTGTCTGGATGTGATTCTTGGGATCTCTAGGATCCTACAAAGAAATAATAGAAAACCCAGGGACCACTAAATGCCATGTAAACTGCTAGGAATACAAAAAATTCCCTTGCATTTTCTGGAGGAAAAGCAACTCTGTATTTATGTAATCATTTCGGTTATGAATCTGCTTATTAGCTGTAAAACCCAGAAGTCATAAGGTTAGTAGGAACCTTTCCAAAGATACATACGTAAAATTTAAGGAATAAGGTCATACATTCACAGAATTCAAAGTTTATTGGGAAGGGGGATCTGTCTCAAGTTAGAGTCTTTGTAGGGAATACTGGCTCCTGGCACAGACTTTCTTGGCTTATGAGTTCTTTCTGTCTGTGTCAAACACAGCTTGTTCCTCAAACCAGGAAGCTATTTAAGCCTTAAGGAATGGTGCCCCCTACACTCAGCAGCACATAAGCAGTAAGGTATGTATGTGTTCCATTCACCTAATTAAGAAAGGGACTCAGCGTGCAAGTTTGTAGTGTTAGTGATATGATTTTATATTTTACTACACTTCTTATGTTGGAGTTATTTTTTTTCTTTGAGTTTTTTTGTTGATTTACATTGAATTTCTAGCTTTTAATTCATTTTAGTTCGAAATTAATTTTCTGTTTTCAGTATGTGCTAGGAACTGTGTTCAAAAGGCTGCAAAGGATGTTGTGAGTAAGGCAGAAGTAATACAAACAGATTAGCATATGAAAAATTTTCAGACTGGCGTGTAACAATAAATACACATTCAAATGAGATTCTTTTTTCTACCCCCGCATGAAATTATGCAAGATTAAAAAAAGAAAAGAGAAGAAAAGGGTGTTGGTGAGGCTATGATGGGAGTGCTCTTGTGTTGCTGTGTGGGGTTCATGAGAGAGATGCAAACTCAAAGGGAAGGATCAAGGTTAGAAACTGCAGGGGAAGTTTCTGGAAAGGCTAGCACTTGAGTGAGGGCTTGGAGGAGGGGTGGATTTCAAAGGGTGGCAATGGAAGACAAGGCACGCTGCATGATTAAAGGTGGTAACTTTTTGGTGTGGTACCAGGTTTTGCTTTGGATTAAGTGTGGTGCTGTGTTTTGGAGATTTATCCATCTTGGCACATGAGCTTTAGCTCAGTCATTTTAATGTTTTTACAGTATTCCATGGGATGAATGGAATTCATGCTCCTTCTGATAGACAATTAGACTGTCTCCAATTTTTGTTGTCACAGATAAAGCCACCATGAGCATCTTTGCATATGTGTTCTTATGCATACTTGAGAGACTTTTTCCATGATATATCCTGGGGAACAGGATTGCTGAGTCATGGGGTATGCATTAGACAGTTCAAATTGCTCTTGAAGCATGTGTGACGACTGAAGTGCCCCCTGGCAATGTTGGAGAGCTCTTGCTATCCCACATCCTTACACTTAGCATTCACAGACGTACATTTTATCAGTTTGATGGGTGTGAATGTGTATCACATTAATTTTTTTCTGTTCCTTAATCATAAATGAAGTTCAAAAAATTTTTGTATATTAATAGACCATTCAGATTTCTTCTTGAGCCAATTGCTCATTTCCCCCCATTTTCTATTTTTTAAAAAAACTCTCTATTGACTTATAGATCTTCCTTATATATTCTGGATGTTCTGTTAAAAAAAAAATCAATGAAATGAATTGCAAATATTTTCACTTCCTCTGGGTCTTGTTTTGTAAATTGTTATTATGATCTTATTTCATTCCAAAGTAATTTTAATTCAGACAAAATCATCAGTCTTTTTGTTTATGGTTTATGCTTTCTATGACTCATTTAAGAAATCCGTTCTTAATATATGTCATGAAGAAAGTATCCTATCACTCTCTCTGGAGATTTTGCTTTTCATATTTAAGTCCTTAATTGGCCTGGAATTGATTTTTGTGTATGGTCTGAGATAAGGTTGTAGTACTTTTTTTCCATAAGGATGTCCAACTTCCCAAGCCCATAAATAATTCTTTTTCTATTTTATGTATTTTTTTTAAAAGATTATTTATTTATTTATTTATTTGTCAGAGAGAGAGAGGGAGAGAGAGCGAGCACAGGCAGACAGAATGGCAGGCAGAGGCAGAGGGAGAAGCAGGCTCCCTGATGAGCAAGGAGCCCGATGCGGGACTCGATCCCAGGACGCTGGGATCATGACCTGAGCCGAAGGCAGCTGCTTAACCAACTGAGCCACCCAGGCATCCCTATTTTATGTATTTTTCATATGCCAGGCAAATTTATGAAGAATTCTGTGAGCAAAAACTGTGGGAATATTTTCAGTGGTAAAGTGCGTGCATGTATCTCTGTAGTCAGAGGTATTACGGAAGCTGCTAAAGGATGGTGAGTACAGATCTGATTAAATTTGAATTCCAACTCTCATGTATAAACAAAGCAGAGTAAAAAGAATGCTCACAAAGTGAATCAGTTTCAAAAAGTTGGTATTGAAATGAATATAAGTGGACAGAAGTTTGGGATGGAAATAGGAGCTGTCCACATCAATTTCAAATGGTTGGAAAGGCTCGAATGTAAGGCTCTCCACTGGACTCTGGAATATTAGAATGAAATGAAGATGACTCTTGATAATACCAACCCCAAGAGCTTTGACTCAATCAACTGAACAAAGCAATATCAGTGAGGAGCAAGTTATGTGTAAACTGTTCTTGGGAAAATTACTCTCCGCAGATAGCATCAGGACTTGACTCACTCAGTCTCATTCCCAGCAGGCTTTACCCTCACCTTTCCCTTTGAAATGGGTTGAAATGCTAAACACCAACTTTCTACCTGGGATGGCCAGTGATGCAAGCGTACACCATTCCTTCCCATGCAGAAAGATGAAGCTGCTGGGGATAAGGGCTTTAGTCCTCTTACCTTGTTCCTTCTTGGAAATTGGATGTAGGATCTGGAAGTGCACCAGCCATCTTGGGACCTCAAGGGCAGACTTGTGGCATTCTGAGCTACTCTTGCCAGCCTGGTATTTCTACCCTCAGAATTCCTGTCACCAGAGACAAAATAAACTCGTATCTGTTTAAATCCTTATAGTGAGGGCTTTTATTTTTAAAATTCATTTATAGTCAAACACGTACCTGCCCAATAGAGCTTTAATACCTCATTCATTCATTCAATATTGGTTATCACTGGAAACATTTACAGTACTGGGTGTCTGTTAGTGAAGTGAGGGAGGACTGAACAGAGGAAGGGAAAGAAGAAGATAGCACATGTTCCTTGTGTATCTGGAGTTTAATTTCTAAATTGGAGAAATCAGACATTGCCACAGATTAAGCAGCAGTTTATGAGAAGTGCCCCATGTACCAATATTTGGCCCCAAGTATGCAGATGATCTTCTACAAGCATCTGGGATCCATTTTGGCAGCTTGGGGATCACATGGGCATCTATATACAGCAAACACTTGGTCCTAACACATGTCATGTGTTCCTACAGTCACATGAAGATGATTTTAGTATGAGGTGTTCAATGGTATATGTTGTACTATAAAACATATACTTATAGCCAAGGATCAAAGTTAGGACATAAATTCCTGGGATCTTTTTTGTTTCATCTTGGTATTCCTCACCATGACTAATTTCTTGTTTGCATATTTCAAGGGCAATGTAGTTAGTTTTATTTCCCAGTCATAATTTAATACAGAGTTTACAGAGATATAATCTGACTTCTTCTTACATTACTGATGAGTTCTAGATCTAAATTTGGCAGTGAACACTCTATTCAGTTTCTAGTTTCCTGACCTAGATGAATGAATTCCATAGCAAGGCTAGGTCATGCCACCTACCTCCTTTCCATAGAATGTCCTTGGGTTCTGGTTAAGGGCTGAAGACATGGTGGCAGTGGGAATGGGGAAATAAGAATAAGACATGGCCATGGAAAGGCCCAGCCCTAGCTCATCCTTGGTCTAAAGAAGTTCTAGGAGGATGAGTCGAGAGGCATTTAGGATTGTCTCTTCTCCTTGAACTTCATTAGTGTTCCTATGAGGCTATTATCAAGCATTTTGCCAGTGATCCAGGTCTTAGCCCTGAAGGTATGGTTTGTGACTCAGGTTTTCCCATGGCCTATCCTTGGCACTTTCAATCTGATCAGACTTGGGCTGAGGCTGAAGAAGAAGAAATTAAAAGCGAAAGTGTCAGGGTACATGGTTGAGGTTAGGGGAAGTTTGTCAACTCAGGACTATGGTACTGAAATATTCCTTTGGAAAACTCTCTAGTTAAGACTTCCATGCTGTACTCTGCTAAACTTCTTAGACCAGGGTGGTTGAGCTATGGGATTAGGATGCCTTGGGTCCTCAGCCTTTGATCTCTGGCTCATGGAAACACTGTGGGATAATATGATTTTAGCCTATTTGTCTTTTCCCATCTTTTTTGAACATTCCCCCTCTTAATTAAAAAATGCCATGCTTATAAGATCAAAAGTTTGTGATAAAGATTTTATTTTTATATAAAGTCATTTAAACTGTTTCAGAAATTGCTTAGTCCATCTGTGATTATCTCAGTGTAGCTTTCCTTGAATAAACAGAAAGGGTTTGAAAAATTCAATGAATTCCAGTGTTGGTTAACATTAGAACTGGCTCATGCTGAAGTTCATATTGACCTCAGAGCACAAGTTTATCTTTTGAGGTTGTTTTGACTTTGGGGAGGATAGATATTGGAACTTTCCATAGAGAATACTGCTTGGTTGACTTGTTTTTTTCTCCATGATGTTAGATAGAAAATCTCCATGACCAGAAGGCTCACTCCTCAGCCAAAGCAGTGGCCCATCTGCCATATCACTGTCTGTACAGAGGAAATAATCTCAAGATCACTTGATTCAGCACCCAGCTCTAGGCTAGAGAGATGGTGCTTCTTCTGTTTTATAGATGTTGTACCTATGGTCCCATGGTACCTATGGTCAAATCACTAGGAAATGATGCTAAGGGTGGTGTGCAGATGTGATAGATGTATGGTAGGGGCTGAGAGCAGGTCCTAGGATTCCTGATCAAATTCCTTACACATGCAGCTGGCTTGTGTAAGCTTGTTGAGTACTCCTGATGCTGATCTACAGAAATCTGAGACTGAACACCCGGTTGGATGGTAAGGGAGTCCAAGCTGGTCTTGCTAGTCTCTTCTCTGTTTGGCAATTGGTCACTATCCCTTGTCTTTCAAAATCTCTTCTTTAAAATATCAAAGGAAAATGTCCCTATTTTTTCCTCTAAGAATTGAGTCCATTCTCCACCATGGCTTCTTCATTGACCTTGTTCTTCAGTCATTTCACCTCTTTGCTGTATTTCTCATCTCTCCTTCCCTGCTGAGTCTTCGCTGCAGCTTACAAATATATTCAAGTCCATCCTATATTATCACTTAATTTTGAAGGGCTATCCTTCCTTCACTTCCATGGTACCACTCTCCTTTGGTTTCCCTCCCAGTTTTTGATTATCCCTTCCCATTTCCCTTTGCTGATGCTTCTTTCTTCTCTTAAATGGAGTTTTTATCCCCTAGGGTTCTGTGGGAGGCTTTTAAATATCTTCTGTATTTCACATATTCTTCTTGGATGGTCTCATCTGCTCCCAGGGCTTCAGAGTTCATCTCAACTGGTGTGCCCTAAACCTGGTGTATTTCCATTCCATTTTCCTTAAAGCCCAGACCCATGTATGTGGTTCACTTCCTGGATGTCTCTTACGTGGAGATGTGGGCAACATGCCAGAGAGGAAGGACATCCAGTTCTGGGGACTGTTTCTCATATGGAAGTAGAAGCGTTTCTGTTTCAGTGACCTATGTATGAGTGGTGAGGCTTCTACTGTATTTCCTCTAATGAAGGGCTTCTCTACCTCAGCATTTGTGACATTTTGAGCAGATAACTTTTTTGTTGTAGGGGACCATCTGTGCTTTGTAGGATGTTTAGCATTATCTCTGGTCTCTACCCATTAGATGCCAATAGTACCTCCCCCTTCCTTGCAAGTTGCAAAAACCAAAAATTATATCCTGACAGTGCCAAGTATCCCTTGGTGGTGGGAGAGAAGGGAATTGCCCTCCTTGAAAACTATGGCTTTAATATAATATGCTTTCCATTGCTCTGTCTTTGCTCACATTGCTTTTTTTTTTTTTTTTGACAGAGAGAGAGAGCACAAGCAGGCAGAGAGGCAAGCAGAGGGAGAGGGGGAAGCAGGCTCCCACTGAGCAGAGAGCCCCATGTGGGTCTCTATCCTAGGAGGCTGAGACCATGTCCTAAGCTGAAGGCAGAGGCTTAACCCACTGAGACACCCAGGCGCCCTTTGCTCATATTGCTTTTCCTTGAAACGTCTTTTCTCAGGTGAACCTGAGAAGCTTCTACTTATCCTTTAAGACTTGGCTCACTTCTCTTACAAAATCTTTTCTCATATTCTTATCCCTTCCTTTCTCTATAGTATTACCTCTTCCTTTGTGCCTCATGTCCTCTTATGATGTTACTTTGTTTATTTACACACATGCTTTTCTTCTCTGCGTGGTGAACTGATTGAGGGTTGACATCATGCTTTAGTCTTTGAATCCTCAGCACCTTCACAGTGTGTGGTAATTAATGTGCCCAATTCATATTGCTAAATAGGTGAACCGTAATGACCCCTGTTGGTCAAATCCTCTATGATAAATTCTAAGAGCACTATGCACAGTTCCATCAAAGCACTTACTACAGTTAAAATTTTCCATTTTTTGGTGTGATTATTAAATTAATGTCTTTCTCCTTCACTAGGCAGACTATAATAAGCTCCATGAAGGCAGAAACTATAGTTGTTTTTGGTCATCACTAAATCACGTAGTACTTGGCACTTAATAGGTGCTCAGAACATATTTGTAGAATGAATACATGATATTGGGAAAGACTGGTCTTGAGAGGTTAAAACTGGGTTTATTAATACTGGCAATAACAATAACTGATAGTTTAAAAAGTGTTTTTAAAGATAATTATTCACATTTAAGATTACTAAGAAGTCTTTGTAAAAAGGTATTGTTTCTTTCTTTAAAAAATTATTTTATTTATTTATCTGAGAGAGAGAGAGGGAGAGAGAGGAGGAGCAGAGGCAGTGGGACAAGCAGAATCCCTGCTGAGTGCAGAACTCCATGGGGGCTGTGATCATAACCTGAGCCAAACCAAGAGTTGGATACTCAGTCGACTGTGCCACCCAGGCGCCCCTTGGTTCTGTTTCATACATGAGAAGACTGAGGAAGCTCAGAGAAATTGAACATCCTAAGGTCTCATGCCTCATCATAATTGTATTACACAATCTGAGGACTGGGTTATTTCTTGTCTATATACACAGATTTGAGGAGATCAGTAAGTTTTTTTTTTTTTTTGTCTTATTGATTGATTGATTGGTTTTATTTTATTTATTTTAAATATTTTATTTATTTATTTGACAGAGATTGCAAGTAGGCAGAGAGGCAGGCAGAGAGAGAGGAAGGGAAGCAGGCTTCCCGCTGAGCAGAGAGCCCGGTGCAGGGCTCGATCCCAGGACCCTGGGATCATGACCCGAGCCGAAGGCAGAGGCATTAACCCACTGAGCCACCCAGGCACCACTATTTTAATTTAATTATTTTTATTAACATGTATTATTTGCCCCAGGGGTACAGGTCTGTGAATCATCAGGCTTATATGTTTTATAGCACTCACCATAGCACATACCCTCCCCAATGTCCATAACCCAACCACCCTCTTCCTAACCCCCCACCCCCCAGCAACCCTCAGTTTGTTTTGTGAGATTAAGAGTCTCTGTGGTTTGTGTCCCACCCAATCCCATCTTGTTTCATTTTTTGTTTCCCTACCCCCCAAAACCCCCACCCTGCCTCTCAAATTCCTCATATCAGAGAGATGATATGATAATTGTCTTTCTCTTATTTACTTATTCTCTTATTCAGCATAATATCCTCTAGTTCCATTCACATTGTTGCAAATGGCAAGATTTCATTTCTTTTGATGGCTGCATAATATTCCATTGTGTGTGTGTGTGTGTGTGTGTGTGTGTGTGTGTGTGTGTATATATATATATATATATATATACATACATATACATACTACTTCTTTATCCATCCATCCGTTGATGGACATCTAGGTTCTTTCCATAGTTTGGCTACTGTGGACATTGCCACTATAAACATTTGGTGGACATGCCCCTTTGGATCACTACATTTGTATCTTAGGGTAAATACCCAGTAGTGCAATTGCTGGGTTGTAGGGTAGCTCTATTTTCAACTTTTTGAGGAATCTCCATGCTGTTTTCCAGAGTGGCTACACCAGCTTGCATCCCCACCAACAGTATAGGAGGGTTCCACTTTCTCCACATCCTCGCCAACATCTATTGTTTCCTGACTCATTAATTTTAGCCATTCAGACTGGTGTGAGGTGGTATCTTATTGTGGTTTTGATTTGTATTTTCCTGATGCTAAGTGATGTTGAACACTTTTTCATTTGTCTGTTGGCCATCTGGATGTCTTCTTTGCAGAAATGTCTGTTCATGTCTTCTGCCCATTTCTTGATTGATTATTTGTTCTTTGGGTGTTGAGTTTCATTAGTTCTTTAGAGATTTTGGATACTAGTCCTTTATCTGACATATCATTTGTGAATATCTTTTCCCATTCTGTCAGTTGTCTTTTGGTTTTGTTAACTGTTTCCTTCACTGTGCAAAAGGTTTTTATCTTGGTGAAGTCCCAATAGTCCATTTTTGCCCTTGCTTCCCATGCCTTTGGCAATGTTCCTAGGAAGAATTTGCTGCCGCTGAGGTCGAAGAGGTTGCTGCCTGTGTTCTCCTTAAGGATTTTGATGGATTCCTTTCTCACATTGAGGTCTTTCATCCATATGGAGTCTATTTTTGTGTGTGGTATAAGGAAATGGTCCAGTTTCATTCTTCTGCATGTGGCTGTCCAGTTTTCCCAACACCGTTTGTTGAAGAGACTGTCTTTTTTCCATTGGACATTCTTTCCTGCTTTGTTGAAGATTACTTGACCATAGAGTTGAAGGTCTATTTCTGGGCTCTCTATTCTGTTCCATTGATCTATGTGTCTGTTTTTCTGCCAGTACCACACTGTCTTGATGATGACAGCTTTATAAGAGAGCTTGAAGTCTGGAATTGTGATGCCACCAACTTTGGCTTTCTTTTTCAACAGTCCTCTGGCTAATCAAGGTCTTTTCTTGTTCCACATAAATTTTAGGATTATTTGTTCCATTTCTTTAAAAAAAAAGGATGGTATTTTGATAGGGATTGCATTAAATGTGTAGATTGCTTTAGGTAGCATAGACGTTTTCACAATATTTGTTCTTCCAATCCATGAACATGGAACATTTTCCCATTTCTTTGTGTCTTCCTCAATTTCTTTCATGAGTACTTTATAGTTTTCTGGGTATAGATTCTTTGCCTCTTTGATTAGGTTTATTCCTCGGTATCTTCTGGTTTTGGGTGCAATTGTAAATGGGATCGATTCCTTAATTTCTCTTTCTTCTGTCTTGCTGTTGGTGTATAGAAATGCAACCGATTTCTGTGCATTGATTTTATATCCTGACATTTTACTGAATTCCTGTATGAGTTCTAGCAGTTTTGGAGTGGAGTCTTTTTTGGTTTTTCCACATAAAATATCTTATCATCTGCAAAGAGTGAGAGTTTGACTTCTTCTTTGCCAATTTGGATGCCTTTTATTTCTTTTTGTTTTCTCATTGCCGAGGCTAGGACTTTCAGTACTATGTTGAATAGCAGTGGTGATCGTGGACATTGCTGCCTTGTTCCTGACCTTAGGTGAAAAGCTGCCAGTTTTTCCCAATTGAGAATGATATTCGCTGTGGGTTTTTCATAGATGTCTTTGATGATATTGAGGTATGTCGCCTCTATGCTTACACTTTGAAGAGTTTTGATCAAGAAAGGACGCTGTACTTTGTCAAATGCTTTTTCAGCATCTATTGAGAGTATCATATGGTTCTTATTCTTTCCTTTATTAATGTATTATATCACATTGATTGATTTGTGGATGTTGAACCAAACTTGCAGCCCTGGAATAAATCCCACTTGGTCGTGGTGAATAATCCTTTTCATGTACTGTTGTATCCTATTGGCTAGTATTTTGGTGAAAATTTCCACATCCGTGTTCATCAAGGATATTGGTCTTTAATTCTCCTTTTTGATGGGGTCTTTGTCTGGTTTTGGGATCAAGGCAATGCTGGCATCATAAAATGAGTTTGGAAATTTTCCTTCCATTTCTATTTTTTGGAACAGTTTCAGGAGAGTAGGTATTAGTTCTTCTTTAAATGTTTGGTAGAATTCCCTGGGAAGCCGTGTGGCCTTGGGATCTTGTTTGTTGGGCGATTTTTGATGACTGCTTCAATCTCCTTACTGGTTATGGGTCTGTTCAGATTTTCTATTTCTTCCTGGTTCAGTTGTGGTAGTTTATATGTCTCTAGGAATGCATCCATTTCTTCCAGATTGTCAAATTTGGTGGCATATAGTTCCTCATAATATGTTCTTATAATTGTTTGTATTTCTTTGGTGTTGGTTGTGATCTCTCCTCTTTCATTCATGATTTTATTTGTTTGGATCCTTTCTCTTTTCTTTTTGGTAAGTCTGGTCAGGGGTTTATCAATCTTATTAATTCTTTCAAAGAACCAGCTCCTAGTTTCGTTGATTTGTTCTACTGTTCTTTTGGTTTCTATTTCATTGATTTCTGCTCTGATCTTTATTATTTCCCTTCTCCTGCAGGGTTTAGACTTTCTTTGCTGTTCTTTTTCCAGCTCCAGCTCTTAGGTGTAGGGTTAGGTTGTGTACTTGAGACCTTTCTTGTTTCTTGAGAAAGGCTTGTATTGCTATATACTTTCCTCTCAGGACCACCTTTGCCATGTCCCAAAGATTTTGAACAGTTGTATTTTCATTATCATTTGTTTCCATTAATTTTTTCAATTCTTCTTTAATTTCCTGGTTGACCCAGTCATTCTTTAGTAGGATGCTCTTTAACCTTCATGTATTTGAGTTCTTTCCAACTTTCCTCTTGTGATTGAGTTCTAGCTTCAGAGCATTGTGGTCTGAAAATATGCAGGGAATGATCCCAACCTTTTGGTACCAGTTGAAACCTGATTTGTGACCCAGGGTGTGATCTATTCTGATGAATGTTCCATGTGCATAGAGAAGAATGTGTATTCTGTTGCTTTGGGATGGAATGTTCTAAATATATCTGTGATGTCCATCTGGTCCAGTGTGTCATTTAAAGCCTTTATTTCCTTGTTGATCTTTTGCTTGGATGATCTGTCCATTTCAGTGAGGGGGGGTGTTAAAGTCCTCTTCTATTATTGTATCATTGTCAATGTGTTTCTTTGATTTTGTTATTAATTTGTTTATATAATTGGCTGCTCCCACATTAGGGGCATAGATATTTAAAATTGTTAAATATTCTTGTTGGACAGACTCTTTAAGTATGATATAGTGTCATTCCTCATCTCTTATTATAGTCTTTGGCTTAAAATCTAATTGATCTGATATAAAGATCAATTACCATTAGCATAGTGACTTGTTTTCCACCCCCTCACTTTCAAACTGGAGGTGTCTTTGGGTCTAAAATGAGTTTCTTCTAGTCAGCATGTTAATGGGTCTTGTTTTTTTAATCCATGCTGATACCCTGTGTCTTTTATTGGTGCATTTAGCCCATTTACATTCAGGGTAACTATTGAGAGATATGAATTTAGTGCCATTATATTGCCTGTAAGGTGACTGTTAAGTGTAACTCGTCCCTTTCTGTCTGTTATTTTAGGCTGTCCCTTTGCTTAGAGGACCCCTTTCAATATTTACTGTGGGGCTGATTTGGTGTTTGCAAATTCTTTTAATTTTTGTTTGTCCTGGAAGCTTTTTATCTCTCCTATTTTCAATGACAGCCTAGCTGGATATAGTATTCTTGGCTGCATATCTCTCATTTAGTGCTCTGTATATATCATGCCAGTTCTTTCTGGCCTGCCAGGTTTCTGTGGATAAGTCCGCTGCCAATCTAATATTTCTACCATTGTATGTTACATTGTATGTTCTTTTCCTGAGCTGCTTTCAGGATTTTGTCTTTGTCACTAAGACTTGTAGGTTTTACTATTAGATGACAGGGTGTGGACCTATTTTTATTGATTTTGTGGGGGATTCTCTCTGCTTCCTGGATTTTGATGCTTGTTCCCTTTGCCATATTAGGGAAATTCTCTATTATAATTTGCTCCTGTATACCTTCTGCCTATCTCTTTTTCTTCTTCTGGGATCCCAATTATTCTAATATTGTTTCATCTATGGTATCACTTATCTCTCGAATTCTCCCCTTGTGGTCCAGTAGTTGTTTGTCTTTGTTTTGCTCAGATTCTTTATTCTCCATCATTTGGTCTTCTATATCACTAATTTTCCCTTGTGCTTCATTTATTCCGGCAGTAAGAGCCTCCATTTTTTTATTGTACCTCATTAATAGCTTTTTAAAATTTCAACTTGGTTAGATTTTAGTTCTTTTATTTGTCCAGAAAGAGATTTTATTTCTCCAGAAAGGGTTTCTCTAATCTCTTCTATGCCTTTTTCGAGCCCAGCTAGCACCTTGAGAATCATCATTCTGAACTCTAGTTCTGACATATTACCAATGTCCTTATCGATTAGGTCCCTAGCCATTGGTACTGCTTCCTCCTGTACTTTTTTTGTGGTGAGTTTTTCTGCCTTGTCATTTTATCCAGATAAGAATATATGAATGAGAGAGTAAAATACTAAAAGAGTGGCAAAGACCCCAGAAAAATATACACTAATGAAATCAGAAGAGACCAAAAACCAGGGGGAGAAGAAAGGGGGAAATAATAAAATATATAAAATATATATATATTTTGTTCTAGTGAATAGAATAGAGCCTCCCACTTGGTTTTGGGTGTATTCTGGTCTCTTAGAAGAAACTACCTTCCAAAATTATAAAGAAAGAAAAACATATATAAAAAATAAGGGTAAACACAACAAAAGGATGGAATATGACTGTAAAGATGAAATTTTAAAAAGATTGTAAAAAAAGAATTTATAAATCTGTTGGAAAAATTAAAAAAAAAGAGGAGAGAATGTAATCAGGCTGGAGACTAGAACAAAGCCATGTGCTAGATTTATGGTATATTTTGATCTATTAGAAGAAATTGTATCCCAATATTTTAAAGAAAGAAAACATATATATATATACACATATATATATATATATATATACATATATATACACATATATATATACACATATATATACACAAAAATAAGGTTAAATACAATGAAGGGAAAAAATATGACTATAACAATGAAAATTTTAAAAGTTTTTAAAAAAAAGGTTTTATTGAGATGAAATAGTTAAAAAACGTTAAAAGAGGAAAGAGGAAAAGTTAAAAAAATAGAATAAGAAAAAATAAAATTAAAAAAATTTAAGTTTGCAAGACTAAAGGATTGTTGGAAAAAGCAATGAATTCTATGCGTTGCTTTCCCCTAGCTCTGGATTCCACTGTTCTCCTTGATCCGTGAGCTTGGTCTTGGCTGGATGTTTTTACTGATCTTCTGGGGGAGGGGCCTGTTGCAGTTATCCTCAAATGCCTTTGCCTGAGGTGGAATTGCACTGCCCTTGCCAGGGGCCAGGCTAAGTAATCTGCTTGGGTTTGCTCTCAGTAGCTTTTGTGCCCCAAATGCTTTTTGTAGAGCTTTGGAGGACAGGAATGAAGATGGTGGCCTCCTAATCTCCGGCCTGGAGGCACTGAGAGCTTGGGTCTCCACTGCTCAGTGGGCCCTCAGAGAAGAGCAGTCAATCCCTCCTGTCTCCCTGGTCTCTAGCTGTGCTCTGTGCTCACTGGGTCTGTGACCAATTGTTTCTATCTTTGGTGCATGGCCCTGTTTGGAGTCTCCAAACGCAGCAGATTCTCACCAAACACTCACATGCTGCTCCTACTGGAGGAGGAAGGAGGGGGTCTCTCTGGTTCTGCCCCTTGTGGAGTCCCTGCTTGAAAAGCAGTGGTCCGACTGTCCCTTGGATCATGGTTTAAGATAACCTGGAGCCAAGAGCTCACTCCTTGGGTCCATCTCTGCAGCTGGCTTCTCTGCTCCGATACCTGACAGCTCTGGCACACTCAGACACCCTTGGTCTTTCTGTCACCCTGAGGAACCTGAGACCACAATGTCCCCGTGAGGTCTTCACACCCACTTAGACTCTGGAGCAATGTCCCTCAGTGGAGCAGGCTTCTGAAAGTTCTGATTTTGTGCTCTGCTGCTCCACTGCTTGCTGGTAGCTGGCCCCTCCCCGACAGTCTGTCTTCCCATCACTTCGGATTCACTTCTCTGCACATCCTACCTTCCAGAAAGTCATCAATTTTCTATTCCTAGAATTGTTGCTCTTCTTCTCTTTTATCTCCTGTTGAGTTTGTAAGTGTTCAGAATGGTTTGATAACTATTTAGCTGAACTTCTGAGACCTAATGATATTTCAGTCTGCTACTCCTCTGCCGCCTTGCTTCCTCCCATGAGATCAGTAAATGTTTAAATGACATATTAAAAAAATTAATAACATCTGATTATTTTGTATTTTTTGTGTATTAGTTCAGAGAACAAGAATTTTTACATCTATATTAGAAAAAGTCACTGGAATTTATAATAACTGATTATGGCTCCTTATCAGCCATGTAATAACATAAACATTATTTAAATTTGTATTCCAGGGGCTAGGCAGAGAGGGTTAACACAGGGACTTTCATAGATCCAGTAGATGCAAATATAAAATTAGAGAAGGATTTTGGAATTTTGAAGAATAAAATATTCTCTCCATATTAATTTATAATATAAATGTTTGACAACCTGAGCAAGATAAAGGAGGCCTAGGACAGTGGTTCTTAAGCTTTGTGGTTTGATGGGACAAAGACTAATATAGACCTATTGATCCCATCTTTTCTTATCACTAGATATATGAGAATAATGATATTTACCCCCACTAACCTGGAAGCAGTGGAAACAATGAATTTACATGCCTGGGAGCCTATTTTGGGTAAATTATTAATATATTCCTGAAATTAAATAGAGACATGAGTACATTATACACTTGAATGCTATTGGAAAGCACCTGAAACTCTTTCACAGAACATTGGAGTTCCTAGTCCACAGCTTAATGTCACTAGCTAATCACCTCAGAATTTTTACTCAAGAATGATGATGGATTGAATCCCAAAAATATATACACATAGGAAAGGTGAAAGGGATGTGAAATCTGTACTAATATCTTTTAGGAGCTGCATTAGAAATGAGAATAGATTCTTCATGTGGCGTGCAATTACTACTACCTAGTAATACTCCTCATATCACTATGCCAGTTCAATGAAGGCATCCAACAGTTAATTGTTGAATAAAATGGGAGCTCCATTCTATCCTATGAATGTCTGACTAGAGAAAAGCTTCCCAAGACAAGAAACTAGGCTGTATTTCAAGTAATACTTCCTGGGATATATGGAAAATTATCTATGATGATACCAAAGGATAGTCGGTACCCTATCATTTTACATGTGACAGAATGAGGATGGTGTTAGAGGGCATGTGAGAAAACATGTGGAACTCCAGCAGAAGAGTCTTGATTGGATTGATGGAGACAACTCCTTAGTGATGTTTGATCCAACTTTGAGACAAATGGCAAGACTGAAGATAAATGTGAGCGAAGAGAATTAGTAATAATAATACTACCAGGAATGCATAAAGTATCAATCTTTGAGTTACTGGTCATCGACTGATTTCTTGGTGAGATTTTTATGGAAGGATGACCTTCTTGCTGAAAATGACAGTAGTGGGAAAATATACAGGTGCTGATGAGACCATGTAAATATTTGCTTTGTGTGAATGTGTATGTATGTTACATGGAAATATTGTCACATTATTTAGCAAGACAACTGTTTTCTTGTTCTTGAATCAAGAATATAATGGAAACTCAAGAGACCTAATGATATTTCATTGGCTGGAGGGCCTTTTATGTTGTCTTTCCTGACCCTTGTATTCATACTTGGGATTGCCCACAGGCAAATCCAGGAGAGCCAGAAATTTTCTTTCTTTCTATGAAAGAAAACTTTCATAGGTTGGAAAATCAAAATGAATTTGTGTACATTTCAATTTAAAAGATCCTTTTTAGGGAAATTAATGCTGTGGTGTTGGAAGGTGTTATTTCATTCACAAAGCATTTGCAAGATCTATTATGTATGAGATTAATCACATGTAAATATTTGGTAGAAGTAAACAAAATTATTCCCTGCAAAATGGACCCAGTAGTGAGAACCAGCTGGATGAGAAGAGGCTGTGTAGCACTTTTCTAAGTATCCCCAACAGAGCTGCTTATTCTCTGAGTCTGGAAGAGATCCAGTGGGATTTGGTTTTATGAAGTTTAATGTAAAGGTGTTGTATTTCATGAGATGAAATCATAACACAGTGGGTTGCAAGAATTTTGAGAGATTATTTTTTCAGAGTGTTTGGCAAGCACCACTCTCTAGAGAATTTTGTGTCTAAAGGAGAAATATAGATCTTCTTTCATAGGATTGAAATGATAACTAATCTTTAATCCTTTTTAGATGGCCAGGGTTTGACTGGTTAGGCTGACTTGGAATACACATAGCAGGTCCGACCTCTACAGTTGGGTCTTTTTTGGGGGGGGTGGTGGAATCATGACTTCCAATGCATCCTAAAACTTCAGGGTACATGGGCAATGCATTTTGGACACCCCTACTCCTAACCCATGATTAGGGATCTTTTCATTTATTTATAAATCGTACTTCACCTTTAAGCTTCATACGCAGTTTGATTCTCCATAACTTTTGACAATCCAAATGAACACTTGGCCAAGATAAGAGAATACTATCAAGCTCTATCTCCGGTTTCTCTCCTCTCCTGCTCTTATTATGTTTTCTGCTGAGAAACATTCTCTGTCTCTGTTTTAGAGAAAGCTGAGCCATTCCTTTGACTTAGGTTTGACCTTTTTTACTTTGTTCTGGAACACATATAACTGTCCTTAGGCTAAACATATTTCTACTTCTGTGACCATTTCATATCCAATTTCCCTGAAATGCAACTTCTTGGACCAGGTTTCTCATGAATGGCAGGAGAGAAATAAGACACTGTGGGGGGAAATCTGGTGCCTCTTCTGATTTCCTGGTTTCCATTTGTGTGAAAGGTAGTTTTCTCTCTCTGAAGCTTAGATCCTTCTTGAAATGTGGTTCAGGCAAGAATATTTTGGAGGTGCAATTAATTCAGCGTGGGAGTCTAGCAAAACTAATGCATGCCCCATTGTATGTAGCTCTTTTCCCAGGGAGATTTTCTTCTCCCCCTAATTTCAGAAATAATAGATGCAACCTTAGGACTTTAAAAACGTTATGCAGCAGCCAACCCATCATCTGTAATGATAAAAAGATGTGCACATCAGCACAGATGTGTTTGTATCAGTTCGTGTGCATGATATATATCATGTGGAGCCTCTAGTGAATTCTTGTGGTAATACTGATGAAATTGGTGTTGTGGAGGAAGGGAGCAGGGAGTTTTGAGTTATTACCATCAAGGAACAAATATTACATTCCTTATCTTTCTCAAATGCTTCTCTGCAAATGCATGTCAGAGCAGGCTGTCATCTGGAGAAAGTCCAGCATTAGGATGCTTTGAGGAGTCAGGCCGAGGGAGGTTAAACAGCTGGGGAATAATCAACAAGAAGAACAAGCTCATTTGCAGCTGTAGACTATCACCTATCACCCTGTTTCCCAGACTTGCCTGCTCACCTGGGCAGCATGTTAACACTGCAGATTTTTGAAGACTGATCAAATTGGAGTCTCTGGTGGAAGGGCAGGGGGAAATGAAGTTCTAACTAGCAGGCCAGCTGATTGTTATGACTAGGCAAGTCTGGGAATCACTCATCTCATATAGTCAGGATGGGCATTTAAAAAGGGGTAGGTTTTGTGAGTGGGAGTGTTGGGGATAGGAAGGTGTGGATGATAAGTAACACAGTCAAAGGGACAATCCCATGTCTACATTGGCTGAGAAGTTGCTGGAAGGACATTGCCCTCATGTTTCACAAGGCTTCCTCTGTAAGTCTCCACCCCATATATTTCTCTCAAGGTTTGTTCAAGAAAGACCTTTGTTGTTCCTCAGAAACTGGTCTATTTTCTTCTATAAGATGATAATTTTTCCACTTATAGAACTCTCTCTTTGCCTCAGTTGTCTTGAAACATGGTGCCCGTTTTATGCTCAGTATTGCTTCATCTATTATTATGGTTGGCATGTTGGTGTTCCTCTTTCTACCATTGTGTTACCTTTAAAAAACATCCCTATTTTGATGAGTTTTATGATATTTGTTTTATAAGTGACTTCCAATCTCATTTTTCCCCCTGAAAAATGGCAGAGTATGAACACATTAAAATGAACTCTTAATTAATAGTTGTTAATGGAGGGAAACTAAGATGATGATTTCAATGATGACTAATTTAAATCCCTTTTATTTGGACTTTGAATCCAGCTGTGGCCATACCACACAAATATACATTTTATCCTTGTTCTTGACAATGACTAATGTGGATTAGAACCAATGAGGGAGAGAACCAAAGAGGCCTATGTTGATTATAAGTATTTGGAAGGTGTCTATTCTGAAGTTAATTAGCATGATTTGTTGATGCAAACAATAGTTCTGTAAAGGTAGAGTGATTTTTTTTTCTCTTGCTTATAATTCACTGGTATGGGTTTGATTAGGAATATGATAGGCAGCACTTTTACTTCTTTAGTCTTCAAATTCAACTAAAAATACATCAAGATAATGCACAAAAACGAGAAGCAAAAAGTAGATAGAAGAAGTTCTAATGAAAAGCTAGTCCCTGGGGCGCCTGGGTGGCTTAGTGGGTTAAAGCCTCTGCCTTTGGCTCGGGTCATGATCCCAGGGTCCTGGGATCGAGCCCCGCATCAGGCTCTCTGCTCCGCGGGGAGCCTGCTTCCTCCTCTCTCTCTGCCTGCTTCTCTGCCTACTTGTGATCTCTATCTGTCAAATAAATAAATAAAATCTTGAAAAAAAAACAAAAAAGCTAGTCCCCCACCCCATCCCTTTCAACAATGCCTTTTAGAGGCCGTCATTTTGAATTGCTTCAGCTTTCAATTCTGTAGGTAACCATCTTGACTTTTCCATTATCTTTGCATTGGTTTTCTTTTGCTGTTTGCTCTTTTGAGATTATGTTTCGGTGTCTAGGGAGGTCTCTATACATTTTCTGTATTCTGTATTCTGTATTTCTTATTCCATGTGCCCTTACAATCAGAAAACTCACTTTCTTCAGGTTGGGCAATATTTGATTATTCTCTAATAATTTCCAACTCTCCATTTTCTCTATTTTAGGAAATCCTATTGAAACATTCCTCCTAGCACCCTTGTTTTTTCCCTTTTTCTGTTGTCTAGACAGGATTTTCTTTCTTCCTTGAAGGTAAACACTGCCTGACCTCCTGCTCAGTGAGCACGGTAAATGGCACAACTTTTCCATTGACAGGGATCCATCCACTGGTTCTCTGCTCCACTTCTCAGACCTTTTCATTCTCCATCCTCTTCGGCTTTCTTGTGGAGCGATCCTTTCCTACCTCCACTGCACATATTTGGGGCTGCCGCTGTCCCTGCTCCGTTGCTTCCTTCAAATTGCCATACTTAACCTTCTCTCCTTCAAAGTGTTTTTATTTCTACATAGATTCCTATGCTTTCCCTAGAGCTTGGGTATTAGAGTAGGCTAGACTGTGCTGTGGTAACAAACAAACCCCAAATTTCATGGCTGAATATACTAGTGGTATATTTCTGCCTCAGAGAGTCCAATCTGATGTTCCAACTGTTTGGTCAGAGAGAGAGAGAAAGAAAGGAAGGAAGGAAGTAAGGAAGGAAGGAAGGAAGGAAGGAAGAAAGAGATTTTACAAAGAGGCTTTGAAATGTAGTATATCATGTCCACAAACAAAACTGACTAGGCCCATCAAGAGAAACTGAGAAATTAAGTTTTAGTTGTATAACTTGGAAGGAGAGGAGAACAGGAAAAGAATGGTCCAGAATAGTTTCTGCCATATTTCATCAGCAGGGAAGACAGGGGTGTGTGTGTGAAATGTGAAAATATCAAGTAAAAAGAAATAATTACTATCAGCTTCATCTCTTAACAAAAACAGTGCTAGTATTTTGGTATATTTCCCTCCATCTTTTGCTGATATTTATATATATTTTATGGGTTCTTTACCTTCTTTTCTCCTGGTTTTTACAATAATGTTAGAATGAAATATGAACTCACTTTAGGGAATTTGGTTTTTCTTGTCTCTTTCAGTAAAATTTCTCAGAAAGTTTGTTTAATGATTCTGCTTAAAGCAAGAGGAGTGAGTGCAAAGTATAATTTATTGGGAGAGGTTAGGCCAAGTTTTGGGGTTGAGAGGCACTGATGGGGGTGAGGAGTAAAGTAGCTGGGAGTGAAGGGTGAATCTTGCTCGATGGTCAGAAGTGAAATGGCGGGACGCCTGGGTGGCTCAGTTGGTTAAGCAGCTGCCTTTGGCTCAGGTCATGATCCCAGCGTCCTGGGATCGAGTCCCACATCGGGCTCCTTGTTCTGTGGGGAGCCTGCTTCTCCCTCTGCCTCTGCCTGCCACTCTGTCTGCCTGTGCTCGCTCTCTCTCTCTCTCTCTCTCTCTGACAAATAAATAAATAAAATCTTTAAAAAAAAAAAAAAAGAAGTGAAATGGCAAGGGACAGGTGAGGCTGCGCTGGGGCCAGGGCCTGAGACTGGGAAGATAGTTAAGAAGAAACAACAATGAGGGTTTATTGCAGAGAGAGGCTGGTAGATGTCTGCACAGAGCATCAGCTATAGCCACACAAGGGACTTCATCATTTTTAAAACGATTAAGGAAAAGTGCAAACCTTGCCAGTCTTTTTTTTTTTTTAAATTTTATTTATTTATTTGACAGAGAGATCACAAGCAGGCAGAGAGGCAGGCAGAGAGAGAGGAGGAAGCAGGCTCCCCGCTGAGCAGAGAGCCCGATGCGGGGCTCGATCCCAGGACTCTGAGATCATGACCCGAGCCAAAGGCAGCGGCTTAACCCACTGAGCCACCCAGGCGCCCCCAAACCTTGCCAGTCTTAATATTTCAGTCTGCATGTGCTTATGACTTGTCCTGATCTGTTCCAAGAAGTCACTTTGAGAGGAGAAAAACTGAAAGCCCCTGTGGTCTAGTGACCTGAGGTGACACCGAGAAAAAGGCAGAGAAAGGGAGAGGTGGAAGATTGACCTAAGCATTTTCCCTGTTTGGTTAGATGTGATGTACTCTGGACAAGGGATTGGAGGTTCCAGGAAAGGCGAGAATGTAAGGGACGGGTTATATGTGGAGGCTGTTACCCAAGGAAGTGTTGGTGAACATGCCAAGGCTCTGAGGGAACTCTTGTTTTCTGGTGCAGGTGGGATGCTGGTGTTTAGGAAAACCATGGCAGGTGGAACAGGCTGCCTGAGTTGCTTCTTTGGCCGACAGTATTTTAGCAACATCTGTGCTTGTACTGCATGTTAGAGGCAAAAGCTGCAGGGATATATCAACAGTGGGATTGTCAAGGATACCTTGGCTCCTAATTCTTTATGTGTTGAGACTTGCCAACTCTGCAAAAATATCCCAAACAAAATATACTGTGATTTACTGTGTCTAGGTTCAGAGTAGAAGTTTACACAATATATTGGTCAATGATACAGACAGAGCCAAAAATATGACAGCAGGAATTAAATGTCAAGCCAGATGTATCATGTGTGACCACTTCTGGATGATGCAAAATAGCACAATAGCTTTGGTTTGGAAGGATATGAATTTATTTGGAAATTTTTGCTGGAGGGGCAAGCTCTGGTATTGATTCCATTAAAAACTGATTTCATTAAAAATTGATCATTCACTTCAATAGCTATATCCTATGCAGGGTATTTGTTTTTACTTTAATATGAAAACATGAAATATTCTTTTTTTAAATTTCTGATTTTCAATTTCTGTAGATTTCTTCGAGCAATCAGGACAATTATTGCCTAGAACAGGCTTGGCAAATGAAAGTGAGTCACTGGATTTCAAGTAAGCGAAATAATCAATATTAAATGCTGCCCTGTGGGATGTCTCCCTTACTCTTTTGAAACTCTGGTAAATCTCTATAATTTCTTTATTATGCACTAAATTGTGGGTCTATTCTGGAAAGTAACTCCTCATGAAGCAAATATGATGCTGGGCTAATTTTTATTAATATTGGTAGGAATCATTGCTCTTCTACTATTCTACTCAAATCAATAATTTGCGGTGTTGCCTAAATACACACATCAATGGATGACATCCTATTGTTCTCCTTTCTGCTGCTGCCTCAGCTGGGAACAAAGTGATAAGGACTTCCTACTTTTCAAACACAGAACTAGAAACATTCTGCCAGACTTAGTATGAAGATAAGAGGGCTAGTCATGGAACTATGAGCCCCTTCACCCCACTTCAGCCCGCCCAAGATAAGGGTAGACCCTTGAAAGATGGGTTGAAGAGAGCTATCAAGGTAAAGAGTAAGGAGTCAAAGCAAAGAGTTGTGTCAGGCGAGGATGTAGTTGCTATGGGGGTGTGTGTACACCTGCATATGTGTACATGTTTTGGGGGAGGAGGTGGGCAGTAGCACTTTAAGAGAACTGCTCACAGAGAGGGGGCATATTTTCAAAAGGAGAGTCCATCATTTTACTTCCTATGGTTGTTTGCATGGTGACAGAGATTCATGGGCCCACCTCAGCATGCTCACTGGACCTTCTAAGAGGATGAGCCTAGGACCTGAGGCCCAGAGGCCCCTTAAAAAAAGAGTTTGAAACTCATTCAGAACTGATGTTCAGACCTATCCTGATAGAACTGGCTAACTCTGCTGACTGTCTGTCTCTGGAGCAGCACCCCCCATCCCTACTCCGTGGAAACCAGGTTCAGGAAAGGTTGAGAACAGGATCCATGAAAGAAGATCATAGGCGTGAACAAGGAGTTTGCAAGCCCAAGACTGGGTGTTAGAAGGGCTCAGGGATCAAGCATCACTGTGCCCTCCCTCCCATACTTTTAGGTTCTGTGAAGGGGGATGCACGTGAGGCAGAAGTGAAATAATCATGCCGCAGGAGCCTCCGATGTCACAGTTGTGACTGTTCTTCATGCTTCTGAACAAGAGGAACATTAAAGAGATGTTGGCTGTATCAGCTAGAGAGAGGTCATGGCAGTCGTAAGCTGGACACTGTAAGGAAGGCCCAAAGCAGGCAGTTCAGAGGGGCTGAAGTCAAGGAGAAGTTGTGGTTGAGAGCAGGTCAACATAAGATGTAAGGGCCTTAGTAAGCAAGTGGCAGTGGCCTTGGAACCCAGAAGCCCAGATCTGGGTGACGGAGAAAGCGGCTGGAGCACAGGGCCAGGCTGGCTGAAGACAATGGCTCTGAAGACACATAAACCACCACCCTTTCTGCCCCTCCGGAGTGTCTCCAATACAGAGGAACAGGGAGCTCGGAGGTAATTACCGTCTAGTGTGTGAGGGTCTTAAAGTGTTTTCCTAGGGCCTGCGAACTGGATGGCGTCTTGGGAACCCTTGCGTTATGCAACACATTCAAGTTTGACCCCCCTTCCCATGCACCCGCCTCCCTGCAAGAAGTGTATTTCTTTAGAATGTGGCTGTGATACTCCTTAGCTAGCACTCTAGAATATTGGTAAGAATGGACAAGATTGGTGACTTTCCGCATTTAGTAGCCTTTAAAAAAGTTTGGCTCAGGCCGTTACCTAAAGCTAAAATCTGTACAATTCATGAAGAAGTTAATATGGAGTGAGTCCCTGGTTGAGGAGCAAAAGGAAACAAAGTCTACCCCCAAAGCTTTGAGGTGTTGCTGCTTTTCTGGAGGAAAGGGCTCCACAAGCAAAACCCTTTGTGGAAGACTTGAAATGGTACAGCAGCCAGTTTTATTGGAAAGAAGTGGCCCGCAAGTGTAACAGAGACCTCTCCCTTTCCATGAGATAGATTTCTTAGATGGCTCTGGGGTCAATGTGCCTACTTCGATATATGCACACATACATTGTAACCCCAAGAGAAACATGAAATGATTTCTTTGTCCAGGGGAATTTCAGTGGCAGAATATTCCATGACCCTCTAACCTCCCAGTCCCTTTTCTCTATGTATCCTCTTTCCTCTTTCCTTGTTTTGTTGAGGGATTTTCTTTTGTCTTCTGATTCTGCTTCATTTGGCCAGCTCTCTGCGGGTTTTGGCACCTGGGAAGTTCTGAATGTGGCCTTTGTGTTTGTTGAACTGCACTGTGCCCAGCCAGGCAGAGATGATCACTAAGCTTTTCTATAGCTTCATAACTGCAAATTGCTCAGCCATTTGTCCTTTAATCCTCATAAGCCCTTTGTGCTGGAGGCAGTGCCTCATTATCATCGCCCTTCATTTTCCAGTCGAGAAAGCGGACGATATGTGACTTATTCGAGGATGTAGGTTGAGCTGAGAATCTGCCTGCTTGGGCCACAGGAGACTTGCCCGTGAAGATAATGGAGTGAGGCTGAATTGGATAGAGTGGGCTACACTGGGCAGACTGAGGTTTGCACCCTTTTGGAGGAACCCTGGAACTCTACCTGAAACTCATGCAAGGCATGAAAGATGTACTGGCTTAGACCCCAAAGTAGAGGAGACCTTGTGTCACAAAGAGGAACTGGTAAACTCAGATAATTTCTAGGAGGCAATGTGTGTAGAGAAGGTTTTGTGGCTGGTGCCAGCTGGGTTCCTTGATTGGTTCAGGAGGTCTGTCTAGTCCATGATGAGCCCATAAGAGAACCTCTGTTCAGAAGCACATAGCTTGAACTCCAGCCCTGCCCCATCCCCTGCCAGCATTTTCTCCTCTCCTCTCTGCTGCCTTCTTACTTCCACCTTTTGAAGGTGCCCTTTTTCTGCTTCATTAAAGAAATGCAGGTCATCAGGCTTCTTTCTACTTCTGCTGAGCTGTCCTTACATGAATTCCCTCCTTCTTTCTTTCTATTTCCAAGAAAAAGTTGATCTGACCTTCTTTTCTCAATATCCTCTCCTTAACTGCATTTGACTTACCTTAATGACTTGCCTCCCTCTCCCCGGTACTGCTCTCTGGCATTTAGAGATTCCTCCCTTGGCTTGAGCCCTTACACATGTATGCATTCAGTGGTCCTTAACTGATTTCAGTCTCTCCAAATACTCTTGCCAGCCATTTCCCTCTTTCCTCTGCTTACAAACTCTTTGAGCAGTGGATTCTGTCCACTTTCTTGCTTCCCACCTTCAACTCTTTGTTGACTCAGTCTTAGCTCACATACTACGGATGCTGTGTTCACTCTAGTTTTTTTGTTTTGTTTTGTTTTGTTTTGTTTTGTTTTTTTTTTTGTCACCAGTGATCTGTTATTGGCCATACTGAGCATTTTTTCCTGGCTTCATTTGTGATTTTTCTTTTTCTGTTGACTTTGCCCCTATAGATGATCCCAGGCTCTTGGAATCTCTTTTTCTCATGGAGTCTCATGACTCAGGCTGTCCTGGTTCCTTTCTATGTTTGCCTGCTCCCTGTTTCCTTCACAAGCTTCTTCAAGCATACCCAAAAGTGCTCTCTTGTTTTCTTTATGTTCCTCAGAGATTTCACTTATTGCCTTCTCTAGTGATGCATAATTAGGACAATGTGACACTCAAATCTCTTAGACACCTGAAACCATGTGTTGTGCTCTAATTCCTAATTTCAGACTTATCACTAGATATTTCCAAATTGCTGATTTGAAGGCAGATGAAGCAAATGTATATAAAGTGGAATTCATCATCTGCCTTTAAAACCTGCTTCTTCCTTCTGACTTTCCATTTTTGTTAATTATGGCACTGCTATATCTTACGGCTACCTTTGATCCTGTTCTCTCCTTGTCTCTTACCATCCAATTAAGTCCTGTCACTTTCTCCACCACGTGTGCCTTGAATCTGTCCTTTGCCCTTATATTGCTATAGTCCTGGTTCAGTGACTCTGACCTTTGCTTCCATCATCCCCATCACTTCCTAAGTGGCCTAACTGGCTCCCTTCTCTCAGGGCTCTCTTCTACAACCATGTACACTTTTCTCTGGATGAATTTTCCTGAATTTCCATTTGCAGTTACAGTAGCTTTAAACACATCTCTTCCTGGCTCAGAAATTATCAGTGGTTTCTTAACTGCTTCTGAAATCAGCTCCAACCTTAGCTGCCTTGGGTCCCCCTACCTCTGGGCTCTGACCCACATTTCTAGCCTACTCTCTTCCATAATTTCCCACAAGACTCTGCTCCATTAAAATATAAAAATCTCTGAAATGTCACTTGTTCCTTTTCACATACTTGCCTTGGTTTATAGCATTCCCTTCTCCTCTGACACCTTTTTTCTACCATCCATCCTTAGTGCTTCAAGATGCCCCATTCTTCATGGCCCAGTATGTATGCTACCTCTACTTCAAGGGGTCAGTTCAGGAAGGAAGGAAGGACGGATTGAAAGAAGGGAGGGACAGATGCCTGTAATGTGCCAAAGAACTATTGAATAGAATCATTCACATACCTCTTTGCTCCCTTCACTGCAGTCCCTCAGCTATACTTCTCAACCTCAGCTGCACATAGCATCATCTGGGAGCTTTTAAAAAAGCACCAATGCCCAGCTCCATCCCAGACCAATTAAATCATAATCTCTGTGGCTATGACCCAGTATTAGCATTTTTTTAAACCTCATCAAATGATTCCTATATGCACCCAAGAATTTATGTCTCTTAATATGTGACAGTTTTGATTCATTTTAGTGGTACTGCATTTTGTTCTCTGTCAGACTGTTGGTCCTTGAGTGAGTCTTTGTTTTTGTAGCCTCCTTGGTGTCTACCACTGTTTTTTAAACTCAGTGGGTCTTCAAAGAAAAGAAGTTTTAAGTGAATTTAAGAACAGAAAACAAGTAAAAAGAGCAATTTTTAGGGAGGAATATTATCCTACACTAAAAATGGTGAATTGAACATCTCTCACATGTAAAATAAGCTGTTTGCATAATCCATTTATATCCAAGCAGTTAATATGTCAATTAAGTATTAATTAATATCGATTCTAGTGAGACTATACCTTGCCCATCTTGGCGATTAATAAAATGCTCTATATGCTTCAAATACTTTGAATGATTACACATTCTACCTTCTACCTCATGGATTGTTAACAAGATTAAATAAGTAAAGCTCCTTGGGGAAAGGCTTAAAAATCATGGCTAAAATCTCATTTTTAATAAAGCTGCATTTTTGAAAGAACTGAAGCATAAACACTTCACATTTGATGCATTTTCCTCTTCTTGAATGCCATTAAGTATTTTAAGTCCAGTGGAAAGCTAGGATTATCTTGGGCGTATCTGCTTCTTTCCATACATTATATATATTCCTGGTACCAATGTGTGGATGTTGCAAAGCTTATTTTAGTCTGTGGGGATGAAAGTGAATTTAAATATATTTGTGAATGGATTGTTGCTATATGCAGGATAAGGTAGTCCCTAACAGAAAAAAAAAAAAATAGGAAGAAGGAAGACTGTTGAGCTAATTCTTTTTTTTTTTTTTAAAGATTTTATTTATGTAATTTTTTTTGAGAGAGGAAGAGAGTGCATGAGAGCATGAGCAGGGGGAAGGACAAAGGTAGAGGGTGAAGCAGACTTTTCGTTGATCAGGGAGCCTGACTCGGGGCTCAATCCCAGGACCCTGAGCTCATGACCTGAGCAGATACTTAACCGACTGAGCCACCCAGATGCCCCTAATTCTTCTTTCTTTCTTTCTTTCTTTCTTCGTTCCTTCCTTTCTTCCTTCCTTCCTTTTTTAAGATTATAAAGGCACAGGATGTTTCATGGAGTTTGATTTAATGGCCTGGACTCTGGAGCTAGACAGATTTGTATTCAAATGCTGGCTTCATTTACTAGCAGGATTGACTTTGGACAAAGTGTTTGGCCTCTCTGAGTTTTGGTGTCTTCAGCTGTGTGACTGGGAATAACACGTCTCAGTGTCCTGGGGGGAGGGTTGAGCCATAATAAATGTGCAGTAACTGGCAGTAGGACACCTCAGGTTCCCATTGCCTTGAAGCCCTATAGATATCACGGATTTCTTTCCTTTCCCCCATGACCTCTGTAGAACTTTCTCTTAGTGTTTTACACAGCCTGCTTTTTAATGGTAGCTTTGTAGACGGAAATGTGCAGTTTCATTTTGGATCTAAGTGTTCTTCATTCTTAGAAGCTGATAAATGATTTTCTTTATTTATTCTGTAAATTCACTGAATGTTTGAATTCTTTTGTAGAGTCTGTGCTATAAATTCTGCTCACTACTTATAATTTAAGTAGGAGAAATGTAATGGTATTATATAGTTACCCTTATATGGAGAATGTAGGACTGTATTCTAACTTCACTTCCAAGGAATTCACATTTCCACTTGAAAAAATTTCCTTTTTTAAAAAGATTTATTTATTCATTTTACAGAGAGAGTGAGTGAGAGAGTGAATGAGCATGAGTGGGAAGGGCAGAGGGAGAGGGAGGGAAACTTGCAAGCAGACTCCCCACTGAGTGCAGAGCTGGAGGCAGGGCTGAATCTGAGGTCACGTGAAACTGAGATCACGACCCGAGCTAAAACTGAGTCCGATGCTCAACTGACTGCACCACCCAGATGCTGTCCACTTGCAAATATTTCTAAACTAATCCCATTTGCAGAAATTTCTGGAAACTCTGATTGAGGAGTCTCCATACTTTTGTAAGAAGTAAGCCTTTTGGTGGGCTTCTATTTAATTTATTGCCTTGTGCATAGGTTGCTTGAACTGATCACTGTAGTCTCTTATAAATCATGAACAAGAGTTCACCCTCATGCCAGTTACAAGCCCTACATCACCAGTCAAATCTTATCAAAGACCATTTTAGAAATCTTGAAAAAAGTCTGACATTTTGTTAAAACAATTGGAAAGTAGATTTTTTTCCTGTCTCCCTCCTACATTCTTTTCCTCATCCATAACAGCATGATTTGAGTACTGTTATTTTGAATCTTCCTTGTATTTCCTTACATATGTACCTGTTATGCAACCTGAAATTAAATTTTTAGGTATGAAACTGGGCACTTTGCTGCCCCACACAGAAAGACTTTACAGTCCAGCTGGAACAGAGCCGAAGTGCACACAAAGTTGATGTCAGGACCTACTTACATTGAAGTAAAATTAAATTCATGGATGGGAAAGGGAAGCCTAATTTTTATGTGCTGCCTCCCTAAAAGCCAACTAAAATCTAGGAGGAGGGAAAACTATCTGAGCCAGTGTGAGTAGACACAACCCATTTCATTTTCTAAGACTGATTCAGTTCATTACTTATGGATTGAAGGCAGAGACTAGTTCATTTGAGATTAAAAATGACTCTAAAACTAGGGTATAATTATGTTAGCATTTTCTTAGTACCTTGCTTAGCTAGCCTGGATCTTTTAAAACATTACTATTATTTTTTAATTTTTAAAAAAGATTTTATTTATTTGAGAGAGAGAGAGAGAACACACACACAGAGGAAGAGGGAGAGGGAAAAGCAGACTCTATGCTGAGTAGAGGGCCTGACTCAGGGTTCGATCCCAAGACCCCAGGATCATGACCTGAGTTGAAGGCAGACACTTAGCTGACTGGGCCACCAAGATGCCCCTAAAAACATTATTTTTTTTTAAGAAAGAGATAAAATACATTTTCTATTCATTCCAGTTTTAATCCTCCGAATTTCTGCTCACTGCTCAGCATTTCCAATTCCTGGAAAATTCATTAGGTTTTATTAGTATCGTTTCTTTTCTAGCTTTCTCCATTACACAGCTCTCTTCCCCAGTGGACCACCACATCTTTGGGTTTCTAGTCCTTGGAATTTTGCCTCTCAGTTCCAGAGCAAAGGAGCCAAATTGCATTCCTTTCTTGTCCCAAAGTCTTCTATTTTGACTACCCCAACCTGTCTATATTTATCAAGGGTGAAAAGGAATGTATCTCTTTGGCCTGAAAAATTTTTTGCTGAGTCCCTATTCCACTAAAAAAGAAAAAAAAACCCACATAATATTTGGAAGAAATTGGTCAATCCCAATTCTCAGGCCTGAACAGACCAGTTTATTTCAGAGAGAATCTTTTTGTGATTTTTTTGTGTTCACGTAGTGACTGAAACAATTCAGGCTTAATCACACATCTTGATTAGTACTTTGTACTACAGAAAGTAGGACTAGCAATCATGCTGCATTGAATTTCCCAATATTTACTTACTTCAGACAAAAGAGCCAGGGTAGAGGATGAGTTCTTAGATAAGGTTTTCCAACCACTAACCCAGATATGATTTTCATGTCAGCATCTGGGCGATCTCAAAGTTTACTCTTTCATCTGGATAGGTTTGACCATGGTTCTCTTACATATTCTAGGGTTAGATTCTGTGCCTTAGTCATAGAATTTTGGAATTAGGAGGAATCTTAATGGTATCTGATTTATTATTCTCCTCTACATTCTACAGATGAGAAAATGGAGTTGGGTTGGGTCTCAGAGCAGGAAGAATTTGAGGTATCTTTTACTTTAACTTCTCTCCCAAGGAAAGAATCTTTATCTTGTGTTTTTAAAATTGGGTCATCCATTTCCTCCCTCTGTCCTTGACACTTTCCTCTTTGAACAGAACAGTAAACCGCAATTTAGTAAAATGATGGACAAGATATTTTCATTTAATTCAAAATTTGGCAAAAGGATGTATCCTAAGTAAAGGCAAAGAGGAAATTTAACTGGTAGCATCCAAACTGTCATTGATTAATGCTGAATATGTTGCTTTCCTGAGTTGTTTCTTGAAAAGAAATTAATTGGTATGAATATGCCCAATCCCCCACTGCTAAAAATAATACCCCTCCAATTTCTTTGTTCCTTTTATTCCTATAAACAAGCCTGTCAAAGAATACCATGTCATAATAATATTTTTATAACACTTTCATTGAGATACAAGTCATATATCATTCTCATTTACATTGTACAATTCAGCATTTTTTTAGCATATTCACAAAATTGTATAATCATTACCAGAATCAATTCTAAAACATTTCATTACCCCTAAAAGAAACATTATACCCTTTAGCTGTCACTGCTCCTTGAACCTTTGTTGTGGTGCTGAAGCATGTGGGCTCTGAAATGAGGCATACCTGCCCTCAAGTTGCCATGAATCCCTACTCTGACATGATGTGTATGATTTTGGGTAGGTATGTAATATCTCTGATGCTCAGTTTCTTCATGTAGTAGAGATAATATTAGTATATGGGGTTGTTCATAAGGTTGTTGGGAGGATCAAATGAGATAACACAGGTAAAGCACTTAGCACAGTGTCTGATAGGAGGTAAGCATTTAATAAATATTTTCTATTATTGATATTGTTGTTATTGTGACAATCATACTAGCGATCTATCAGTTTGGTCCTTAGCCATGCTAAGTAGCATAGATGTGGCATGCAGAAGATAGAAAGTTGGATGTACAGAGATCCAGGCTTTTCCAGAGAGACATGATGGAAGGACTGTTGGGCAAATGAATTGATGATACTGGCAAGAGAATGGTCAGCTAATAGAATCAAAGAATCAATGTTGTTGTATGAAACAACATATGAAAGGGGATGGTAGGTAGGTGTGTGGGAAGTATCTCAGTGGAGAGAATAGGACAGGAGATTATGATGAGAGAGTAGGAAGTTTGAGTTTAATATTTTAGAGATAGTATGATAAAAAACAAACATAGTTATTCAATAATAATATGCCTTCAAACTCTGGATGATTAGACTTGATCATTTGTTCAGTAAAGTCTCTCATTACCTCTTAAACCATAAGATGTAGGCAGATCAAGAAATGGATATACTTGGTTGGGAGTGTTTACTGGTTAGAATGAAGTCAGTGAACCAGGGACTAAAGTGGTAAATGAATGAGGGAGTGACGGACAGATATGGCAGATAAAGATGACAATATCAAAGAGGAGTGGGGCTTTCCCAAGAGAACAGGAAGAGGAATGATCTGAAAGGAGTACTGGGGAATAAGAAAGATGACTCACCCCATCTTCCAACTTTGGTCATGAAGGCTCTGGTATGATGTCAGCCTCTACTTGAGAGAGAGAAGCAGAGGAAGCCATGTTTTCAAGAATAACCAGCTTCTCTCAAGGCAAGAAAGTTGAGAGGATGTTCTAGTGGTTGAGGATGGAGGGCAGGTGTGGTCCCAAGACAAGAGTTTTGAAGGTATCACGGGAATCTGGTTAATGAGGTAACAGCAGTAATAGCATAGAACATTGGGGAGGGGAAAACGCTGGGAGCACTTCCAAAGGGATTTCACTTTCTTCTTTGGCATTTTCTGTGTGAAATTAGTGACAATTCCATGAGGTTAAAGAGCTATGTGGTGGCATTATTTGTGACCTTTTGATTGACAGTAACAAAATTTTTTTAAAAGATAAGAAATGCTTGGCCTTGAGTACTGGATTATTAAAGTCACATTTGGATTTGAATTTTCTTTATTTTTAGAAAAATTACTGCTATACATTTTCAACTTACTAATAATCAATGCAGTTTAAGCTAAAGTCTGTCAGCTATTCCTGTGACTTGACCTAGAAATATTTATGACAATTTTGTGTTGTGCCAGTTAGGATCACAGTTAGATTGCCATAATTCATAAAAAAAGTTTCATAAGTTACAGTAGTTATCACAATGCTTTTATATCAAGAAAAAACTGAAGAAAGCAGGTTAGCTCACTTGATCACTTTGAAGTTTTGAATACAATTACTTTTTTATATGCCTAGTCTTATGAGAGAAATAATTATTTTATTTCTTTTGTTTACAAACATGATACACAATGGGGTACAAATGGCCCTTCCTTTTTTTTTTTTTTAGATTTTTTATTTATTTATTTGACAGAGAGAAATCACAAGTAAGCAGAGAGGCAGGCAGAGAGAGAGGAGGAAGCAGGCTCCCTGCTGAGCAGAAAGCCCGATGTGGGGCTCGAACCCAGGACCTGGGATCATGACCTGAGCCGAAGGCAGCGGCTTAACCCACTGAGCCACTCAGGCGCCCCCAAATGGCCCTTCTTTTAGCTACATCTGTATCTTTGGGGTAAATACCCAATAGTGCAATTGCAGGGTCATACAGAAGTTCTATTTTTAATTTCTTAAGGAATCTCCACACTGTTTTCCAAAGTGGCTGCACCAATTTGCATTCCCACCAGTAGTGTAAGAGGGTTCCCCTTTCTCCACATCCTCTCCAATGCATGTTGTTTACTGTCTTGTTGATTTTGGCCATTCTAACTGGTGTAAGGTGGTATCTCAGTGTGGTTTTGATTTGAATCTCCCTGATGGCTAAGTGATGATGAGCACTTTTTCATGTGTCTGTTAGCCATTTGTATGTCTTCTTTGGAGAAGTGTCTGTTCATGTCTTCTGCCCATTTTTTGACATGATTATCTGTATCTGTTTTGTATGTGTTGAGTTTGAGGAATTCTTTTTTCTTTTTTTTAAGATTTTATTTATTTATTTGACAGGCAGAGAGAGATCACAAGTAGGCAGAGAGGCAAGCAGAGAGAGAGGGGGAAGCAGACTCTCTGCTGAGCAGAGAGCCCAATGCATGCTTGATCCCAGGACCCTGGGATCATGACCTGAGCCGAAGGCAGAGCCACTCAGGTGCCCCAGGAGTTCTTTATAGATCTTGGATATCAGCCCTTTGTCTGTACTGTCATTTGTAAATATCTTCTCCCATTCTGTGTGTTGCCTCTTTGTTTTGTTGACTGTTCCTTTGCTGTGTAGAAGCTTTTGATCTTGAAAAGTTCATTTTCACTTTTGTTTCCTTTGCCTTTGGAGACATGTCTTGAAAGAAGTCGCTGTGGCCGATGTTGAAGAGGTTACTGCCTATGTTCTCCTCTAGGATTCTGATGGATTCCTGTTTCACAAACATGATACACGCTCTTTGTAGAAAGAAATTTAAAAATCTGATAGGGAAAAGGTAAAAGAAAAAAGCAAGTATTCCTCTAAATCCCACCACTTGGTGTGGGGTGGGCACTCTTCACTTTTTAAGGAATGGCTTATAAAAAATATTGGTGTGGCACTCAAGAGGAAGTTTGGAGAAATGTTATGATACGTGATTTATGATTTCTGAGGAGTAGTGTTTCATTTTTGTCCTCAACACTTGGTCTTTTTATCCTGTCAGTACAGTGAAAGTGTTCTAGTTTCCCAATGGCAGCAACTTCCCCAAGAAGCCTCTGGCTATTTGTTGCTAGTTCCACCATGGAGGGCATCAGTTTAGTGCTGGGTAACCTTCATTCGTGAAATTCTTTTTTTTTTTTTTTTTAAATATGCTCTGTGCTTGTTAGGAAACATTTACTTGTGGTCAGATTTGTGTGTATGTGTGTGTGTGTGTGTGTGTGTGTGTGTATTTTAAAGCCTGATAAATGCCAGCAGCTCAGGATCCAGAGTCTCCTACCCTAGGGATTATATTTAAGGAACCAATCTGGGACATTTCAGACTCAGAAGAACATTATTCAGTAAAAAATTGTTGCCTCAGGGCATTAAACATTATCAGGATTGTACATACTGGTTTCATTTTGTTGAAGAATGAGTTGATGTTTGCCAAAAACCAAGAAGCCCAGTGCCCATCACTGTTGTTGAGGTAGGGCATGAGAAATCCTGTCCAATTCAACAGAGCCTCTCAGGATTCTGTAGAGAAAGATCTGAGAAATATATTCCCCAGTGGGATTTGCTGGGGTGAGGATGTGCTGTCTTACTTTGAACTGTGATCCTTTGAAACACTTTATCTGCTATCTATGCTTATCTAAGTAGGGAGTGAGAAGGAACTGATAGGAAAAGGTCAGAGTGTAGGAATACACCCATGGTCAGTTATTACAAAGCTAGGCTGCTGGTGGGAGAAGTAGTAGATGGACTGATTTGGGGGACATAGGCAGGACTAGTTCACCTAAAATTATTTATCCCATGAGTCAGCACATGTACCACTATCACCTTATAAAAACCACATGCCTAAGAATCACACGCTTGCATGGAGACCCAGAACTGAATAGGGGAAGAAGCTCAGGTTTTCAGGTCAAACAGGTGTCATCCTAATCCTAATTCTACCAATTACATCATCTTAGAGGCAGGAAGAGGGGCACTAACAGTATGCTCTTTCTCTTCATTCATTAAAAAGATGTGACTTTAAAATTTAATAGCAAACTTGTTGGCTATTAGAAGTGCACAGTGTGATAAATCAAGATGTCAGCTCTTCAATTTATGACTTTAAAAAAATGCTGAAAGTGTTCTTGGCTTTCAATAAAGTTTTTCTTCTTTGACACTTTATAACTTCATTAATTATTTGAATTAAAATGGTATAAAATATAAAAAAAATGTTGCTTTGGCATGTATTTATTTCTGCAAAATGCTCTAACAGTCACCATACTGAAACTTTTGTGTATGTTCCTAGCCTGCAAAGGCAATGTATGTATAGCTTAGATGGTAAGCTCTGTAGGGGCAAAGGTCATGTCTGTTGAGCTCACAGATGTATCTTCAGAGCACAGTGAGTGCTCAATAAATATTGGTTGAATAAAGGGTAGGAAGACAGATGTGTCTCTCTGGAATAACATTGCCTGGCTCAGTAAGACTTCATTATTTCCTGAGAAGAGGCAGGGAGATGATTGAGTTGCAGCTAATGTAAGCAACCCAAAATACCTTATCAAGAGTTGCAGCATATTTTTTCACAGTATTTTCTGTTTTCTATATGAGTGGCCTCATTTTAGTCTCACTTCCCTCTGAGGGGTAGACAGAACAGGGCAGCTCTTAACTGTTCCCAGATATAGGGCTTGTTTAAATTGCCAGTTAAAAGCACCATTTGGCATGTAAACAGTGTATTTTTCTATAGTTTTTCAAGAATGCCCATACTTTGACAAAATGAACCTTATCAGAATAGGTAATATGAAGACCTATGAATGAAGGGGAAGTTCCATGTTGTTCTGTGGTAAGGATTTCAACTTGGTAGCGAAGAGAACACTTGATTAGTCAGCACTCCAAATGAAAGTCTAAAGTGGACTGGGCATCTTTTATGTTGTTTTACTCAAAGAAAGGAGATTTGTTTTGATCATTGTTTCCTGAGAGGATGCTTCTATTTCCCCCTATGATCTCTGGTCCTCCTTCCCAGTTCTTTCAGAAACATCACCCTTTCCCTCCTCTGCTCTGAGATAGCAGACAATGTCCAAGTCCTATTTAAGGACTGTTACATGTCTGCTTCCCTACTTATGGCAGAGGAACTTATGATTCATGGAATACTCAAGCATTTCCTCACATTTCCTAGTCTTTTGTAGCAAGGAGGAGCTATGTGATGACTTCTGGCAAATGGGTTATTGTAGAAGTGAGGTGTGCCATTCCAGACTCAAGCATTTAAGGGTCCGTGTGAAGCCCTCCAGCTTTCTCCAACCCTGCTCTAGTAATGTGGAAAGTGTCGGGTTGTGGGGAGCATCTGTCAGTCCAGGTCCCTGAGTCATTGTGGGGAGCAGGTCCTTCCTCTTCTCCATATGCTCCTTCCAACCATGCAAACACAAGGGAGAATTAAACTTTTAGTATATTAAACTTCTGAAGTCTCAGGGACAATTTATTAATGCCTACTTTGACTTACACACTATCAGACTGTACTTTCCTTTAGGGCAGGAACTGAGTGTGTAAGTGTGTGTGTGTGTGTGTGTGTGTGCGCGCGTCCAGGGCACCTCACACAGTGCTTGGCATGTGGTAGATGCTTAGTGTATGCTTATTGAAGGGATAAATTCATGGAAAAAAGACCTGAATGAATTTATATTTGGCCAAGTTAGGTATTCGCATTGAATACAGCATGATCTGTCTTGTCTACTTCTGAGGTATTCATTGTCCTCTTGAGTCCTTCATTACCCTTTTGTCTCCAATGCCTCTCCTTAGACATGGTCTCATCTATAAGGGTTACATTAAGGTGCCAACTGACCCACTTGGCATTCTGGGAAAGAAAAGGGTAGAAAACCTTTGACATTTTATTTGGTCACTACCCCTGCTCAGCCCATCTTCTCTTACCCTCAGCTATCTTCATTTTTATACTTCTGCCTCTGAATTGTGTTTAAGACAAAACTCCAGCTCTGACTTGACATTTTCTCTGCCTGATAAAATTGGGAAGAGATAATTATAATTTTGACATCTGGCTTCTTTTCCTGTGCTATGTGTTATAGCAAGCACTTGACCAGAATGACTCCATTTAATTCTCATAACAGTCAGTAACTACTAGTGTTAACCCTGTTTTACAGCAAGGAAACTGAGGTACCATGAGTTTGACTTGCTTTGGGTTTTACTGCAAGTGTGAGTGTTGTAGGAGAACTAGAATCCCTGTCAAGGCTATCTGAGGTCAGGGCTGATACTACTAGCCTTTAAGCCATTGTCCAAACTCATTGTCTATTTGTTACCTTTTCCAGAGATTCCCTGATGCAAGACTCAGTCTCTGGACTTCAAGTCTCCAGCAACCTGGCCCTCAGTTACCCCAGGGATCATGGCTCACAATGCCATATCCTCAGATTCCTTTGCTAGAGTGATTCTTTCATACAGTTCTATCTAGATACTGTGCTAGCTGCCCTGTCAGTTGCTCCATCCTCGGGATCCTTTAAGCTGAGCAGCCCCACCTGAGACCTCTCCCTGCCCTGGCTGGGAGGGATGTCTCAATGCTTTCTCGGCATTAGCCATCCAGGAAGACATTATTCTGAGGCATACTTTCTGACTTCCTTCTCACCTGTCTGCACTGAGCTCTTGGATCCACCTTGTTGATTTGATAGGCAGCCACAAAAATCAAATTGCTTGGCTTGTCTCTAAAGTGATATTGTCCTCATAGGCTAGAGGACTTCATGGGGCATGTTCTGAATGTCCATAAGACTTGCTCAACTTCTCAACAGACATATATATACTAGATATTGAGGAGACTTTGTGCTGCCTTGAAGATTTAGAGTCAAGAGAAACCTGATGCAACAGGTCTTCCATTTATTAGGTTCTGAACACTCTTCATTAACATATTCTTTAAAAAAATCTTTTTTTGGTCTGGAACTATAACTTGTATACAGTAAGTATACATATTCAGGTACTGCTTTCAGTAAGACCCGGCATAAGGAGTTGTTTCTAGAAGTGACTTCCCTTACAATTTCTATGAGTTGGTCTATCCCATAGGAAGTCTTTGAGTACCTCCAGAGTTCCTGTGGGCAGGGTCTCAGAGGAAGGGCCTATCTTCTTGCTGACTTCATATAACATTTATTATATGGTTCATTTTGTTTTTAACAATGCATGCTCATTGTAGAAAACATGGAGAAGTCATTGTGTTTAAGTGTAAGTGGGCACTTTCTGAAATTTTTGATTCAGGCCTCTGTATGTCAATCTCTGCTCCTCACTTAAATCAATAGATACCAGACTGACACTTAAGCCAGGCCACTACACTGTGGCTTCTGGGTGGCAACTGGAGGCTCTGCTTGGGTTGAATTGTACCCTGTAAGCTGTTTAGGAAAGGGTCAAAAGTGCAGCTGCGAGCTAAGAGACAGAGAGCCCAAGGAAGCAGAGAGGCCTCCAAAACAGTGTGGTTGCGCTACCCCAGAGAGGTCCCGCCATGACTAGCACTGTCCTCACCAATAACGGTGGGTGAAAGTAATAAACAGCGCTTGGTCTGGAATTCCAGACAGCCACAAACATATCAACCTAAATTTAAAGTGGCATTGCTAACAGTACATCTGTAATTACATCTTTTTTTATTAGTTGCAAAGGATAATTACATCCAGAAAATTCCCAATACAAATGTATGCTACAGAGATAATGTATATGTTGCTCTGAGAAAACAATGTGGTAGAGAGGTTTCAATAACACTAAGTGATTTTCTAGCACTCATCACTGATTAAGCACCATGTGGGCTGTAGGAAAACAGGGCAAGGGGAGCTGCCAGAAGTCAGGATGTCTGAACCCTCTCTACACTTTCAAATCTTAATCTCTCAACTCTCTGCCCCTAAGTGTCTTGGGTGGGGGTGCGGTGGATAGCTTTGGAAAACACCAGGCAGACAGTTGCATTCTTGGGACTGGATGCTGAGGCAGCTGGCTTTTGGTAGAGCTGAGTTTGGGCCAGCCCTGGTGGAGGCACCATAGGCAAAGTGATCAGGGTAATCTGCCCTTATCATTCAAGACAGCCCCCTGAATTCAGTAGGGGAATCAAAGGCCATGCCTTTCCCCATCCAAGCAATATGAACACAGAGCTCTTTACGATTACTATAATTGTTTTAAGCACAGACATTTAGGAGCTATGGGATATTGGAGATCAAACTTTGTTGTCTTTCAATTTATAATTCAAATTCTTTATAATTTTCCTATGTCAAGACTGGGCTTAGTTTTTTTTTTTTTTAAATATTGCTAGGGAAACTATCAAACAAAAAAACAGAGGGCATAGTGCTTTCCATAGGGATGGTCAGAAAATGTTATTGTTAATGATGAAATTATCCAGAAACTTAAAATACTCACATCTCTAGTAGAAAAATCATTAACAGCTTTCAAATATTTTTCACATAAAATGGCAGTCTTAGCTATCATAGTTTCCATTTTCATTTTTTTTTCATATGAGTAATGCATGCCTTTTAAAAGCTGTTGTTAATTTAAGGAATGAATGATTATTCCCAGAGCCAATGAGGCAGTAATTTGAGATCATTCAAAATTACATTTTTTAATATATCTGATAACAATTGCCTGGAAGTTACACAAAGTGTACATCAGTTGATCAATGAAATAGTTTTATTTTCCACTGTGGTCTTTTTGGGGGGTTGTTATGGGATGGCTGAAGCAAGGCACTTGAGTTGGAAGAAAGGCATTCATGGAATTAGTAATTTTCCCTTTCATCTTATTCTACAGAGATCTGAAAGATCTCTGTTCCTCTCCCTTCAGTCAACTGGTAGAATAAGAAAGAAGGTAGAGGAAAGGGAAAAGAGAGAGCGGAAGAGGGTATAGGTAAGCTTCTTCCTTGCCAAAGGAAATGGAATACGTCTCCATGCCTGCCATACATCTGCTCTTTGTATATTAGAAAGAGGCTTAGTGATTCTCACAGGCCTAAGTTGGATACTTTCAGTGAATGCATATGTTTCTAGATATGCAAAGAGGTATATAAGGGTAAACCTGCCTGAGGATTCCAGTTGCTTAATGGGAAAGAAAAATGCTTTGATATTTTGGAATGGGCAGTTAGTCCCAGCACCAAGGCCCTTCAGCTATTGCAAAGCATTGAAATTCTACCATGGTGGCCTGGAAGCCAGGAGCTACATGAGCAAGTAGGGGACAGCAGCACAGGCACTTTCCAGAGCCTATTCTTTGAGCCCAGAGACGATCTATGTATGTGTGTATTTACATCTATATCTGTGTCTGGAATCATCTATCTATCTGTATGTAATGAATGTGGGCTAGAAAAATAACCGTGATATGTGAGTGACGACACGGCAGGGCAGCCCTTATCCAGGGTGAGATGGCTGCAGAAGCTCACCTTCTTTTCCTGCTACCACATACTAGTTTGCCCCTCCTCCCTCCCTCTTGCCAACATGGACACTCCAACGCCTGGACTTCCAACCTTTCTCTTTGTTTTCCATTTCACCTGTCTGCTGGTCCAGAGTGGAGCTAGTGATAGCAGAACTCTGGAAAGGGAGAGAAATAGGAAGAGTAACTTCCCAACCTTGTTTCTAGCACTTTATAAAGCTATTCCTCTGCGATGATGTCAACGAATGACTTTCTAAATGACTTTGGAGGCATGTTTATTTCATCCTTACCTTATTACCTTTGTGTTTTTTTTTATTGCTCTGAATCTCTGGTTTTCTTTCTCTTTTAGGGGCATAGTCTTTCTGGGTACCTCCATCACTGTGTACATAGAGCTGTACAATATTCTGGGGTGGTGAATTCTTAAAATCCCAGTAGATACAGAAGGACATTACTAATCCAAACTCCAAATGTCTACCAAGAAAAGAAGAAAACATATACTTTTTTCTCCACCTGATTTAATTTGCTTTATGTAAGGTGGCCTCCTGGATGACGTTGTTTGGGGAAAAATTGCTTCTCCTAGGAGGATTTTGGATCTTCCTACTCCTAATTAACTTAAAAGGTGGTTTAATTCTTGGTTCATTTAATCATTCATCCATTTATTTCTTTACTGATAGGTATTTATCAAGTGCTTATTGTATGCTGGTTACTGGACTGGGCACTGCATGTACAAAGGTAAATGAGGCACAGTCTCTAATTTTCAGTGGTGAAGACAGATTCTTAAGTGAGATTTATGATATGTTCAGAGTTGGATGATAGCAACAAGACCAGGATGTCATTAGAGACTGGTTCAGAGGGGCATTGGACCCAGCTGAAGGCTATGGGAGGGCTCAGAGGATGGAATGTGGCCTAAACAGACACTTGCAGGATGAGGAAGGTTGAGAAAGGACACAAAGGGGCAGGGGGAGAAGGATGTAGACTGAACTGACCCATTTGACTTCGTGAGTTGGGGACCATTAGTGATATCAACTGGACCCATTTCATTTAGGATGATGAGAGAAGAAGCTTGATTGAAGCAGATTTGGGGGTGGGTACTGACCAGGAAAAGAGGAAGTGGAGATGAAAGAGAAAGGGTGAGAACAGGCTGGACGATGACTATGAAAGAATCTTGGGATCAAAGAGGTGTTTTATTTCAGGGCTTGAAAAATCTGTTCAGTGATCCAATAGCAAAACAAAGGATGAAGGGCTAGAAGGGATGGTAGGGAGGGCATCCTATGGAGCAGGATAGGTGATATGAACCTATCTGGGAGAGCGGTCTGAGAGAACAAGCAGGGCTTACTCCAGAAGGCACTCTGGAAGTCATTCCAGATAAGCAGTTGGGATAGGCCTGGTCTGTAGAGTGAAACTTACTTTTTCAGTGTCCCTTTAAACTAAAGGGACAAGACACCCTCCCCTCAACCTAGCAGCTCCTTGGGTAGGATATAAAGCAGAAATCATAGACTCTAGTGTGAGTGGACTGAGATAGGTGGGGTCTAGGATAACTTGGAGAGTCTGTGTTCTCCTGGGAGAGCAGATACTTCAGGGCTCCAGCTATATTTGTCATGGGAGGATAGGGGGCCAGGAGAGGCCAAAGTCTGGATTTTTCTGTGAAAACTCCCAATTTAAAAATATTGGCAAATATTAAACAAACAAACAAAACAGCATGTGGGTCAAATGAGATCGTCTGCTGGCCCAATCTGCTCCTGGGCACCAGTTTGCAACCTCGGATTTGGAAGACCTCTTTTAGGGGTTAAGCTTATTCTGGCATTTTCATGTGACAAATCCATCCTCCCTGAATAACTATGGGGAAAAACATTAATATGGAAAATAACATGGATAGTTGGAGAAAAGAAGCACAATAATGTGTTTAATCCTTCTAAATCTTGTTATATGCTCTGACCCCTCCAGGACTTTAATTTTAGTAAGTTGATTCCCTTATGTCCATGCCTATTAACTGAATTTTCTTTGTTCACTTTAACGTTCTCTGAAAAGTTGGATTGTTTCAGGAACCAGAAAAGACTTAATTACTTAGCTTATTACTAAAAATAAAAATGAAAAACAGTACTTTTTCTTCTTTTTAATTGGGCTCTTGGACTATAGGGCAAGTCTGAAAAAAATTATAGATACAAACAGGCAAGATATCTGAATGTGCCAAAGGAAATTGGGAACTTTTGTAATTTATGTTCTGCGTGGTTTTGACAATTAATCATATGTTTGTGGCAGGATGGTGACTGATGATACATGAAAACCAGAGAAGACACACGGAAACCTTGTATCAAGGAGGTTCTAAGGAAGGATCCCTCAATTCAGAAATTTGATGAAGTAAGCTATGGGCAGGCACTAACACAGTGCTTCGCAAACGTCAGTGTCCATCAGAATCACTTGGAGGGCTTGTTAAAACATAGGCTGCTGGGCCCTGTCCAGGGTTTCTAATTTAGTGGGTTTTTGTTTTGTTTTGCTCTTTTGTTTTTTGGCAGGGCTGTCCAAGATTTGCATTTCTAAAAAGTTCACAGCACCAGAAGCTGGTGCTGCTGATCCAGGGACTGTCCTCTGACAACCTCTATTCCAAAACATCTCTAGGCTTTATTATTTACAGATATTATAACTGAGCCATATTATGTTTACATTTACGTAAATTCATCAAGTTTCTTGGTTTGCTAAATTGCAATAAATTGCTAAAGTGGATGTATGCTTTTGAACCAGTGGACTGAAGATCTGCTATTAGTTGTGTGAGAACTGATGTGCTGGTCCAAGCAGGAGACATTCTTTGTCATATAGGGCCCAGGTTGTCTAATCTCTTTTGGATGCTGTTGTTTCATCTGGGGTGGTTTTGGTGACACCAATATCTTGATTACTGAGCTATTGACTATCAGTCCAACCCCTGCTACCCACCCCCCTCCCCCAACTGTGCTTTGTGATGCCGGGGTTAGAACTCTGCAGATTGCCTTTCTCTTGGGCAAGTGGGCTCCCTGTTAGGTTCTGCCAATAGGGGGCACTCCAGGGGTGCTGCAAGGATAGGAGAGGAAGGAGTGGATCCTTCCGGTCTACTTCTTATCTTTGTCAATGTTGCCCCAGAAATAACTATTCATTTGGGCAGTGACAGTTGGTTCCAGTTTCCAGTTCTCCCCCCATTCTCAGAATAAGGCTCATTGCACTCCCTCATATATATTGCTCCAGATAGCTAATGCCTTTTCCCTTGGATATCTGGGTTTTAGCTCTACAGTGTTCTTCCTCCGAGTCTAGAGACACCAACTTGACTACAAGCAGCACATTTCCTTGGAAGTCTGGGTCCTCACTCTTCAGGGTTGCTGTTCTAGGCTTTCTGTTTCTAACGATTGCATTTTCTTCCCTTAGTTCCCCCAGCCTGAGAAGTGGTAGCTGCCTCCAACAGTAACTATCTCTGTGTTACCTCAGAGTTCCCTTTCATTTTTCAGTCCTTCAATATTTGTTTAAATAATCCCTGTATTAAATTCTCTCTGTTCAAAAAACAACTGGTGGGTTTTTGCTTTTCTGACCGAACCCTGATAACCAGCCACGTCCATCTCACTGTGATGCTGGACTGCACACCTTGCTCCTGCCTTCGAATTCCAGAATGTGGGTAGTATCATGTGCTTTAAAAGCTACCCAGCAAGCATATAAACTGCTGTGTTTCTCCAGCTGTGGTTCCAGGGAACACTTGAATCAGAATCAGAATCATTTGGGATGCTTATTGAAAATGCCGTCCCTGAGGTGCCTGGCTGGCTCAGTTGGGAGAGCATGGAACTGTTGGATGTCTGGGTCATGAGTTCAAGCCCCACACTGGGTATAGAGATTACTAAAATAAATATAAACTTAAAAAAATGCATATCCTTGGGCCCTACCCTGAGACCGTCTACATTTTAAGCGAACTTTTTAGGTGAGTTTTCACTGTGGGTGTAATGTTTGATTTTATGTGTCAACTTAACTAGCCTGTGGTGCCCAGTTGTTTATCAAACACCAGTCTAGATTTGTTATGAAGGTATTTTTTAGATGTGATTAATATTTAAATCAATAGACTTTGAGTAAAACAGATTATTCTCTATAATGTGAGTAGGCTTCATTCAATCAGTTGTAGGTTTTAAGACCAAAGACTGACATTTCAGAAAGAAGAGGACTTGGGCCTCAAGACTGTGACATAGAAACTCTGCCTGAGTTTCTAGCCTATTGGCCTACTCTGTGGATTCAACACTTACTTGATTTCTCAACCTACTGGACTAGCCACCATAATCATGTGAGCCAGTTTTTTTATCCATCCATCCAGCCAGCCAGCCAGCCATCTGTCCATCCAGCCATCCGTCCATCTTATTGGTCTGTTTTTCTGGAGAACCCTGATTAATAAATTACATATGGGGCTCAGGAATCTGCATTCAAGTAGCCTACCAGGTAAATTGTGATGAGTTTGGCTGTGAAGCTTCCAGTGAAGGTTTTAGTGAGTGGAGGACACTGTGGAAATGGTCCCCAAGTGCTTGGAAAAGTTAGTTCTTTTTTACATTCATTTGTTAGCTATTTCTCAGGGGAAAACCGTGGGCCTAGGAACTATTTCAAGCATGGGGCATATTGCAGCATGCAAGACAAATCTAAGAGACTTTTTCCAAAGTACCAGGTTCTTACTCCAAAGGACTCCTGAGATACATCTTCTTGAGCAATTAAAAAAATAAAGCATAGCATGTATTTTTTTTTAAAGATTTTATTTATTTATTTGAGAGAGAGACAGTGAGAGAGAGCATGAGCTAGGAGAAGGTCAGAGGGAGAAGCAGACTCCCCATGGAGCTGGGAGCCTGATGTGGGACTCGATCCCGGGATTCCGGGATCATGACCTGAGCCGAAGGCAGTCGTCCAACCAACTGAGCCACCCAGGCGTCCCAAGCATAGTATGTATTTTAAAGGTCTTCAGCTATCTTCTTCCCCTACTTTTACATGGAAGTATTTCTCTTATTTCGGTAAAAATATTTTAAACTCAATTCAAGAAGTACTTACTTTGTACCAGGCACTACATTAAATACTTTCCCCTTTAATGGCTCATAGTTTAATGAGGAAGCAACCTAGCCATTAAAATACAGCAGTTGTTCTAAAGCTTGAATGTGGTATCCTGGCAGGACAGGGAGTGCTCCATCCGGAAGCTGGCTTCTTTATGGGCATGACCTGAAGTAAGTCTTTCCTTGAATGGATAAAGTTGTGTTGTTTTGTGTAAGGTTTGCAGAATCAAGCTGCCAGGGTACCCCATCATTCTACCCTGCACCATAGATCCTGAACTTAGTTTCTGTTGGCTTCTCTTTAATTGGTGCCAGACTCACCATTGTGTGCATGTGTGGAGCTGAGGCAGGAGGTACTGGAAATGAAGTTGTTACAGGGAGACAACATTGAGTCTTGATCCCACATTTTTTTTTTTTAATCTTTCATTATTTTGTTGGTTTCCTTTTGGTGTTTTCTTTGCAATGCTCTGTACATTTGAAAATAAGTCTTAATCATCATATGTAATAAAATTAAGGTAATAATATTCTTATTGATAATGAGGCATTTCTCTTTGAATGTTGTATTTAGTAAGTGCTAGGTTGCAAGTTTCTCATAAGGAACAGATTTACCAAGAGATCTCAGGGGAATGTGCTTCATATTTCATGTGTAGATAAGGAAGAACTGAGGTAGATTAATATCTAAAGAATATGTGTATCCTGAAATAAAGATAGTTCTTTCACATTGAAGCACAACTTTAAGTTACTGGATCCTCCTTCAAAATATACTTCTGAAGATAGTTTTTCAAAATCACACGGCCACATTCAAATTAATTGAGGTGAAAGGAAAGTTAATGTTTGATTTATTCACCAGTGAAAACAGCAGAATTTATGCATCATAAATTTTTTATGCCATGATATTTGAGTTACTCATCCTTTGTGAAGATGATGCCAGCAAAGGCATTCTGTTTGTATCTAAATGTTTGACCCTTAAATCATTTCGTGTTATTAAAGAAAGAAGCCCAAGTTCTTATCACTTTATATTTTAACTCTTTATTGGAGTTGTACATATACACACATGTACATATACAGATGCCCATTACACATACAGTGTTCACATATCACAAATGAACAACTTGACGAATTTTTACCAGTGCAGCTCACCCATGTAACCAGCATCTGGAGGGAGACACAGAATATCACCAATACCCCAGAAACCCCTTTTTACCCCCTTCAAACCTTACCCTTCCCACAAGGGTAGTCACTCTCCTTCTTCTAACAGCATAGCTTAGTTTTGCCTATTTTTATATTTTATATAAATAAAAGGATACATTATACACTATTTTGCTTCTGTTTTATTTAATTGTTTTGATTTGGAGATACACATTGACTCATATTGGCCCACATTTGAATAAAATGACAAGGAGGCCTTTTTAAATGTTGGAAAGCATGTTTTTGGAGAAGGCTTTAGCACACACATTCCAATTTCTCCCTCCTAAAAGCTCTGAATTCTTTCTGGGCTTTTCTCTAAACTCTATCACAGCCAGTAAGAGCTGAGAGGTGTGAAAAATAGAATGTAAAATACCCATTAATAATTTTTATATTACTTCCATGTTAAAATGATCATATTTTGGATATACTGGGCTAAATAAAATACATTTTAAAAATAATTTTATCTGGTTCTTTTATAAGTATGGCAACTAGAAACTTTAAAGTTACATAGGACACTTGCATTATATTTCTGTGGGTAGCATTGATTTAAAGTGTCAGCAGGGCTCAGAAGGGTTTAGTTACTTGAATAGTAAAGATTCTAACATCCTCTTGCTGGCATCATCAGCTTTTACGGTTCTCCCAGTGGTCAGAATCCTGCTCTAAACTCTCGGGCAAAAGGCCAAAACATTCCTAGATTTGGGGGAGATGGAGATTTGCTTTTCTTGCTATAACTTTGCCATATCTTTAGAACCAGGTTGCTTCAGAAATGCATCAGTTTCACCAGGAATTTCTGCATTTTCATCTTATCTCATGTCTTGGTTCAAATTGGTCCTCTCACTGGAAGGGCCTCCTTTCCCCTACTTTCCATCACCTGCCCTTCACGTCTTCTCTATGCCACCTTCTCATAACTAGAACAGGCATGGATTCCAAAAGACTTCATTTGAAAAATGTTGCAATCAGTATTTGATTTTCATAATGCATTTTCATGACAAGCTGTAATAGTGGTTGAGGTCCTTGGTAGCCAATTAGTGATATTTTACTCATAATGTACCTATATTATGGATATATATATATATATGTGTGTGTGTGTGTGTGTGTGTGCGCGTATGCACATACATACATACACATTATGTGTATCTTGCAATATATCTATAGGTATATATAAGTATATAAGTATATAACTCCCCTCCCTCCCTCTCTTCCTTCTTTCCCCAAATGTAATAAGCATCACTATGTTTTCAGTCTCTCACAACAGTTTTCTCAGTGCTTGCTGTCTGACTGCCAGTGGCACATTTAATGTGGGGTTTTTTTTGGACATCACCCTCCCACACTGGGTATCAATATTTGTGTTCAGAGGAGGAGTCAAGATGGCGGAGAAGTAGCAGGCTGAGACTACTTCGGGTAGCGGGAGATCAGCTAAATAGCTTATCTAAAGATTGCAAACACCTACAAATCCAACGGGAGATTGAAGAGAAGAAGAACAGCAATTCCAGAAACAGAAAATCAACCACTTTCTGCAAGGTAGGACTGGCGGAGAAGTGAATCCAAAGCGACGGGAAGATAGACCGCGGGGGGAGGGGCCGGCTCCCGGCGAGCGGCGGAGCAACGGAGCAAAATCAGGACTTTTAAAAGTCTGTTCAGCTGCGGGACATCGCTCCAGAGACTTAACTGGGGTGAAGCCCAGGCGGGGTAAGCGCGGCCTCAGGTCCCGCAGGGTCGCAGAAGGATCGGGGCTGTCTGAGTGTCGCAGAGCTTACCGGTATTGGAACGGGGAAGCCGGCTGCAGAGACAGAGCCGAGGAGTGACTCTCAGCTCAGGGTTGCCTTGAACCGGTCGCAGGCTCGGTCAGCTCGGAGCGCGGCCGGAGGCCAGGGTGGCGGGAGTCATTTGGCACTGTTCTCTGAGGGCGCACTGAGGAGTGGGGCCCCGGGCTCTCGGCTCCTCCGGGCCGGAGACCGGGAGGCCGCCATCTTTATTCCCGTCCTCCGGACTCTACGGAAAGCACTCAGGGAACAAAAGCTCCCGAAAGCGAACCCGAGCGGATGACTCAGCGCGGCCCCGGGTAAGGGCGGTGCAACTCCGCCTGGGGCAGAGACGCTTGAGAATCACTACAACGGGCCCCTCCCCCAGAAGATCAACGGGAAACCCAGCCAGGACCAAGTTCACCTACCAAGGAGAGCGGCGGAATTCCAGAGGCGAAGAAAGCAAAGCACGGAACTCATGGCTTTCTCCCCATGATTTTTTAGCCTTGCAGTTAATTTAATTTTTTTTTCTTTTTCAATTTTTTTTTCTTTTTCTCTTCTTCTGCTAAATTTTTTTTAACTTTTACCATTTTCTTTTTTTTAACGTTTTTTAAATAATTTATCTAATATATATATATATTTTTTTTCCTCTTTTTATATTTTTTTCTTTATCGGCTTTCTTTTTTTTAATAGTTTTTTTTTTCTTTCTTTCTGAACCCCTTTTTATCCCCTTTCTCCCCCCTCACAATTCAGGATCTCTTCTGATTTGGCTAAAGCATATTTTCCTGGGGTTGTTGCCACCCTTTTAGTATTTTACTTGCTCCTTCATAAACTCTTATCTGGACAAAATGACAAGGCGGAAAAATTCACAACAAAAAAAAGAACAAGAGGCAATACCAAAGGCTAGGGACCTAATCAATACAGACATTGGTAATATGTCAGATATAGAGTTCAGAATGATGATTCTCAAGGTTCTAGCCGGGCTTGAAAAAGGCATGGAAGATATTAAAGCAACCCTCTCGGGAGATATAAAAGCCCTTTCTGGAGAAATAAAAGAACTAAAATCTAACCAAGTTGAAATCAAAAAAGCTATTAATGAGGTGCAATCAAAAATGGAGGCTCTCACTGCTAGGATAAATGAGGCAGAAGAAAGAATTAGCGATATAGAAGACCAAATGACAGAGAATAAAGAAGCTGAGCAAAAGAGGGACAAACAGCTACTGGACCACGAGGGGAGAATTCGAGAGATAAGTGACACCATAAGACGAAACAACATTAGAATAATTGGGATTCCAGAAGAAGAGGAAACAGAGAGGGGAGCAGAAGGTATATTGGAGAGAATTATTGGAGAGAATTTCCCCAATATGGCAAAGGGAACAAGCATCAAAATCCAGGAGGTTCAGAGAACCCCCCTCAAAATCAATAAGAATAGGTCTACACCCCGTCACCTAATAGTAAAATTGACAAGTCTTAGTGACAAAGAAAAGATCCTGAAAGCAGCCCGGGAAAAGAAGTCTGTAACGTACAATGGTAAAAATATTAGATTGGCAGCAGACTTATCCACAGAGACCTGGCAGGCCAGAAAGAGCTGGCATGATATATTCAGAGTACTAAATGAGAAAAACATGCAGCCAAGAATACTATATCCAGCTAGGCTATCATTGAAAATAGACGGAGAGATTAAAAGCTTCCAGGACAAACAAAAACTGAAAGAATTTGCAAATACCAAACCAGCTCTACAGGAAATATTGAAAGGGGTCCTCTAAGCAAAGAGAGACCCTCAAAGTAGTAGATCAGAAAGAAACAGAGACAATATACAATAACAGTCACCTTACAGGCAATACAATGGCACTAAATTCATATCTCTCAATACTTACCCTGAATGTTAATGGGCTAAATGCCCCAATCAAAAGACACAGGGTATCAGAATGGATAAAAAAACAAAAACCATCTATATGTTGCCTACAAGAAACTCATCTTACACCCGAAGACACCTCCAGGTTTAAAGTGAGGGGGTGGAAAAGAATTTACCATGCTAATGGACATCAGAAGAAAGCAGGAGTGGCAATCCTTATATCAGATCAATTAGATTTTAAGCCAAAGATTATAATAAGAGATGAGGAAGGACACTATATCATACTCAAAGGAACTGTCCAACAAGAAGATCTAACAATTTTAAATATCTATGCCCCTAACGTGGGAGCAGCCAACTATATAAACCAATTAATAACAAAATCAAAGAAACACATCGACAAGAATACAATCATAGTAGGGGATTTTAACACTCCCCTCACTGAAATGGACAGATCATCCAAGCAAAAGATCAACAAGGAAATCAAGGCCTTAAATGACACACTGGACCAGATGGACATCACAAATATATTCAGAACATTTCATCCCAAAGCAACAGAATACACATTCTTCTCTAGTGCACATGGAACGTTCTCCAGAATAGATCACATTCTTGGTCCTAAATCAAGTCTCAACCGGTATCAAAAGATTGGGATCATTCCCTGCATATTTTCAGACCACAATGCTCTAAAGCTAGAACTCAATAACAAGAGGAAATTTGGAAAGAACCCAAATACATGGAGACTAAACAACATCCTTCTAAAGAATGAATGGGTCAACCAGGAAATCAAAGAAGAATTGAAAAAAATTATGGAAACAAATGATAATGAAAACACAACAGTTCAGAATCTGTGGGACACAACAAAGGCAGTCCTGAGAGGAAAATATATAGCGGTACAAGCCTTTCTCAAGAAACAAGAAAGGTCTCAGGTACACAACCTAACCCTACACCTAAAGGAGCTGGAGAAAGAACAAGAAAGAAACCCTAAACCCAGCAGGAGAAGAGAAATCATAAAGATCAGAGCAGAAATCAATGAAATAGAAACCAAAAAAACAATAGAACAAATCAACGAAACTAGGAGCTGGTTCTTTGAAAGAATTAATAAGATTGATAAACCCCTGGCCAGACTTATCAAAAAGAAAAGAGAGAGGACCCAAATAAATAAAATCATGAATGAAAGAGGAGAGATCACAACGAACACCAAAGAAATACAGACAATTATAAGAACATACTATGAGCAACTCTACGCCAACAAATTTGACAATCTGGAAGAAATGGATGCATTCCTAGAGACATATAAACTACCACAACTGAACCAGGAAGAAATAGAAAGCCTGAACAGACCCATAACCAGTAAGGAGATTGAAACAGTCATCAAAAATCTCCAAACAAACAAAAGCCCAGGGCCAGACGGCTTCCCGGGGGAATTCTACCAAACATTTAAAGAAGAACTAATTCCTATTCTCCTGAAACTGTTCCAAAAAATAGCAATAGAAGGAAAACTTCCAAACTCATTTTATGAGGCCAGCATCACCTTGATCCCAAAACCAGACAAGGATCCCATCAAAAAAGAGAACTATAGACCAATATCCTTGATGAACACAGATGCAAAAATTCTCGCCAAAATACTAGCCAATAGGATTCAACAGTACATTAAAAGGATTATTCACCACGACCAAGTGGGATTTATTCCAGGGCTGCAAGGCTGGTTCAACATCCGCAAATCAATCAATGTGATACAACACATTAATAAAAGAAAGAACAAGAACCATATGATACTCTCCATAGATGCTGAAAAAGCATTTGACAAAGTACAGCATCCCTTCCTGATCAAAACTCTTCAAAGTGTAGGGATAGACGGCACATACCTCAATATTATCAAAGCCATCTATGAAAAACCCACCGCAAATATCATTCTCAATGGAGAAAAACTGAAAGCTTTTCCGCTAAGGTCAGGAACACGGCAGGGATGTCCGTTATCACCACTGCTATTCAACATAGTACTAGAAGGCCTAGCCTCAGCAATCAGACAACAAAAGGAAATTAAAGGCATCCAAATCGGCAAAGAAGAAGTCAAACTATCACTCTTCGCAGATGATATGATACTCTATGTGGAAAACCCAAAAGACTCCACTCCAAAACTGCTAGAACTTGTACAGGAATTCAGTAAAGTGTCAGGATATAAAATCAATGCACAGAAATCAGTTGCATTTCTCTACACCAACAACAAGACAGAAGAAAGAGAAATTAAGGAGTCCATCCCATTTACAATTGCACCCAAAACTATAAGATACCTAGGAATAAACCTAACCAAAGAGACTAAGAATCTATACTCAGAAAACTATAAAGTACTCATGAAAGAAATTGAGGAAGACACAAAGAAATGGAAAAATGTTCCATGCTCCTGGATTGGAAGAATAAATATTGTGAAAATGTCTATGCTACCTAAAGCAATCTACACATTTAATGCAATTCCTATCAAAGTACCATCCATTTTTTTCAAAGAAATGGAACAAATAATCCTAAAATTTATATGGAACCAGAAAAGACCTCGAATAGCCAAAGGAATATTGAAAAAGAAAGCCAAAGTTGGTGGCATCACAATTCCGGACTTCAAGCTCTATTACAAAGCTGTCATCATCAAGACTGCATGGTACTGGCACAAAAACAGACACATAGATCAATGGAACAGAATAGAGAGCCCAGAAATAGACCCTCAACTCTATGGTCAACTCATCTTCGACAAAGCAGGAAAGAATGTCCAATGGAACAAAGACAGCCTCTTCAATAAATGGTGTTGGGAAAATTGGACAGCCACATGCAGAAAAATGAAATTGGATCATTTCCTTACACCACACACGAAAATAGACTCAAAATGGATCAAGGATCTCAAGTGAGAAAGGAATCCATCAAAATCCTCGAGGAAAACACAGGCAGCAACCTCTTCGACGTCAGCCGCAGCAACATCTTCCTAGGAACATCACCAAAGGCAAGGGAAGCAAGGGCAAAAATGAACTTTTGGGATTTTATCAAGATCAAAAGCTTTTGCACAGCAAAGGAAACAGTTAACAAAACCAAAAGACAACTGACAGAATGGGAGAAGATATTTGCAAATGACATATCAGATAAAGGGCTAGTGTCCAAAATCTATAAAGAACTTAGCAAACTCAACACCCAAAGAACAAATAATCCAATCAAGAAATGGGCAGAGGACATGAACAGACATTTCTGCAAAGAAGACATCCAGATGGCCAACAGACACATGAAAAAGTGCTCCATATCACTCGGCATCAGGGAAATACAAATCAAAACCACCATGAGATATCACCTCACACCAGTCAGAATGGCTAAAATTAACAAGTCAGGAAATGACAGATGCTGGCGAGGATGCGGAGAAAGGGGAACCCTCCTACACTGTTGGTGGGAATGCAAGCTGGTGCAACCACTCTGGAAAACAGCATGGAGGTTCCTCAAAATGTTGAAAATAGAACTACCCTATGACCCAGCAATTGCATTGCTGGGTATTTACCCTAAAGATACAAACGTAGTGATCCGAAGGGGCACATGCACCCGAATGTTTATAGCAGCAATGTCTACAATAGCCAAACTATGGAAAGAACCTAGATGTCCATCAACAGACGAATGGATAAAGAAGATGTGGTATATATACACAATGGAATACTATGCAGCCATCAAAAGAAATGAAATCTTGCCATTTGCGACGACGTGGATGGAACTAGAGGGTATCATGCTTAGCGAAATAAGTCAATCGGAGAAAGACAACTATCATATGATCTCCCTGATATGAGTAAGAGGAGATGCAACATGGGGGTCGAGGGGGTAGGAGAAGAGTAAATGAAACAAGATGGGATTGGGAGGGAGACAAACCATAAGTGACTCTTAATCTCACAAAACAAACTGAGGGTTTATGGGGGGAGGGGGTTGGGAGAGGGGGTGGGGTTATGGATATCGGGGAGGGTATGTGCTATGGTGAGTGTTGTGAAGTGTGTAAACCTGGCGATTCGCAGACCTGTACCCCTGGGGATAAAAATATATGTTTATAAAGCTGTAAAAAAAAAAAAAAAAAAAAAAAAAAGAAAGGATGAATCCCCAAGTTTTGTAGCAACATGGTGGACGGGACTGGAAGAGATTATGCTGAGTGAAATAAGTCAAGCAGAGAGAGTCAATTATCATATGGTTTCACTTATTTGTGGAGCATAGCAAATAGCATGGAGGACAAGGGGAGATGGAGAGGAGAAGGGAGTTGAGGGAAATTGGAAGGGGAGGTGAACCATGAGAGACTATGGACTCTGAAAAACGATCTGAGAATTTTGAAGGGGTGGGGGGTGGGAGGTTGGGGGCACCAGGTGGTGGGTATTGTGGAGGGCACGGATTGCATGGAGCACTGGGTGTGGTGCAAAAATAATGAATACTGTTATGCTGAAAAAAAAATAAAAAAATTAAAAAAAAAATATTTGTGTTCAGTCAAGATGGACAGAGTTGTAATTTATTAACAAACCTCAGTGGTTTAACACCCTGAGTACTGCCAGGTTGCTCCCCAGGAGGGCTGTTCCCCCTGGGAGTTCATGAAAGTTTCCTCCATTTGTCCCCACGTGATCTACAAAGTGTCCTATTATTCACCTTTCTAAGTTTTGACAATCTAATGGATGTGAAATGGTTGCTTATGGTTTAATTTTCATTTATCTAATAACTGATGAATTTGTATATCTCTTCAAAAGCTTGTGGCCTTTTGGGTTTCCTTTTTTGTAAACTGTTCATGTTTCTTGTCCATTTTTTTCTATTGGCATTCTTCCTTGGTTTATTACTGTTGATTTTTAGGGGTTCTTAATATATTCTATTAATCCCAATTGGTTTTACACACACATGTTTTTCTTTCAATTTATCATCTGTTTGCTCACTTTGTCAGTGGTATCCTTTTAAAATTTTGTCATTATCAAATTATTTATTATTATTTTGCTTTGTACTTTTTTTGCGTTGTACTTTTAAGGTTTTACTTAATACTTCTCTCCCACTTTTAGGCCACAAAGATATTCTCCTATATTTTCTTCTATCAATTTTGTAGACATTTTAATTTTATTTTTATCTATATTAAATCTATATTTATTTTCTATCTATATTTTATCTATTTTATATAATCTATATTTTATCTCTATTTATATAATCTCTATATATAATCTATATAGATAAAATATAAAATTATGTAGAATCTATATATAATATATATCTATATTTCTTTTATCTATATTTTATCTATATTTATCTATAGAGTGAGCCAGTTTTTCCAAAAACAGGACTCTATCTTGAACCTCTTTATATCCCTTCCATAGTGTGTGCATCTAATAAATGTCTGATGGTTCATTGAATTAAAAATACATTATATTGCTACCTCAGTTGAGTTTTTTTGGGAATTATTTACCTTATATTCTCTCATTTTAAGTGTGATTGATCCCCAGAAATTATTGTAAGCTTCAGAGTACTTTTAAAATCATTGCCCTTGACGCCTGGGTGGCTCAGTGGGTTAAGCCGCTGCCTTCGGCTCAGGTCATGATCTCAGAGTCCTGGGATGGAGCCCCGCATCGGGCTCTCTGCTCAGCGGGGAGCCTGCTTCCTCCTCTCTCTCTGCCTGCCTCTCTGCCTGCTTGTGATCTCTCTGTCTAATAAATAAATAAAATCTTTACAAAAAAAAATCATTGTCCTTGATAATTAAGTTTAATAATTAGTTCTTTAGAGATTAAATGGAAGGCTCTTGCTTTGTGTTAAAATGCAGCTATACTGGGAGAGGAGAAAGATGTTGGGAGGAGTCCAGGAATCCAGCAAGGCTGGGATACAGCTGTCTATGGTATAGGCACCCATTATACTTACTAGTTAGGATAGGAGACTGGCAAAAATCCCAATATTTTGGCTTTTGTCAAACACATGAATTCACACACAGAAATGCACATATCTTCTATTACCTAAGTTCCTGGGCTCTTTCCTTTCACTTATCTTTTACCAACTCTACATTCATTTCCCATTCCACTCAAATCTTTTCAGCCCTCACTGCTCAGTGACAGTAGACTGATTTTTCCTCCCACGTTATTGAAATGTTAAGGTCATCTGGCACAACCCCTTTGGACCTCAGCATTTCTGTGCATCTTTCCCTTACCTTGGAGGCACAAGTGCCTCTCCTCCTGTATAAGGCTTAACTTCCCACCTATGTGTTGACTTTATCTCCTTTTTATGATTTTGCTTTGTCAGTTATCCTCTCTCTTTTCTATGTCAAATCTCCCCCTAACATAAGAAAACCTCACTTTGGAACTACTTCTTCTATGCAGTAGTAACACAAACTGACTTACTTAACATCATTGGCAGGATTCATGGGCCCAGGAAATCAAGGAGTAGAAATGAGAGTAGCTTCTTTCACTCTTAACCCTAGAATTCTCTTAGCAAAGTTTCTCTCAGCCCCACCCCCATTCCTTATGTAGGAGACTTGTAGGAGGCTTGGTTCCCAAAGGGGGATATTTTCCATGTTATCCAGGGGATATAACAATGGTTCCATTAACCTGGAAGTTGAAGGAGCTGCTTGGTCAGTGGGGCTCCTCATACCAGTGAATCAATAAGCAATGGTAGGGGGATTACTGTGCTGGCTGGGAGAATTGGTTCTCACCACTGAAGGTTGCTACTGACCAATGGGAGTCAGGAGGAAAATGTCTGGATTTCAGGTGGTCCTTGGGGAGAGTCTTTGTACTCCTAGGTTCAGTGATTAAAGTCAGTGGACAGGTATGACTATTCATTTCAGGCAATACTCTAGTAGCCCAGACACTTCAGGAATGAAGCTTTGTGTCACCCCATCAGGCAAGGAAGTACAACCAGCTAGAGCACCTGCTGAGAGCAAAGGGAATATGGAATGGGTAATGGAAGAAGGAAGTTATAAATATCAGCCAAGACCATATGGTTAGTTGCAGTAAAGGGACTTTGTGTCTTTTAGGGGAGAGAAGTTTAGTCTTTTATATTGGACAAGAGTTACATGATGTTAGGTAGAGGGATAACTTTGAAATTATTTTTATTTGGAAGTTAAGTATAATTAAATGAGGTGTATGGGCAAGGGGATGACTGTGATGGCTTTGCCATGTGTCAGTTAGGCTAAAACAGTTTCCTAGGATTCATTTCCTCTGTGGTTTGGGGTTAGGATGAGGTTAGGGTTGACTGCAAAAGAAATATGTACAAATTTTGGAGGGTGGAAGTGAAGCAGTAGGCCTTGTACTCTGAGGTTAGTTCGGAGGTGGGGGGTGCAAGGCACCTGCTGCTCCTGCTCAGAGAGACTAGAGCAGCAGAGACTGAATGCTGGCTCACCTTCCTGATACAGGCAGACACTGGGCCCACATTCTCGCAGCTCCTATCAGATCTCCTCTTTAGTTTTTCAGAATCACAGTTCAGATGTGTGCATAGTTTCATGGCAAAGGGCACCAATTCCTTCTGTACATCACGAGTGTCATTGAGGTTGGAGGTGGTGAGAGGCAGATACAGGTTCTAGTCTGTCTTCATGGGTTTCCCTACTTCGTACACATCTTTTTTTTGCCTGCTGGTTCTCAGATCTGCAGTGACTTTAGGCCTGCACCAGACATGCAGAGACAAAAGCCTTCTACTGGATTCTTTATTTTATTTTATTTTTTTAAGATTTTATTTATTTATTTGACAGACAGAGATCACGAGTAGGCAGAGAGGTAGGCAGGGGGTTGGGGGGGTGAAGCAGGCTCCCCTCTGAGCAGAGAGCCTGATGTGGGGCTGGATCCCAGGACCCTGGGATCATGACCTGAGCTGAAGACAGAGGCTTAACCCATTGAGTCACCCAGACACCCCTTTCCACTGGATTCTCTACCAGTTCTACTGTTGCATAAGGTCAGTCCTTTTAATAAATCCTTTATTCCATATTGCTGATAGTGGTATTGCTTCTCTGTTAAACCCTGATAATACAAATGACTTCTGTTTTTTTGTTTTTGCTTTTGTTTTTGTTTTTAACTAAACACTGACCAGTATAATGTGCAAGGTAATGGCCTACCTTTCTACTTTAGCAGGCAGATGTTAAATGAATGAATTCACTTAACTGAAAAGTTCATTCTGTGTTCTTTCTTTACCACAAAGCACTTGTTTTCTAATTCCTTATCATTCATATATGCATCCAACTAGAGTTTTCCAGACATTGTGTGAATGTAGCAACAGATAAGGTTGGTTCCTGACCTCAAGAGCTTATGAAGAAAAAGACATGTAATTGTAAAAATTTGATTTTTATTACCACAGTTCCACTAAGCTGCTCTTTAAAGACCTTTGAAGACTGATCACTGAAGACACTCTAATTGTCCAATCCAGTTGCTATTTGCTTAACCTCATCCCACCTATCTCCAGAAGCAGTGGGGATTGGGCTTTACTAATTATTTCGTGGAAAGTGACAGCTATGGGAGCAGGGCTATTGTTTGTCTTGTTTTCTGTTGTATCCCCAACACACAAAAAAGTATGTGGCATGAGGAGGTGTTAATAAATATTTGTTGCATAGGTGATTAAACATATTTGCTCCTTTTAAGGATTTGCTTTTTCATTAGTCTCTGAGATATTATCATCTGTGTATTTCTTCTACTAATGCTCCCTTGCCCTTTTTCATTGGTCTCTCTTCTGTAAATATAGGCATTCCTTAATATCCTCAATTCTCTGCTTACCTTCTCCCTCTAGATTATATTTATTTATTAAACACATATTTAATGGGTATACATCAGAAATTATGCTACTTTTGCCTCAACAGTGAGCCAGTCAAGTCTGCTTCTTCTCTGATGTCATCCAGTTGATTTCAAATACCAAATACCATTTGAAGAAAACTTCAAATACTTAAACTATTTAGATCTCTTTTTAATAGATGTCCTCAGGTCCAATTTAATATTTCTGTAACAGAATTTTCTGTCATTTACCAAAATATTCTTACTTACAGGCACCATTATTCTTCTGTTCTCCCTTTATCTTTCACAGTCTGCCAAACTGTTCACTCTTGTTGCTTCTTTCTCATATCTATCCCATTCATTGCTGCTGACCTAGTTTAGCCCTCATCAGTTCTCACCCATGAGTACTGTCAGGAATCCAACTCTGTTCCCTTGGAAGTCTTTTCATGCTCTCCTTCCCATTGCTGCAGGGATAATCTGCTGGAAGAGCTTTTAATGGCTCCATGTGTTTTGAGCATAACATCTGAGGTTCTGTATCTTCTGTCCCTAACTCTCTTGATCTGCATTTATCCATTTATTTCACTATTTTTCACTCTTTCTGGACTTGTGGCCATTTCTTGGTACTTTATTTGCTTAGAGCTGATGCTGCTTCCTTAGTCTGGAATGTCTTTCACTTTCTCCAATTAAAGCCTCTTGATCAGTTAAGTTTTGGCTAATCATCACCTAAGAAATGCCCAAGTTTACTCAGAAGGAATGGATCATTAATTTTTCTGATATCCTTCACTTGTGCTTTTCCTGTCTTATAACACAACAGAGCCTCAGCTCCTTAAAATATTTATTTATCTTTATGTCTCTGACAATGGCACTTAATGCAGGAACTGATGATGGTAGGCACTGTTTACATGTTTATTTAAATAAATATTTTGGGGCAAGAAGAAAAGCACTTAACTTAGGGAGGAGGAGGCATATGGAAGTAAGGTAGGAAGAGCTTCTATCAAGTAGGACCAACATAGTACTTAGAGCCTGGGAATGTCAGAGACAAACTATTACAAGGGCTGGCCAAGTAAGTGCTGGGATGTTGGGGAGTTTGTGTGAGGAAGGGAAGGGAATTCAGCTATGGAAGGTTTGAAACACTTTTGACCCCAGTGGTCATTCTCATTCTGAAACTCTTGAAAATGCCTCTCACTTTTCAAAAGATTCTAGACTTGACTAGTTTAAGCATTAGTCAGATCTACTTTCCATCTTTCTTCATTTCTCTTTGATGCTGGAGCCTTTAGAGCATAAATGAAAAAGGGAGCTAGCTGTCTTATGGAGGGATTATCATGCAATGCCTGACTTTTTCTGTCTCTATAATCTCTTGCATTTTCTCCATCAATAAGTATATCTTCCAAGTAGAAGTCCAGCCTCTCTTTGTAAGGATTATGCATTTGGTTGAATATTATCCTCTCTCTCTCTCTCTCTACACACACACACACACACACACACACACGCACACACACACAGTCACACACATTTTCACTTAAGTCAATGGACGTTGGCCCATATTGTATTCCCGCTGCGTCCACTCAAAAGGGTGCTCACAAAAGGGCTCATTCATGACTCACTGACTCAGTGAGGAGTGGCTTTCCTGGGCTTGTATACATGATCAGGCCTCTTTGATCTGGTGCCTCTGTCATTTTGAAAAACTTTAATTTTTTCCAAAACAGAAGAAAAATGCAGTTTGCTTTGTAGAACAGAGATAGTGGCAAGGCAAGTTATTTATGGGTTATTGCAAAATACCACAAAGAACAGCAGCCCAGGAAGGAAAGAGCAACATGGGTAACCTGTTGACAACTCTCTGGACAAATTGGAAAAGTGTGTTCCAGCAGGAGTTGGGATTAACAATGAATAAACCACATCCTCCACAGAAAATATTAAACTTGGGAGTAGAAGAGATTTCATTTCTTTGTCCAGGCATTGGGATTTTAGAGCTTGCAACCAGAATGATTGTGGTGAAATGTTTAGTGCTAGAAGATGTATTATTCTTCTTCTGGCCGCTCATCATGTGGAAGGGCTAATACATTTTAATTTAGGATTATTAGCACTAGATGACCTTTGCAAAAAAGAGATAATTTTTATTATAATTATTGTAAGGTACATTCTGTGGTCATCCTTTTTTTCTTATAACAAATAATCATGAATCAATTTTACTTACACCAGGACAGTTTGTATTCCTAGCACCATTTCAGGAATCTTAACAGTGTCGCACTCAGTGTTAAGGGTTTGGTTATCCAGTTTGGATATTCCATTTTTGTCTAGAGTCTGTGGTATAATCCACTTAGATTTCATTTTGGGGGTCAGCTGTCCCTGACAGCTCAGATATCATACATACACTCATGGCTTGCACTGAGATACCAACTCAACTTTAGGTCTGTTCTTAACTAGCAGGTCGTCATCTTCAGTTGCAAGACCCAGCCCTGACTGGAATCCTTCAGTAAGGTTGTAAGGTTCCTCACAGCACTATCCTTTTCAAGAGACTTGGCAATAATACTTTATATATTTTCACCCATAATCTAGTACACGTTTTCACTTAGATCATGTTTTGAGTTCCCAAAATAGGTCTACAAGACGCTGACTCTGTTTTAAAAAGAAGTGGGAAGGAAGCACTCATTCATGCTGAAGTCTTCATCTATTTGGCAACTTTTCTAAAGATCTTGATTCATGTTTTGAGCATCAGCTTCACTTTAGCAACCGGCCAGTGGTCAGCATCATCTTCACCTTAGCAAGGGAGACCAGACACCTGCAGACATAAGCATCTTACCTCATGGCCAGGCCGGGCCATTTAGCCTGGTGAGGGATTGGAACTCCAGACCTTTAGGTCTTGTTTCTTTAGTCATTAATTATGTGTCCTCCAGGATCCCTTTCAGTTCATTTTCCATAAGCATTAGCCAGGTAACAAACAGAAAATTTGACATTGAAAATTTTCCAAAAAATCAGAACTTGTACTTTTTGGCACATCTAATTCTTCAGGGGGAAAATACTTTCCAATAGCATCTGGACATAAGAATGAACTTTCTAATTAAAACAAGATTCCTTAAAATTAAGAAAAGTATTTCTCATTTACTTTAGGTGCCTGAAAATTCAAACTTGAGAGTTTTATGTAAAATGCTTGAAAAAGAAATAGCCAGTGTGAAACACTGGACAGTAACATGACAGTAACATGACTCAACAGTCCCTCTGTTGAAAAGGAAAATGAAGAAAGTACTGAGGACTGATTGAGAAAGACACCGAGTCGAAGGAGAAGGATAAAACAGAAATAAGGTAGAAACTCATCTTTTTATATTTTGTATTTTCCCTCAATCTTGGCAGAATAAAGATTCCTTGTACACAGGGCCTATAGATCTTAGGACAAAAATTTTCCCATGGGTCACCTTTGCTTGTGCACACCTTCCAGTTGTTAGCAGTAAGTCTTCTGTCCCTTGAGATTTCATGTGAAGTCAAAGGTTTTCCTTGGCTTCTACTCCATCATCTCACATTTCCCTGCTTACTAAGAGCCCCTTGCCTGGCATCCTTTGTCCACTAGACCATGGCAGTGCTAACAGACTCAGAAGAAAGGTGAGTTAAACAGCATGCTTTTTCATGTTTGTTTTTTTTTTTTTAAATTAATTTATTTATTTGAGAGATAGAGTGAGCATGAGCAGGAGGGAGAGAGAATCTGAAACAGACTCAGTGCTGAGCATGGAGCCAGATGTGGGGCTTGATCCCAGGACCCTGAGATTATGACTTGAGCCAAAACCAAGAATCAGATGCTCAACCAACTAAACCACCCAGGCACCCCTTTATGGGGCTTTTGAACAACGAATTTTAACTCTAATGTATAAGTATCCTTGTTCAGTTCATGAATAAAACCTATTTTCCTTATTTTAAAAATAATTCACCTAGATAACAGAAAATCACCTGCCATGTGCCACTGAAAAGTAACTTGATGTCTGGGCCTCAGTTTCTTGTAAAAGAAGGACTTGAGGGGCGCCTGGGTGGCTCAGTGGGTTAAGCCGCTGCCTTCGGCTCAGGTCATGATCCCAGGTCCTGGGTTCAAGCCCCACATCGGGCTTTCCGCTCGGCGTGGAGCCTGCTTCCTCCTCTATCTGCTTGCCTCTCTGCCTACTTGTGATTTCTCTCTGTCAAATAAATAAATAAAATCTTTAAAAAAAAAAAAAAAAGAAGGACTTGACAAATTTCTTTCCATCACTAGAATATGAGTCTACTTTTAGTCTGTTACTAATCCAAACAAATGATCGTATTTTCTCTTGTAATTGGGCAGTGTAATTCTGCTACTTATCTAAGTGGCCTTGGAAGTTGTTCCCTCTCAAGCACTGAGCTGTTGGTGTGGAGTTTACTTCTAAGCCACCCACTGTCTTTGATTGGGTGAATTTTTATTTTTATGTATGTCCATATGTATGTATTTTTATAGTGACTCATCCCTCTATGAACAATGCTTACTAGTTCCTAAGAAATGTTGGAGGAAGTCATGAGATGTTCTTAAAATTCTTTGTGACTTTCAGACCAAATGCTGGATAAATATAAAGTTTGGTTATTCTTATCAGCAGCTGTTTGCAAATCAGGCGATGTTCTTCATAGCAATTGCTTTTGGATAGAGAATAACAGAATGAGTTATTTCTCAGAGTGTATTTCCCTCCCCCCGCAAATTGAGAACTTTAAGGGAGTGTTTTGTCTGGTTCCTTAAAGAATAAATTCTGAACTCTCCCTCATGAAAGACAAGGCCCTACTGGTCCGGGCCTGTGCTGATAGATCTGACATCATCTCTCACCACTCATGTCTCTTCCTGCCAGTCGCTTTGTCTTCTTCTTGTCCTTCGTATGCTCCCAGTGGTTTCTGTGTTAGGGCCTGAGCATTTTCTCTTGCCTCCGACTGGAATGCTCTGTCCCCAGATTTCTGTGGCTGCCTCCTTCTTGTTAGTGAAGCTCTGCTTAGATGTTGCCTTCTCAGAGAGGGCTTCAGTGGCCACCTGATTGAAACGAGTTCCCATCCCCATTTCATCCAGTGCAGTCATGGCCTACCTTATCACCTGATTTAATTTTCTTCACAACAATTAATTCTAGATAAAATGATCTTGTTCATTTATTTAATTCCTTTTGTGTCTGTCTCCTGCCTCGTAGAATATTATTTCCCTGTGAGCACAAACTTTATTTTGGTCACAATTGTATTCAACAAATATTTAGTCAAAGGATAAGTAAATAAATACTGTATGCCAGTGCTGTCCAACAACTTTCTACAATGGCGAAAATGTTCTATAATTTGCACTATCCAATATAGTAGCCACTAAGTCACATGTTCCTATTTTATACTTGAAATGTGACTGCTGCTAAAGAGAAACTGAATTTTAAGTTTTGCTTAATTTTAATTGATTAAAACTTTAAGTTTTAATATATGCATATAACTGGTGTCTACCATATCGGACAGTACCACTCTTTTCTGTCTTTGGTACTTAGTGACTGAATCTATAGCAAGAAACCAATACTGATGTCAATAGAAAGAGCAGTAGCAACTTTTGGAGTGTTCCTTTTTATGTTACTTTCTTTTTACCTTTCAATGGGATCAGTGTAGAGAACACCGTCATCTAACAAGCCAATGCAAAACCATCTTTCGGATGCAATTTTTAACATCCATCAGTAGGAGCAGTGAGAGAGAAAGGTTTATTAGCTGTCCTCTACTTTTGAGGGCTGGCCTCTTTATTATCTGTTTTCCTTCTATTAATAACCTTTTAGCTGTGTGGAATTATACATCTAATAGCTTCTTAAAAGATAGGATATCAGATGGCTTTCAGTTAAAAGAGCCTGACTGCATGACCGAATTTAAAAAATGTATGCATCTTTTCAGAGGAAGACTTTCGCTATTATATGGAACTCTTACTCCAAGCTGTAATTTATTCAGGGAAAGCAAAGAGAACCAACACCCCCATTCATAGTTAAGTCAGAACAAAGCTCTTTTGTAAAGGAACTGTTTATGTACCCTCAACACTTTCAAGGCATCATTCAGGGTGTATTACTTCACAGGTGATTTACATTTTCTGTTTAGTATCACTTCTTTTCCTCAGTCTGTGAAAGGAGGTTGAATGGAGAATTTTTTCCAGGTTTGCCGCTCTCTCCCACCTTAAGTCTGTAGAAATACTCCATGTATTTGAAAGTGTGCTGCTAGGGGAATAACAGTTTTGAGACTGCTGACTTGTCCATCGTTTATCATCATTATATGGTGTCTGTCAACGAAAACCATTTCCCAGAATTCCATAAGGAGTTGCTCCATATAGAAGTATGGAGCCTTGTGACAAGAAAAAGGCATTGCAATGAAGAGTAATAAGAAGGGGGTGCATGGGGGGGATAAACAGAAGCTTTTAGAGCTAATTCATGGCTGGCGTCATCTCCATTAGCATTGGGACTGTTTGACGTTGAGTTCAGAGAACATGACCAGGGCTGGTTTCCATCTGTCATGGTGATTAATGGGAGTATTGTTAGGTAATAATAGTTTAATAACATAGTTGGAGCCAAAGAGGCACACCAAAAGTGTATATGTAATTCTAAAACCAAGAGGAACTGTGGATAAAACCACAAGAACCAGGAAATTGGGGTCCTGTTCTTAGCTCTACCACTTAGAAAAGAACAGCCAGGGAGAAATTTTTCTCGAAATCAAAGAGGGTTGAAATAGTCTACAACGAGGTGAAGAGAGCTGTCTTAGCTCCTAAGAAGGGTGATATCTTGGTGATTTTAATGTACTTATATCTCAAGAACTGGAAAAATTAGTTAAACCAAAAATCTTCTGAGACCTAATAGTTGGGTTAACAACAGCCAATGCGTTAAAGAGGAAAATAGACAATACCTTATATTGAAAGACTGGATTCAAATCATCCAAAGAATATCTGGGTTATATGATATGTTATGATCTGGTACTCAGCTCAGTGGCTATCTACTATTGGTGTGAGACCTAAATAGTTAAAATTGTCTTGCTTTTGTGAGTCTGCAAGATGCAAAATCTGTTCATCTTGTAAGAACAGATTTCAGTGAAGTCCCTTTTCTCAGATGGCAGCATCTGTTGGTGGGCTGGAGACCTAACATGACCTCCATACACTCAGAACCTAGACCATGTGGGCTTTTATTCTAAAATGTTGGAACTTTTCAAGGGAGAAATCACTTTCTATACAGAGAATTGGCAGCATGACTATTTGCATGTTGGCTTTCCTTCTTGCCAAGCAAAGAGCCACCTTACCTAACAAGATGCTATCCAGTTTTTACTCAGGAAATTTCCAACAAATGGATTTTAGCATGAATGGAAAAAGCATTCAGAGAGTAAGAGTAGGCTTATGTAAGAGGGAATACAGAACTTGGCCAAATGCCTTTCTGGACTGGGTGGCATGCTTTGACCCTGTAGGTTAATTGCTCAGTGTTTGGTTTATCATGGTATCAAGACATTTCGAACTCTGCTGGGAGAGAGGCAGGCCAAGATGCACTAAAGCTAAAAAAGGACACTTGAAAGTAAGTAAGGGACTGCAATCCAAGAGAAGGAATAAGGGTTTTTGTTTTTGTTTTTGTTTGTTTATTTCTCCCCTAGTGGTTTAGACTACATTTACTTTCCCCAATGGTTTGTACTATACTTCTTTCCCCACTTCCAAATGAATATGCTGGGGCTCAGGGAGCTATAGCAAAGTTTAAGATTTCCAGATCAGGTATAGGATTTTATTATATGTTTGGAGAGTTGGGGGGTGCTCTTCATCATCTGTGCCTGAGCATAGGCAAATGGCTATGGCTATTTGAAGGTGATACAGGGATCATTCCTATCAACAAAACCAGAGGAGAGATGATGCTGGCTGGATGTCTGGCATATAAGCATCTACTTAAGTCTTCACTGCACTCAGTTAAATAGGAGAGTTTGATTTCAGTGTGAGTGCAAGGTTTTGTGTTTGCTTTTCCTTTTCTTGTAGTCAACTAAGGGGAGGAATTCTGATAAGAGTGGATCAAGATCAAGGGTATTTATTGGCCCACAGTATAAGGCTGTGGAGCTTTGGTGTAATTATAGAATGAGTTCAGGGTCTAGACTTGCAGTGGTCTCGTTTTGGACTTGTTCTTCTAGGAAGTTTGTTCTGTCCTAGAGAGGCCTTGTGGTAGGAAGTCAGACTGGCTCAAGGGCCTGTAAGGAAATTCTTGTTTTCCCTTCATTTCCTTTGGCACATTTTCTTCAACTAAACTTTGGTTGTCATCAGAGTAATAGGATGAACATCAGACTTTGATGTGAGCTGGGGATCAGAGGCCACTTAACATTCCTCTGGCCTTGACATAAATAGAAAAACTATCATGGGCTTTGGGGCAAAGCCTCTGGGTAATAAAAGAGTGTCTTCTTCTCTGATTCATGCATTGTTCTCAGAAACACTGAAGGAAGGCTGGTTTGAAGGATCGTGGCTCCCCAGCCATTATTCAAATTTTAACTTAACGAGACATGATTTATAAAGTAAACACTCCCAGTGTCTATTTTGAGGCTGCTTATATTAAAATCAAATAAACTCAAATAAAGTGTCACATATTCTTTACTTCAAGCTGTGTGGACACAGATGAATCCATCTGGGGTCTTAGGCACAAAAACTGTAAGAGAAAACAGTGACATTCTCATGATAATCAAGTCAAAAGGATGGATACATTTTCCCTCTTTTCACTCTTTTGTTAGATAAGCTATAAATTGGCACAGTCAGTTTGCAATAGTGCAATGAGTTATGTTTGCTCAGTTATGCTCAGGAGTTATGTTTGTTCGGCTTTTGGTTCTCCCTCATCAAAGTGCATAGCCTTCTAGGTCTTTCAGTTCTACAAACTGAAGAGATCGAAGTTGACAACCTCCACATTCCCTTTTCCCCAGTACTATGCCGGGATAACTAAGTAGAGGACTGATGCAATTCCAAAAGGAAATTAGTGACCGCAGTCTCATTTGTTTCAAATACAAACATTAAAGAACACATACATAAATCCCTACTAGTTTAGCTTAAAAAGTTAAGTTTTAGATTCCTTCTTAGTTAAGTAATTAGAAAAGTTTCCTATCAGCTGTTGGTTGAGGCAAAGGCATTTTGGGAATTTGTGTGTATTTTATTTGAAATTGTTATACAATTAGTTTAATTCTTTTTATTTTATTTTATTTTAATTAATTAGTTAATTAATTTTAAATTTCTTTTCAGTGTTCCAGAATTCATTTTTTATGCACCACACCCAGTGCTCCATGCAATATGTGCCCTCCATAATACCCACCACCAAGCTCACCGAACCCCCCACCCTTCTCCCCTCCAAAACCCTCTGTTTCTCAGAGTCCACAGTCTCTCATGTTTTGTCTCCCCCTCCAGTTTCTGCCAACTCACTTCTCCTCTCCATCTCCCCATGTCCTCCTCCGTGTTATTCCTTATGCTCCACCAATAAGCGAAACCATATGAAAATTGACTCTCTCTGCTTGACTTATTTCACTTAGCATAATCTCTTTCAGTCCTGTCCATGTTGATACCAAAGTTGGGTATTCATCCTTTCTGATGGAGGCATAATACTCCATAGTATATATGGACCATATCTTCTTTATCCATTCATCCGTTGAAAGGCATCTTGGTTCTTTCCACAGTTTGGTGACTGTGGCTATTGCTGCTATGAACATTGAGGTACAGATGGCCCATCTTTTCACTACATCTGTATCTTTGGGGTAAATACCAAGTAATGCAATTGCAGGGTCATAGGGTAGCTCTATTTTTTAATTGTTTGAGGAATCTCCACACTGTTTTCCAAAGTGGCTGCACCAGTTTGCATTCCCACCAACAGTGTAAGAGGGTTCTCCTTTCTCCACAACTTCTCCAACATTTGTTGTTTCTAGCCTTGTCGATTTTTTGCATTCTAACTGGTGTAAGGAGGTATCTCAGTATGGTTTTGATTCAAATTTCCCTGATGGCTAATGATGATGAAAACTTATTCATGTGTCTGTTAGCCATTTGTATGTCTTCTCCAGAGAAGTGTATGCTCATGTATTCTGCCCATTTATTATCTGTTTTTTTGGGTGTTGACTTTGAGAGATCTTGGATATCAGCCCTTTGTCTGTAGTGTCATTTACAAATATCTTCTTCCATTCTGTGGGTTGCCTCTTTGTGTTAAAGAGATGTACTAAGTAGTATTTACCTGATTGTTTGATTCTAGAATCCAGTGCCCACAAGGGGAAAAACTATTAACTTCATAAGACTTATTCTTATATGAGTAGGCTACACACTGTACATGCAAGAAAAAGTAGCAAGCATTGAAGGGAACCTCATTCATTCATTTACTCAAAAAGTGTGCTTCAAGCACATGGTCATCTGTAGGATGTGGGCTCTTGAAGCCCAGCCTGTTGGTCAGGCTAGCCTTCAGGAAAATGTAGTAGCCATTTCCTCGACATTATAGCTTAAGGTTGGCTCTTATATTTTCAGAAAACTTTCCACCGTTATCAACATCTTTTTGGGCATTAGTCCTTTTTATCTGTTTCCTTACATTTTATGCTTTCTTCTCCCATTTCCTACTAATCTCCCATATCTGATCCAGACTCTTGAACCCTGCATCTGTTGGCCATCTGCATGATCTGCCTGGTGTTTCTTGCCTACCTAGACCATTACTTTTGCTGATCCTTACTCTTGCCTGTGTCTGGCCTCTGATGGGCTTACCTGGTGCTGACTTATGACCTATTTCTGTTGTTACCTCACTGGGACATGTTAATACTGTGGACCTCTGGTCTTATTTTTCTTGACAACTGATTCAACTTTGGCCTTGACTTCAAGTTCCATCTTCTGCCATTGTTGCAATTTTCACCTCGGTAATATCTGATTGTTTCAAGCCTCTGGCCCCACTCCCCTCCAAAAGAAGTATGTGCCACCAGGATGTGCCACAAAGATTGTCCACAAATTCTTGAAGAGTTGGGTTTGGAACATTTGGTTCAGAGAATATTTTTTTTCAAAGATTTTATTAATTTGACAGAGATCACAAGTAGGCAGAGAGGCAGGCTGAGGTGGGGCCGGGGGAAGTAGGCTCCCTGCTGAGCAGAAAGCCCCATGTGGGGCTCCATTCCAGGACCCTGGGATCATGACCAGAGCCGAAGTCAGAGGCTTTAACCCACTGAGCCACCCAGGTGCCCCGAGAATATTTTTTTATTCTGTTTTAGTTTTAGATTAATAATTAGAAAACTAGATTTGGTTTTGCTTTAGATAGATCCAGGAGAGTTCTGGAAAACAACAATAACAATAACAAACCTTACTTCAAAATGAGTTAAAAATATGTTCAGCTCTGAGGCCAGAAAATTAGAATGGTTTCCCCTAGTTTGAAATTCATGATATGATTAGAGTTTTTGCTTGGATGGGAGAGAAAACTGACAAGATAGATGTGTTAGCTGTAGGGATGAAGAAAGGTATCATCTGAGGAGTTGGACAAATGTGAAAGTAAAATGGAATTTCTAGGACTTGACTGGGATGCTGTGAGGTAGAGATGTTTCACAAACTGCCAGTTCCGTATCCAAAGCACAGGGAGGGCAGGGATGGTGCTAATACATGTGATCTGACACCATAAACAACTGTTTTCCTTTGAGACACAGAAGAGTGTTGACCTCTGTTGTCCCACACAGGGGAAGCTGAATTCAAGAAATCTATAGAATGTATGTTCTTCTCATTTCTTTGAGGATTACCAAAGAGAGTTTTGCCTTGCTCAGGAAAACACTGACCTTCCATGGTCCATGACCTTCTTAAAGTGGTTTCATAAAAGCACTTGAAACTCCCTCAATCTCAGCCCTTGACATGACTAAACAGCCTTACTTCCCCTTTCTGAGAAAAATGGCCGTTTTGAAGGTGTCCTAATGGCTATAGGGGAACACCGTCCCTCTGGGTATTCCCCCTACAAGTGAAGCTGTTCCAGCAGAATGCTGAAAATATGGGGTAGAACGAGAGCAGAGCTATTTGCAATTGGATTTCTCCATGTCCCTGGGTTACTGAGGACATCTTCTCTCACTGAACACATGAGCCCACTCAGGGTTCATTGCTTGTCCTGCTAATATCTGTCAAAGATGCACAGTGAGATTACAGACACTGGCCAAACAAAGGCCAGCTCTCCTGGGAGGGAAGTGATGGGTGTCAGTGAAGATGTATATCTTACAGAGAGCAGATGTTGGGAACATCTCTGCCTGGCGTACAGTTACAGCTTTGTACACACAGAGAGGACCTGATAAAAGGCAGGTGTGCTTTGAGGCATCAGAAGGAGGTAGATGATTTAGCATGCTGGCTGCACTTGAATGATGCGGTCTGTGGTCTTCTCTACTTAGCAGAGCCACCACTGACCGAGCCAGGTGCTTCACTGGTTCCAGACATGGGGTGAAGTGCTCTGCCTTCATGCTCTTATTCAGCTCCTTGCAGTGGGCTCTGCTGTTCTCCCCACTTTAGATGAGGAAACTGAAACTTGGAGGTGTTGCATAACTTGCCCAGGGTTACAGAGGTAACACACATGGATCCTGAATTCAAGTCTATTTCTAGTCGGAAAACCATAGCTTGTAAGCACTGAAATTAAGGAATTAAATTTCCTTGCACCTGAAATTGTGATAACAAGTGAGTTACTTACTCTGATGACTGAAGTGCCCTTCAACTAAAAAAAAAAAAAAAAAAAATCAGTTTGCTATCTGCAGTCTTTTACCCAAAGAGAGGTGCTTGAGGGTTAGGAAATTAACTGTTTCCAGGCTGGCATGACCTTTCCTCCTCATATTTCTGTCCCACATCACCAGAGCGCTTCCTTGGAGCTGTCAGGCCCTTGCTCCTTTCTCTTCTCTTCCTGCAGCTTCCACAGGCACTGCAAACACACTGCTGTTTCAGGGCTCTTGAAGGTGATAACTGCAGAAAAAGGAAGGTTAGAGCTGGGTAAAGAGAACCCAGTGTGTTGGGGTGGAAGTGGAGTGGAGGTGGAGCAGTATTAAACAAGTTGTTCAGGATTGGATTCCTTGGAATGATGGTATTTAGGCAAAGGTCAAAAGGGTGTGTGTGTGTGTGTGTGTGTGTGTAGTATATCCTACCTCCCAACCAGACTGTAAAGTCCTTTACAGAGGTCATGTTTAATATTACTTGGTATCTACTATGCTAGGCTTATGGTAGGCACTCAAGACACAGTTATTGAATTTAGTGCATAGTTATTGTTACCAGGGATGAGTTAGGTATGAGTGAATAGTGAGGTGGTTTTATTTTACTTTAGGAGTCTCTCTTTCAATAAATCATTTTCTCATTATTCTTATCTCGGCCATAAAAGTCATTTATGCTTAATGTAGAAACCCATGAGAATCCTAAAGACATAAAGAAGAAAATAAAAATCACTCACAATTCCAGCTGTCAATATAATCACTACTAAGCATTTTAGTGTATTTTCTCTCACACATGCAAATATATAAATTAAAAAAAAATAGGCTCATATTTAGCAATGATATTAAAAAAATGGACTGGCCTATATGTATCAGGGACACTAGCCCATTGTAACCTTTTTGTGTTGCAGGCTTGAGGGGCCCCAAAGAGGGGATGTTGCAGCGGGGGGCACTCAGGGGTGGCTGCTCTCTGTCAGCACTGATCCACGTGGGCACCACTAGTATGTCTTGACTGACCACCTGCCCTAGAGGGAGAGAGCACAAACAGGGGAGCAGCAGGCAGAATAGGCAGAGGGAGAAGCAGCCTTCCTACTGAGCAAGGAGCCCAATGTGGGACTTGCTGGTGGGACTCCAGGATCATGACCTGAGCCAAAGACAGACTCTTCACCGATGGAGCCACCCAGACATCCCAAGTTTGTAATTTCAAAAGTATTTTTATTTACTTTAGTTATTGCACTATAAGAATCGATGAAAAAATACCTGTATGCTTTTAATCCTCCTTATCTTGGGGAAAGGAGCCACAAAGATCCTGCTTTTTTTCGTCCTCAGCTCCTAGCAGTTTTGATGGCATTCTTGCCTCTGTTTTATCAGTTGCTTGGCTTGCTGTGTGGACTTCTGAGAACCAGGACATTTGGGAAGGGAAAGATGACAAGAGCAATGCAAAGAAACTTGAAAGGTTGTGGAACGCGGTTGCTTCCTCATCGCCTCTGTGGGGATGCTCTGGTGTCATGACAGTGCCCTGAAATGGTGATGTCTGACTCTCATCTCCCTTGCCTGCCCTTCTGTCTCATGACTGTCTCCACAACTGCTGCTGCCAGGGCGCAGCCTGTTGCCTCAAGCCAGAATCTGAAAGCTCACGTAACCTTTTGAAGAGCCCCGTACAAGTAAATTGAGCCCTTGTGACGAAGACTAGTTAAGCAAACAATACCACATCATGAGGCTGCACGCATTTGAAAAACATCTCCAGCCACAGAAAGAGTCACGGGAGAGGAGACACAGGTCTACTTTATGATGTGGCTTTTGAAATTAAACCAATTGTTTAGAGCAGAGGCGCTGAAGTTCTGCAGATTCAAAGAGTGAATTCAATTTATTTATTCAACAAACACTGCTTGGTCATTCATTAGATGCCAGGCACTGGGCCAGGTACCAAAGACAGACAAGGTTCTCATAGTCATAGAGCTTTCATAGTACTGTGAGGGGAGCTTATTAAATGGAGAGCTATTATTAGGCATTTTAAGTTTCATAAATGTGAATAGGTATGTACAGTTGTTTCTCAATGAAACATTAATTTTAATTTTATTTATTTTAAGTCTCACTCTGCTTCCACATGGAAGAGATTCTTTATTCTTTCCCCAGAAGTTCAGTCCAGTGTGTGATCACACATTTACATGTGTATTACACACATTGCAATGTACTATTGGGCTTTAAATCCTCCAAGAGGGACAACTTTTAATGTGCTGAGACATTTAGGGTTGGAAGGGTATTTAGAACAACCTGCAAAGTCCTGGGCATTATCAAATGTGGAGAAAGAGTAAAATTGTATCATGAGAGAGGGCACACATGCCAGTTCAGCCATGTCCCTCCTCCGTGGGAGTAAAGAGCCTGAAGAATTAAAGAGAGATGCTCATCTTTGAGGCCATGCTCCACTTCTAGACCACATCTTGAGTCCCCCAAATCTCAGAATTCCCTAGCTTAGGCCTTGAACCCCTTACCAGAGTCTGCAAGGGCTTCTTCTATAGGTCTGTCTTTTTGAGTGTTGACTGTTCTGTCACCATGTGCTGGTGTCTCTATCCATGCATAAAAGACCCCAAGTGTAGGGTGGAGATGGAGGGAGAAAGTGGTTGGACACCCACAGATGTCAGGTATTAGCTTGCATATAGCTATGGCAATTTTCTCATTGGCTAAAGAAAAAGGTAAGGCAAGGTGGGGTATGTGTGTGTGTGTGTGTGTGTGTTTAATCTTTAACTAAAACTTTTCCCTTTACTACCTGGAGTGACTCTCTGATAATGAGAGATGCCTTTTGTAAAGTAGTGGATTCTGTTTACTAGTGCATCCCATACAGTTAAAGAATTCTTTGGAGGAAAAATAAACTCAAACATTTGTTTTGTGCATCATTGTATTCCTTGAAACAATACATTACTTCTTAATCCTGCATACATTCTTAAAATGAGAACTCCATCTGGGAGGCCTAACCTTCCATGGAAACGTCTGTGTTACACATGTCCATCCAGCCCTTTGCCAAGTGTTTAATGGAGCACGCAATTGTTGGTAAGATATGCTGGGGTTCTCTAGAGACCTTAAAGAGAGCGGGGTGCTTTAGGTAGCCTGGCATGCACATCATTTGGATCCAGCCTCGATCACTCAAGCCATGTACTTTAAATAATTCCCATTAGATCCTCTTCTCTTTGTGCTGTGTTTTTCTATTTTTAATGCCATTAAGTTTTAAATAATTGAAGATAGTTTACTCTGTCGTTTTTCTAGTTTTTCTTTGGATATATTCCTCTCATTGAAGTTGAAACTAGACAAGAGTTGCAGATCCTTTTTTTTTTTCTTTAAGATTTTATTTATTTATTTGACACACACAGAGAGAGAGCACAAGTAGGCAGAGAGGCAGGCAGAGGGAGAGGGGGAAGCAGGCTCCCTGCTGAGCAGAGAGCCCAATGTGGGCCTTGATCCCAGGACCCTGGGGATCATGACCTGAGCCAAAGGCAGAGGCTTAACCCACTGAGCCACCCAGATGCCCCAAGTTGCAGATCCTTAAATCAATAACCTCATGAGTTTGTCCTCATGTTGCTCTGGGAAATACAGGAAGTGCACTCCAGTAAATCTTTCTTTGTAAGGTTTATATAGTCCTAAAGTCACAGATCATGGCAGTTTCCCTTGCTTGGGGACCGACTGCAGAGTAAGGGACTGTCAGAGTTGACAGGGCTCTGAGGGGTCATGTGGTGTCATTGCCTTATTTCTTAGGTGAGGCATGGAGATTCAGAGAGGACAAATGCTTGTCCCATGTCCCAGAGTGGGTACATGACAGGCTGGGGGTCTGGACTTCAGGATGTGCTTAACCTCTTTAGTTCATAGGAGTGCAATGAAAGATCATGTGGTTCAAAGAAATTTTTTTCCCCTGGCCTCAGAAACCTAAATAAAACTCAAAAACAATACTTATTCTGGACCTTATGTGCTTGTATAATGAACCATTTTTAGTAAATTAGGAGTTTCACTTAGGACTGATACGACTCTAGGCTCATTCTGCCTTTTAAATAAATAGCCAATTCTTGTTATGTGCAGTAATGATGTCCTACAAAGTCACTGTGAGCATTGAATTAGCCAACACTGAAACATATTTATGGGGAAATACAGGCTTGGGTTCCTACGAGATTGGTTACACTTTCATCACCCAGTCAATACATAACTTTGTTTCATGTGCGTTTCTGTTTAAGACAACTCATTTAATATATATTTTTGACTCCTTAACATTAAACTCATGGCCAACAGAACTATAACTCACGCCTGAACTAAGCTCACCTAAAACATATTTTCTCTGTAAGGCACATCACATCAACCTTCTTGTGTGTGGGAACACTAGACAGCACGTCAGCATTATGGTTGGGGGCCATTTTAAACCAATAAAAATCACAAAAAATGCAAAACACGTGACACTTAATAGACTGTAAAAAGGAAACTTGCTTATAGTAAATAGGTGACATAGGAAGGCAGAATGTCTACTTGTTTGACCTCAACTGGGAATGTGTATGTTGGGGATTCCCAATTTTTCACCATACCACACATGTCCAAAAATGACCACAAAAGTCCTGCATTGATTTTAGGGTTACAGACAAAGTTTAGTAGATGAATTTGCAATAGAGAATTTGAGAATAATGAGGATCAACTATATCCAAAAGCTTGTGCATGTCACCACACATTATAATCTCAAACATGAACTTCTAGCCTTCAATTCTGGTTCTTAATTGGACCACTTTCGACTCTGCATTGGAATTACAATGATAGCCCTTTGACAGGCTCCCATAGAATCCATTTGTTTCAGTGTCCCAAATTCCTAAGAATTGCACTGCTGAAAGACTCCTGAAGGCAGATCCTGGCCCCTGTTCCCTTAATCACAGAACTTCATCAAGAGTGGGGTCTCACCCCACGCATGTACCCTTTTCTCCCTTTAATTAGGATAGCTTCATACAACTGAAGAGATGGGTCTTTCTCAAGGCTTGTCCCAAGGATCCTGCCTCATGTCTGTTTTTGCCCTCAGAGTTCTGTTTTCAGCCTCTTTTTTCGCCTTTTATTTATTTACTTTTTAATTTCTTTTCAGCATAACAGAATTCATTGTTTATGCACCACACCCAGTGCTCCATGCAATACGTGCCCTTCTTAATACCCACCACCTGGCTCCCCCAACCTCCCACCCTCAGATTGTTTTTCAGAGTCCATAGTCTCTCATGGTTCATCTTCCCTTCCAGTTTCCCCCAACTGCCTTCTCCTCTCTAACTCCCCTTGTCCTCCATGCTATTTGTTATGCTCCACAAATAAATGAAACCATATGATAATTGACTCTCTCTGCTTGACTTATTTCACTCAGCATAATCTCTTCCAGTCCCATCCATGTTGATACAAAAGTTGGGTATTCATCCTTTCTGATGGAGGCCTAATACTCCATAGTGTATATGGACCACATCTTCCTTATCCATTCGTCCGCTGAAGGGCATCTTGGTTCTTTCCACAGTTTGGCGACCGTGGCCATTGCTGCTATGAACATTGGGGTACAGATGGCCCTTCTTTTCACTACATCTGTATCTTTGGGGTAAATACCCAGTAGTGCAATTGCAGGGTCATAGGGAAGCTGTATTTTTAATTTCTTGAGGAATCTCCACACTGTTCTCCAAAGTGGCTGCACCAACTTGCATTCCCACCAACAGTGTAAGAGGGTTCCCCTTTCTCCACATCCTCTCCAACACACGTTGTTTCCTGTCTTGCTAATTCTGGCCATTCTAACTGGTGTAAGGTGATATCTCAATGAGGTTTTAATTTGGATCTCCCTGATGGCTAGTGATGATGAACATTTTTTCATGTGTCTGATAGCCATTTGTATGTCTTCATTGGAGAAGTGTCTGTTCATATCTTCTGCCCATTTTTTTTTAAAGGTTTTATTTACTTATTTGACAGAGGGAGAGAGAGATCACAAGCAGGCAGAGAGGCAGGCAGAGGGAGAGGGGGAAGCAGGCTCCCCGTGGAGCAGAGAGCCTGATGCAGGGCTTGATTCCAGGACCCTGAGATCACGACCTAAGCAGAAGGCAGAGGCTTAACCTACTGAGCCACCCAGGTGCCCTCTTCTGCCCATTTTTTGACATGATTATCTGTTTTGTGTGTGTTGAGTTTGAGAAGTTCTTTATAGTTCCTGGATATCAACCTTTTGTCTGTACTGTCATTTGCAAATATCTTCTCCTATTCCACGGGTTGCCTCTTTGTTTTGTTGACTGTTTCCTTTGCTGTGCAGATTTGATCTTGATGAAGTCCCCCAAATTCATTTTCGCTTTTGTTTCCTTTGCCTTTGGAGACATATCTTGAAAGAATTTGCTGTGGCCGATATCGAAGAGGTTACTGCCTATGTTCTTCTCTAGGATTCTGATGGATTCCTGTCTCACATTGAGGTCTTTTACCCATTTTGAGTTTATCTTTGTGTACAGTGTAAGAGAATGATTGAGTTTCATTCTTCTACACATAGCTGTCCAATTTTCCCAGCACCATTTATTGAAGAGACTGTTTTTTTTTTTCCACTGTATATTTTTTCCTGCTTTGTCGAAGATTATTTGACCATAGAGTTGAGGGTCCATATCTGGACTCTCTACTCTGTTCCACTGGTCTATGTGTCTGTTTTTATGCCAGTACCATGCTGTCTTGGTGATCACAGATTTGTAGTAAAGCTTGAAATCAGGTAACGTGATGCCCTCAGTTTTATTTTTGTTTTTCAACATTTCCTTAGCAATTCAAGGTCTCTTCTGATTCCATACAAATTTTACGATTATTTGCTCCAGCTCTTTGAAAAATACCAGTGGAATTTTGATTGGAATGGAATTAAAAGTATAGATTGCTCTAGGCAGTATAGACATTTTAACAATGATTATTTTTCTGATCCAAGAGCATGAATTGATCTTCCATCTTTTTGTGTCTTCTTCAATTTCTTTGATGAGTGTTCCGTACTTCCTTGAGTACAGATCCTTTACCTCTTTGGTTAGGTTTATTCCCAGGTATCTTATGGTTCTTGGTGCTATAGTAAATGGAATCGATTCTCTCATTTCCCTTTCTGTATTTTCATTGTTAGTGTTTAAGAAAGCCACTGATTTCTGTACATTGACTTTGTATCCTGCCACATTACTGAATTGCTGTATGAGTTCTAGTAGTTTGGGGATGGAGTCTTTTGGGTTTTCCATACAAAGTATCATGTCATCTGTGAAGAGAGTTTGACTTCTTCATTGCCAATCTGGATACCTCTTATTTCCATTTGTTGTCTGATTGCTCTTGCTAGGACTTCTAATACTATGTTGAACAAGAGTGATGAGAGTGGGCATCCTTGTCGTGTTCCTGATCTCAACGGGAAGGCTGTGAGCTTTTTCCCATTGAGGATGATATTTGCTGTGGGTCTTTCATAGATAGATTTTATGAAGTTCAGGAATGTTCCCTCTATCCCTATGCTTTGAAACGTTTTAATCAGGAATGGATGCTGGATTTTGTCAAATGCTTTTTCTGCATCAATTGAGAGGACCATGTGGTTCTTCTCTCTTCCCTTATTAATTTGTTCTATCACATTGAATAATTTGCGAATGTTGAACCATCCTTGTAACCCAGGGATGAATCCCACCTGGTCATGGTGGATGATCTTTTTAATGTGCTGTTGGATCCTGTTTGCTAGGATCTTGTTGAGAATCTTAGTATCCATATTCATCAGTCCTGTTGGTGTGAAACTCTCCTTTTTGGTGGGGTCTTTGCCTGGTTTGGGGATCAGGGTAATGCTGGCTTCATAAAAAGAGTATGGAAGTTTTCCTTCTGCTTCAATATTTTGAAACAGCTTCAGGAGAATAGGTGTTATTTCTTCTTCAAAAGTTTGGTAGAATTCCCCGGGGAATCCATCACGTCCTGGGCTTTTGTTTTTTGGGAGGTTTTTGATCACTGTTTCAATCTCATTACTGGATATCGATCTATTCATTGTCAGTTTCTTCCTGGTTCATTTTGGGAGTTTATAGTTTTCCAGGAATGCCTCCATTTCATCTAGGTTGCTTAACTTATTGGCATATAACTGTTGATAATAACTTCTGAAGATTGTTTCTATTTCCTTTCTGTTAGTTGTGATTTCTCCCTTTTCATTCATAATTTTATTAATTTGAGCTTTCTCTCTTTTCTTTTGGATTAGTATGGCCAATGGTTTATCAATCTTATTGATTCTTTCAAAAAACCAGCTTCTAGTTTCATTTATACGTTCTACTGTATCTCTAGTTTCTACCTCATTAATCTCTGTCTAATCTTGATTATTTCCCTTTTTGTGTGTGGAATTGGGTTAATTTGTTGTTGATTCTCCAGTTCTTTAAGGTGTAGAGACAGCTGGTGTATTCTGGATTTTTCAATTTTTTTGAGGGAGGCTTGGATCACTATGTATTTCCCCCTTAGGACCGCCTTTGCTGTATCCCATAGGTTTTGGGCTGAAGTGTCTTCATTCTCATTGGTTTCTATGAATTTTTTAAATTCTTCTTTGATCTCCTGGTTGATCCAAGCCTTTTTAAGCAAGGTCTTTAGCTTCCAGGTGTTAGAGTTCCTTCCAAACTTTTCCTTGTGATTGAGCTCCAGTTTCAAAGCGTTGTGATCTGAGAATATGCAGGGAATAATCTCAGTCTTTTGTTATCGCTTGAGCCCTGATTTGTGACCCAGTATGTGGTCTATTCTGGAGAAGGTCCCATGTGTACTTGAGAAGAATGAGTATTCTGTTTTTGTAGGATGGAATGTTCTGTATATATCTATGAGGTCCATCTGGTCCAATGTGTCATTCAATGCTCTTGTTTCTTTATTGATTTTCTGCTTGAATGATCTGTCTATTACTGAGAGAGGCGTGTTAAGATCTCCTACTATTAGTGTATTCATATCAATATGACTCTTTATCTTGATTAATAGTTTTCTTATGTAATTGGCTGCTCCCATATTGGGGGCATAGATATTTACAATTGTTAGGTCATCTTGGTGGATAGTCCCTTTAAGAATTATGTAGTGTCCTTCTGTATCTCTGACTACAGTCTTTAGTTTAAAATCTAATTTATCTGATATGAGAATCACTACCCCGGCCTTCTTTTGAGGCCCATTGGCATGAAAGATGCTTCTCCATCCCTTCACTTTCAGTCTGGGTGTATCCTTAGGTTCAAAATGGGTCTCTTGTAGACAACATATGGATGGGTCCTGTCGTTTTATCCAATCTGCAACCCTGTGTCGTTTTATGGTTGCGTTTAGGCCATTCACATTGAGAGCGATTATTAGATATGTTTTTATTGACATCGTGTTACCTTTGAAGTCTTTCTTTCTGTAGATTGTCTCCCTATTTGTGTTCAATGATATTCTTAGGATTTTTTCTCTTTTGTAGAACCCCCCCTTAATATTTCCTGCGGTGTTGGCTTGGTGGTCGCATGCTCTTTAAAGCCTTGCCAGTCTTGGAAACTCTTTATCTCTTCATCCATTTTGAATGTCAGTCTTGCTGGATAAAGTATTCTTGGCTGCATGTTTTTCTCATTTAGTGCCCTGAATATATCTTGCCAGCCCTTTTTGGCTTGCCAGGTTTCTGTGGACAGGTCTGATGTTATTCTGATGGGCTTTCCTCTGTACATAAGGAGATGCTTTGTCCTAGCTGCTTTCAAGGGAGCCTGTCTACAATTATGATTCCTCATTCTTACTATCAGGTGTCTCAAGGACTTTCAAGAATCTATTATCTTGGGGGGGGGGAGGACGTTCTGCCTCTTGTTTTCAGCCTCTTTTAACCTCAACCTCACTTAGAAGCACTTATTATTCCCATGGTTAATCACAGCCAGGCCCTCAACTTCCAGATCCTTAGCTCTTATAACACCTTTCTTCTGAGCAGTTCTGTTACTCTAGTTTCCTCCTTGACATTTCCACCAGAATGACACACTGGAATCCTTGCATGTCCAAAAGAGTCCACATTGCCTCCTACCCCATCCCAATAGACCCTCCTTCTTCCTCTTGGGTCCTTAGCTACTAGGGCCATTGTCCAACAAAGCACTCAAACTTGAAATTGGAGTTATCCTTAATTCCATCCTCTCCTTTACTCCCCTTGTCAGATAGCCTACCAAGTCCCATAGAGTCTAATTCTGTACTGTCTCCCCCATCTGACCTTGTCTCTCTAGTGTCATTGCCATAGCTCTATTCCAGGCCCCACTGAGTTTGGCTTAATGTCATGGCTTGATGGCTTACATGTTTCCAATTCACTCTGAATACTGCTCTTGGGAGGATCTCTTGAAAACAGTTATGACCATATCACTTCCCTTCTTTGAATTTTCAGAAACTTTTCCATTGACTACTGGGTATAATTTAAATTTAATAAAGTCTTTTTATAATTGGACCACTGCTTTCATTCCTGTTTCATCTATATTAACCCCCTTTTAACGTGTGACATTGTGACATAAAAAGAAATAAATTTGGTCTTTGTCCCTGGTTCCTAACACAGGAGCTTCTAAAACCCTGGAATTTCTACAGTAATAGAGGTGAAGGGATCAACTTTTGTTATTCACCATAAACCCCTTCAACCATACCTAGTTTATACTAATGAGGTGACTTCTTACTGAGGCCCTAGCTAGCTTCAGGAAGGGGGCTGGTTGCCAGGGGAAACATCTATGTGGTTAGAGGTTTGGAAATTTCACTCCAACCCCCCAGCTCTGGGAATTTAATCACCAATGTCTAGTGGTTTAATCAATCATTAAACTCCATAAACCCCCTGAATGACAGAGAGCTTCTAGATTGATGAACACTCCATGTGCCAGGAGGGAAGGGTAGCATACCCCAATTTTATGGGGACAGAAGATCTTGCACTTAGTACCCTTCCAGATCTCACCCTTTGTATCTTTTTAAATGGTTATTCATTCATATCCTTCTAATGTCCTTTATAAGAAACTGGTAATAGTAAAGAAACTATTTTCATGAGTTCTGTGAGCCATTCTAGCAAATGATCAAACCTGAAGATGGGTTTGTGGGAACTCTGATTTTTAGGCAGTCCATTTGAAGTCTGGAGGCCTAGGATTTTCTACTGGCATCTGAAGTGGGGGTAGTCTTGTGGGACAGAGCTCTTAATCTGTGGGGTCTGTGCTAACTCCAGGTAGTTAGTGTCAGAATTGAATGGTGGTGTCCAGAGTCAGAAAATTGGCTGATGTGAAGAAAATCCCCCCACACATTTGATATCAGTAGTCCTGTGAGTAGAAAAGGATTGTAACCAACTACATTCTATGAAGTTCTTAAAACATCCCATGCTCTTCCTGCCCTCTTGCCTTTATGTGTACTCTGGTTTTTGCCTGGAATATTCTTCAAGCATTTGTTCACCTTGTGAGATACTGCTCTTTCATTAACATGTGGCTCAAGGTTTGTCTTTCCTGTGAAGCTTTCCTTGACATCCACAATATAGTTAGTTGTCTCTTGGACTGACTAGAGACGCTTGAACTAACTTTAATGATCTCACTCTGTATTGGAATTTAAAATAATGGATTTGGTTTTGGACATGTGGCATTTTAGATGCCTGGGGTAGATCCATAGAGAAATACTCAGTTGGTAGTTATGCAAAGTCAGGACACCTAAATCCTATGACATAAAGCAAATCCATCAAATCTAGGATTATGTGACTCCCTAAGAGCTGTTATTTCATCTTTGTAGGAGATATCTCTTTTCTCCCCCTTTTCCTGCATATTGGTTATTTTGTGGCTATGCTCATATCTGGGCTACAGATTAAATAAATTTGACAAATAAATGTCATGAATTAAATTGTCAAGTATTCCCCAAGTCCAGAGTTACAAAAACTTCTGAGAGAATATTGCTGATTTCATGCCCGCTTTTGCCCATTACCCATTTGTATTATCCTGTTTTTTCTCCATGACGTTTCTAGGCACAGTTTTGAGAAAGCTGTTCTTGGTCTCATTAACCCCATTAAAGAGGACTACCATGTTTTGTTGTCACTAGGAGACCATTGCTAAAGTCAGGGCTCAGGGGTCCTGGCCAAAGGGCGGAAAAAACAGTTCTGACCTGGTTATTAAAGTCAAAAGCACTCTACTTTTAGCAGTTTTCTTTCCTTGGAAGAATGAAACAGTGCAGGCCGTGATTTGTCTGGTTTCATTTCCATTTCAGCAAACAAACTATCTTTCCTTCTGCTTTTATTTAACAATGTGGAGATTCCTTAAGAAATTAAATATAGAGCTACCGTATGACCCTGCAATTACACCACTGGGTATTTACCCCAAAGATACAGATGTAGTGAAAAGAAGAGCCATCTTTACCCCAATGTTCATAGCAGCAATGGCCACAGTCACCAAACTATGGAAAGAACCAAGATGCCCTTCAATGGACGAATAGATAAAGAAGATATGGTACAGGGCACCTGGGTAGCTCAGTGGGGTAAGCCTTTGCCTTTAGCTCAGGTCATGATCTCAGGGTCCTGGGATCGAGTCCCGCATCGGGCTCTCTGCTTGGCAGGGAGCCTGCTTCCTCCTCTCTCTCTCTCTGCCTGCCTCTTTGCCTACTTGTGATCTTTCTCTGTCAAATAAATAAATCAAATCTTTAAAAAAAAAAAGAAGATATGGTCCATATATACTATGGAGTATTATGCCTCCATCAGAAAGGCTGAATACCCAACTTTGGTATCAACATGGACGGCACGGAAAGAAATTATGCTAAGAGAAATAAGTTTAGCAGAGAGAGTCAATTATCATATGGTTTCACTTATTGGTGGAGCATAATGAATAACACAGAAGACATGGGGAGATGGAGCAGAGAAGTGAGTTGGGGGAAATTGGAGGGGGAAACGAACCATGAGAGACTGTGGACTCTGAGAAACAAACTGAGGGTTTTGGAAGGTGGGTGGGGGGTTTGGTGTGCCTGGTGGTGGGTATTATGGAGGGCACGTATTGCATGGAGCACTGGGTGTGGTGCATAAACAATGAATTCTGGAACACTGAAAAGAAATTAAAAAAAAAAGAAAAAATAGCTTTTAATTTTTTTCTTTAGTTTTCACCCCTTCAAATTGTGTTGCACAGCTTGCTACATAGTACGGACTTTAAAAAGTCCGTTGAGCTAAATTGGGATGAATCTTAAACTATGCTATGGCTGATTGTCTCATGATGGCACATTCTTACTTTGCACTCTCCACCTACAGGACTCCAATCTTGTATAAATATGCCTATAGAAAATTTCCATGGAAAGGATATTTATCCTTCACTATTATGTCTGACTTATACTTCATTTGCCTATGATTGAGAGGAAATGAAGAGAAACTCCAAGTTTGTCCGCTCCTGTGTTGTCTGACACTGGAGGTCTCCCACGCATATTTGGAGGAAATAAATCCATTCCTCCAACCAACCTTGATTTGTAGCAGGCATTTGCTCCAAAGACATCTGGAAGGAAAATTCAGATTAAAATTGTTCATTGTCCTAAAGTCAGTCTCTTCTTACTATAATATTCTATATATGGGAACTATGGTCTATGTGGGAACATAGTCTGTGTTTATGTGACCCTTGACATTCCCATATGTTTGATCTCCTATCCAATGTACCACATTTTTCTTAGACATTCTCAGCTTATGAAAACTTATGGGGTTCATGACTTCTCTGGGAAGCCAACTTTGGCAATGAAGATGCCCAATGGTAGAGGAAATGGTCTCTCTCCTCAGACAATACAAAAAGCTGTATCCATTTGTGGTCACAACATAAAATACTCCCTGCAAATCCTTCAAACTTCTCATTTCACTCTTTTAATTCCAATTTTTTGGAACTTTTATTACTAAGATATTTCTTTAGTAAAACTCATCTAAATATTGGCTGTTTTCTATAGGAAAAAAATCAGTTATATCCATGAGGAATTTAATAATTCTTCTTGAGTCTCTCTTTTCATCCTGTAAATTAGAACCTTTCTAAAATTCTATTTAATCCACTGAATGGTTCCCTTGTTTTCAACTCCCTCTCACTCTCTGATGTCTTAAAGGTAATATTAAAAAAATACCTATAATCAATCATTCTCTGATTCCCTTAGTTATTTCTACTCACTCAGCAAACTTTCAAAGTGAAGTGAAATTAAATAAAATTTACAGGCACTGCCAAATTCCAAACCTGCTGACCTGGCCAAATAGACTTACGAAAATGTTCCCCAGTATAAACTTTAATTTTTTCCTATTGGTTAAAAATTCGTTCCAAAGGATGTCAGACAAATAATACAAAAGGAAACATTTTTAGGTTTAACTAATTAATATTTTAGATAAATCAAGATTCTTAGGATGGAGACCACTATTTGTTTAAACAAAGAAGCAGAAAAGTAAGTACCAAATGAACTCTATAGAATATAGGATACACTTATAATGAACAAAAAATATATTCCATTAGAACCAGCCTTTTGTAGCTTTTCTAGCCCAAAGAGAGCAAATAGGTCATCCTTGTGAATTTATAGGTTAACTTGCAGTGGAAATTTTTACCTGCTTTATTGTACTGATTGATCATAAGTCTTAGGCTGGACACTCAACAGGACAATTCTAACCAAGGAGGTTGGTTGGTAATCACTAGAGTTTTTCCCATGCCAGTGTTCAAAGCTCTGTTTACTTTTAGTCTCTGTTACATTTTCATCAGATATATGTTGTGTTCTTCCTGCTAAGAATAATAAACTCATTGCTTTGTGTATTTTTAAAGCAAAATAAATACTAATTTATTATCCTGAAGATTGATGTTGGCATTATCACTATATGAATTGGAATAAAGAGCTTTGGATTTGGGGTTGCCAGTATCTTCTATCACTCAGTCTACTTGATTACTTAGAAAGGACAGGGCAAGTCATATTGGGAGAAGGAAAGAACAGAAGTCTTAAAATCTGATAAGGAGGACTTATCCTTACATGAAAGATATATGAAAATACAGCGAGCTAACATAGATCTAATAAGGGCAGATTAGTCTTGATCTGATCTCAGCTTATTTGCATTGGAATGGGACAGTTTCATCAAATGAGTTTGGTTTTGAAATAATTGATTTAAAACAATAAGATATTTTAGTGGAATTTCAAATTGATTTAAAAAATACTTGGCTTAAACTCTTGGAAAGTAGGTCATATTCTTCTTTAAATGTTGTTCTTAAAAGTACAGTATATTATGTCTTGTTAGTGAATATCAGGAGAAACCTTGAATAGGATAATGGCAAGTCACTCCTTGGGTTTAGTTACCTCATGTGCAAAATGCAGTAAGCAACTAGATAATTTACAAAGTTCGTTTTAGCTAGCTGTATCAGTCTAATATGGTGCTGTGCTTGAGAGAGGAAAGCAAAACTAGGAAAATTTCCAAAGTAATGTAGGATTTAAAAGACCATTTTGCCTCTTGAGTGGGGGGAAAAACCCCAAAAAACATTATGGGGCATATTAGAGTTAAATATATAGATCACTGTTAACAGAATAACTGACATAGGATTCCATCATATGAATTAAATCTGACTAAAAGATAGGCTGGAGGTGCCTGAGGTGGCTCAGTGGGTTAAGCCTCTATCTTCAGCTCAGGTCATGATCTCAGGATCCTGGAATCGAGCCCCATATCACGCTCACTCCTCAGCAGGGAGCCTGCTTCCCCTTCTCTCTCTGCCTGCCTCTCTGCCTACTTGTGTTCTCTCTCTCTTTCTCTGTCAAATAAATAAATAAATAAATAAAATCTTAAAAAAAAAAAAAAAGGTAGGCTGAATTTGGATGTGTCCATAGCCCCAAAGAGAGGAGACTAGAGAGTTTCCTCCTGCTACATTTTCTAAGCTAATCTTGATCCTATAGTTTATTGCGTGTTGACATCTTAAGGGTTCAAATATATCACAGGGGACAGAAACTCTGCCTATGTCAACCAATAAGTTTAAAGTGTCATGCCAAGAGAAAGGTCATTGTTTGTTTGGGCTTCAGGGTGGATCACTGAAGTAATGGTTCTTGAGTAAAGAGATAATGCTAGACCAGAAATCCTGAGATAATGGGAGCAATTGCCCAGAGGGCTTTTTTCTCCCCCCCCCCCCCCCCCCGACTTCCTCTGGTCTTTGTTGATCAGAAAAAGAGAATCAAGCTTGGACCAAAGACTACAGTTCATATTAAGAGGAAGAATCCTAGTTTTTCCATCTCTAATTTCTATGATTGTGCAAATCTAAATTAAAAACATTGGGAACATTCAATATGTTTGTCATGTATTTTTAAGCCACAGTAACAACTCAATGTAGTACATTATGTACAGAGAGAAGAAAAAGAATAGCTTAACACCAGCTTTATGAAATTAACTGGCTCCAAATAGAGAACTAGCCACCTGGTCTGGTTTCAAGTTTTTGCCTTAAATATTAATATTCTAAAAAGGAAAACCGATTCTGAAAAAGTCCAAGGAAATCAATGGTTCTTCCAGCATATGCTTGTTTTACATAAACAACTTGCCTCTAGCAACATGAAAATAATTTTACATATGTTTACTTAATGAAATATGTTGTTTTGAAACAATCTTATTTCTTTCTCAATCCCCCATGATGTCCAGTCTATCCTCAAGCTCTCTCTATCTCAAAATCTCTCTCTCCCTCTCTCTTTCTAGTAATAAGCTATTTTCCTGTTTTTACTATCTGGACCTGTATAGCCCCCAAATTTGATTATGCACTCAGCAATTCCAAGTACCTATTTGTGTGTGTGTGTATGTGTATGTGTGTGTGTGTGCGTGTGTGTGTGAAGGGATGAACAAATATAAAATGTGATTAGTGTCATCATATGTTTAAAAAACAACAAGTACCCAGAACTTGAACAGCAAAGTGAATAGTGCTTCCATTGAAGCAGTCATCTTTGGAGATTAAATGTTTGGAATACAATGATGTCCCTGCTCTAAATAATTTTGGAACTTTTCTTTTGGAAAGTACGTCAACCAATGAATGGGAAATGCCAAAAAATTACTGTCCTGATTTTTTAGTCTTTCTTTTGTACTAAAATACATATTGCCCAGCTTGATCATCCATCTTGTTTGGCAGACCGAACTCCTTTATTAGTCAGGGTTGGGCAAGAAGCTTATTGCTTCTTACATAGTGTGTGTGTGTGTGTGTGTGTGTGTGTGTGTGTGTGTGTGTGTAAGAGACAGAGAGATTGAGGAGATTTTAATAAAGGATCTATTTACAGAAGATATGAATAAGAAATGGGAAACCAAAAAGAAATGGGGGAGTTCTTATGCTTCCTGGGCCTGAAAGGAATAAAAGGAGGGGTTTGCTATTAAAGTGCAGAAAGAGATATAGGTGAGAGCTCTCCCACTGGACTTGAGACCTTAAGGAAGAAGACAGCTGCATTTCTGAACTCATTCTCCTCTTTGCTTTCAAATACCTGATGGTGCTTCCCTTTGGCCAAACTTGAGAGAAAGCCAGAGAGCTAGGAAACCTTTATAGAGCCCATACAGATCAGTCCCTCAGGACACAGAGCAGAGTGGAGAGGCAAGGAGAATAGTTCTGGAGGAGCTAATGGAGAATATCCAGCACAGCCATTGATGACTTTCATCTGTTAACAGTAGTCCAAATCACTCCACTGAAGACTGTCAGGAGGATGGGGTAGCTTCTGAAGGAAATTCTAAGAGAAGCATCCCTTACGTAAACTGAGTATGTAAACTCCCTAGAAAAAATATGCAGCCAACACAGGAAATGAATAGTGTTTTAGTTCATTCATTACAATTCAGCATTATTTTTTCACAGCCATGTTTTGTCTTTTGACAGAAACACATTTGAATGGCTTTTGATGCATTCAGTCTACAGTCTTTTTATAATCCTTATGGTAAAATATATGTATTCTTTATTGAGACTTCTAATAGAGAATGGAAAAATACAAAATGACAAATCAAAAGATATATATCTTTTCTTAATGGAGTTACCTGCATATATTGCTTATGTACATGAGTGAAATAAGGTCCTAAAAATCTGACAGGGATTGGGATTTGGGAAGGGGATTAAAGACAAAATTTAAATATGTTTATAATAATCCAGATATGCCTTCTATTGGCAGTTTTTACTTCATTGAACCTATTTTAATGCTTTGGCAGGCTCAGGGATGTTTTATTTTTGTTGGAAATTAGGAACATGGGCGGTAATCATGAGTGCCAAGAACAGAAAAGACAAATTATACTGAGCATGCTCTGGAAAACATTGGAAGTGTTGGTCCCCAAGCTTTGACTTGCTGGATTTGTGTGTGGATTACCTAACCAGACTTCTAATTCTCTCGTGTAGCCAGGTCATCTTTCATCCAAAATAGGAAATTGAACATTTTTTCCTATGAACATCATGTCAATTTTTGATCTTGGGAATCCATCAGTTATTATTCATGGTCACTATCATTGTCTATTGAATAACAGTGGGCTCAAACATTTTAAGTGAGATACCAGGAGAAAGTATTTATTGTACATTCTTTCAGCTGAATTGGCACAGAATAAAATGTGTTACTAAAACTAGTCTTTGTCTCAGAAAACTCCAGGTTCAGATGGTTTCAGTGGGGAATTGTAGCTAATATTTAAAGAAGAAATGCCGGTGTTTCACAAGCTTTTTCAGAAAATTGAGAGGACAGGAATACTTCCCAACCTGTTTTATGAGGCCAACACCACCCCAATGCTAAAATGTGTCAAAAATATTACCAAAAAAAAAGCAAAAAAAAGAAAATTGCAGACCAATATCACTCATGAACATAAATGTCAAATTCTTTTTTTTTTTTTTAAGATTTTATCTATTTATTTAACAGACAGAGATCACAAGTAGGCAGAGAGGCAGGCAGAGAGAGAGGAGAAAGCAGGCTCCCTGCTGAGCAGAGAGCCCGATGTGGGGCTCGATCCCAGGACTCTGGGATCATGACCTGAGCCAAAGGCAGAGGCTTTAACCCACTGAGCCACCCAGGTGCACCATAAATGTCAAATTCTTAATAAAATTTGAGCATATTAAATCCAATCAATCACATTTAAGAAGATACTACATAAAAACAAAGTGGCAGTTATCCCAGAAATGCAAGGTTACTTTAATTATTCAAAATCAATGAATGTAATTCACCTTTCTACCAAAATAAAAAAGAAAAATGATCATTTCAATAGATACAAAATTGGTCTTTTGCTTTTCTTTATGTACATTTGAATTTATGTTTCTTCATTAAAAAAAAAAAAAAAAGGAAGGAGAACAGAAAATAAAGGCAAGTTCCATAACTTAAAAACTCAGTTTAAGGTTATTTGCCCATAAAGAACAGACTTGATTTTTTTAACAATAAAATTTATGGAAGTCCTAATAACTCACATTTTAGGGGTAAATTGGACCTCAAGTTGGGTCAGGAATAAATTTCACATCTATATTGTGCATACCCACAGGGTTGTGCTTTCCATGTGTGATCCTCAGCCTGCAGAATGTGAGCCTCCACAAAGATTCTGTCCAAATCAAGATTCTGAAATCTGAGCGGTTTTGGATGTGGTCGATGTCAACCTAAAAGGGGATGGGAGAGGCATCCATATTAGGAGTGTGGTTTAATGGAAATCAACTTTATCCATGCATACGTGCACTAGATAGCTAAGTATCTACTTCATGCAAGGTACAAAATAGATGAAAATCACTTCCCTCATGGAACATATATTCTATTGGGATTTTATACAGTAATAATATGCTTTTTAAAAAAAATATATCAGACATCTAAGGACTAAGTTCTAAGCCTGCCATAGGATTGATGGTTTATGAGTGGATCAAAATATAATTTCTAATCTTGTTCATTTTATTTCTGGTTAAAGAAAATCTACTTTATCTTCTTTACTTTTTCTCATCTCTGTACAGATCTCTGCATGGTTTCAGGAGTTGGCCATACTTTTCTTCTTGGCCCACATAATCACAAAGCAACCTTGAGAGAACATCTGTTTCTCCATCACGGAGCAAGTGATTCCAGATGGTAAAGCCTGATCATTTAAGAACTATTGGTGTAGACATTTTTGTGAATGGTTTTGATGAGTTTCTTCATCTTCTTCTTCTTTTAGTTTCTTCTTGTTATTGTTCTCCACAGCCTTCTCAGAGTTTTGAGCAGAAGAAATTTTAGGCCTTGTTGTCATTGGATCTTTACATAGTCAGTAAATCTTTTGATCAATCTTACTTAGTGTCATAGAAGAGCATGGAATTTCTTTATTAGTAAAATTTCAAAGAAATATTTGAGGGTCTGTCAAGGTAGCATGACTGTTCAAGCAAGTCATAGAAGATATGACAAGATAGAAATTTGGCTGAATTCTCCAATAATTTCTGTAGATATGCCATTACTTTAGACCTCTAGTATTAGGAGTGACTTAGCATGACATATGACATGGTAAATATATGACATGATACAATGTATCTCCCAGTGCAATAATACAGAAGTGCTTATTTTACATATGTGCAATTATTTTTTTATATGGAGGTGAAATTTGTATTAAATCCTGAAAGAGGTGAGTAGGGACAGTTTTTGCCAATGATAATGCTATTGTTTTCTTGTTCTGTTTTGGTTGTTAATTCCAGGATTCCTCTGTGATTTTCTGAAGTTTATTTGGTTGAAATCTGAAGCACTGTTATTTCTCAAGTTTTCTGAGTTTCAACCAAATATGCATGGTTCTTGACATCTAATTATTCCTATATATAAGTTCATAATGATGATTAGACTTTGTCTTGTCTAAAAGAATTTTTCTGAGTGGAAATTTGTCTTTATAACCTAATACCATAATAGTTACTTAATTTACTGTTCTTTATCAACATTACCTGTTACACTAAATACTGACTTTATATTAATCACTGCCACCTAGGTTTCATATTTGGGTCTGTACTGAGTCAGATTCCCATCTGTATATCATAAAATGATTAGATTCATAATGACAGGACAGAAACTTCTGTCGGATGGATACTCTCTTAGGTAGTCAGTTTAATTTAATTTAATTTTCAGTTATGTATTTGTATTTTATCTGTGAGAAAATGAAAATCAACCACGATCTGGAAATATTCAATTTTTATTCCAGAAGTAGTTAATATCGTGGTACCTAAGATTTTTCTGGAAGCCCATTCTCACTGCATGTCTGGTTAAACAATAGCTGAACTACAGATTACCCAGATTTTAATATTTTATTCAATAAAATAAATTAATTGAGTATTGAGGTAGTCCAAAGAGACTGTGCAAGCTTAAGTGCTCTATCATATATTTTTGATGATTTTTTAGACAAAAAGTATTTATGATTCATAGATGAACCAAACTAATGTAAGTCAAGATTATTGACTGAAAGTTGGCAGGCAGCCAGGCAAGCAGCATTTGCAGAGATTACAGTAGTCCCACCTTATCTGTAGTTTTACTATCCATGGCTTCAGTTACTTGCTGTCAGCTGAGGCTAGAAGCAGATGATCCTCCTTTAGATGTATTATTGGAAGGTCATTAGTAAACCTAACCCTAAGTCACAATGCCTATGTCATTCACTTCACTTCATCTCATCATACAGGCTTTTTATCATCTCACATCACAGGAAGAAGGGTGAGTATAGTACAGGGTACCTTGAGAGACAGACAGAGAGAGAGAAGCCATATAAATATACCTTTTATTACAGAATTTTGTTATAATTATTATTATTGTAGTTCATCTCTTACTGTGCCTGATTTATAAATTAAATTTTATCATAAGTATGTATGTACAGGAAAAAAAGTAGTATATACAGGGTTCCATACTATCCATGGTTTCATCCACTGGAGATCTTAGAATGTATCTCCTACTGTATTGTATCATTTAATCTCCCAATAAACTTTCTAGGTAAAAGGCTATTTTTTTCTATGTCAAAATTGAATAAACTGATGATAATTTGTCCAACATCAGGCAACTAGTTAGGAACAAGACTAAGATTGTAATTTGCATTTATGGGATGATTTATACAGGCATAGCAATCCTGGTTCTACTTGGAAACTTTCTTTCTACTTTGAAGATACAGAAACAAGGAAAAGAGGAAACTAGTCGCCATCATGTGAAAACAAAATTTCTTTATAGAGTTTATTGGTCCTGGAAAAAATTACAACAAATGAGGAATTTTACTAGACAGGAAGAGCGAGAATCAAAATCTTCCCAAGGCCCCTCAACTCACCTTTGGAAGAGGATGAAAGCTGGTACGTGGCAAATGAAACTACCAGCATGAAGTTTGCCAAAAAGTGAAAAAAGATTGCATTGTCCTTTTGCTCTTGTCAGTGCAATTTCTCTATTGCAAGGAAAAAGATTATTGAACTGCATAATTTGTGATGTCATTTGTATGAACTAACAGCATTTCCCAAAGTGGGTATTCTAGTCTCTGAAAGCAAACAACTTATTCAGGTCAGACAAATGAGCTCTTCTCAAGTACCATGTAATTCACTTTCCTCGAAGCTGGGCTCTGTCTTTTCCTCTGTCCTTTGATGGACAAAATCATGCTCAAAATCTGAAGACAGTGGTGCTGCCTGTGGTTTCTTCTCTTTGTATTTTTGAATATTCTAAGTATTTATTTTAAATATTTTTTTCACATGGAACTATTTTCTCTAATTCTTGTGGTACCAATTATCCCATTGTTTGGTGGTTTGTTCATTTCATGATTTGTCATGTTTATTGTTAGCTCATATGCAGCAGAGGTAGCTTCTGGGACACTATGTGCCCTGGGCCTTTGTATCCTAATAGAGTGTTTTGGGACTGTTATCAGTTAGGACTTAAAAGATTTCAATGTTTTAGACCATTATTTATGTTGGTGTGTTACACCTGGGTCTCTGTCCCACTTGGGAGTGGAATTTAGACTCTATTTGAGCATGAGTTGGTATTAAGGCTTTGATGACTCACAAATAATTCTTCTTTTATCTGCTGCTTCAGGAAGAAGATAGGTTTCTTGAAGCTAGCTGAGGTTGGTGCAGTATTTTATTCCCTCATTCCTTTGTCTCACATATGGGGTAGTTTTTCATGCTCCCAGCTTTATTCATAAAGCAAAATTCAATCTCCCCATTTCTCTTGGGCCTGAGTTCTTATATTGTGCCTCCCTGAATACCATAAGCTCTGACCTGTATCTGAGGCTAGGACTTTGTGGGTCATTTGTCTTCAGCTCATCACTCTGGTTTTGAGTTCTCTCTTTTTTCCCTGGCATATGGAGCTTTCTCTTTCCTGTTTTCACTCTCAGCTTAATTTTCTTTTATACTTAATATAATTTTTAAATTCAGCATTTCTGTGTGTTTGTAAATGGAATGGAAGTATCCTGGCTGTCAACTCAGTCTATCATATTGATTGAAAGTTTCCCAAAACTGAATATGTAATGTCTGTATTCTATTTTAAATGTTCTAACTGCCTTTATCTTTCCTGAACGTTTTGTTACACTAACCTTTTAAGTTGCACTTTTGAGATAGCTATTTTTATAAATGGTGATAGCAAAGCATGTGTATAATATGCTGGCTCATTAAAAAAAACTTATTTAATCACTGTTGTAGTTAAATATATATTAACTATAGCCTAGAAAATGAAGGGAAATATATTTAAGCTCAGAATTTACAAGACAGCTCCTCGAAAGGTTTAAAGCACAATTTGCAAAAAGCCTTAGGGTTGAAAGTTACATTGACTCTTTTGAGCAATGAAACTTTGGCAAAGGATATGTTTTAATGAGGCTTTTTTTTTTTTTTTTTTAAACACTGAGATTGAGAGAAGACTGGAGTTCTACTTGCTGTATGTAAAACCCCCTATAGCCCCTTAACAGGTGTTCCAAGAATACAGAAAACTACTGTTCTACTTTCCTGTGAGACTTCTTATATGTCACACTGGTTCAACTAGAAGGGTAGGATAGAAGATTATGCAGTTAAACTCATCCTTTTTCCAGCTTCAGACTTAGAAAAGAAGTAGATTCCCATTTTGGGTATGGAAGCATATGGCTTTGACAACACTTTTTATTATATTTTTCTTTGTCCCTTTCTTTCCCCATGGATCTTGGGAGCAAGATTTTAAGGTTTCTTGTACATGATTCAGTTCATCTACTTTCAGGTTAAATTTAGTTTTTTTTGTAGGTTATGCCCAGTGAAAAGCTTTCTTTGGTATACTTTCTAGAAATAAAAGGCTGACAAGTAAGGAGGAACAAAAACCTGCACTTCTTTGGAATGGATTATTTCAGAACAGAACAGAAACCATGTGCCTATTTCAAGAATATTTGAAAAGAAATCATGGAACACATCACATTTTTACTTATCTTGGGGTTAACGTTAGTGGGAAGGAAAAGGAAGGCTAAAATAACTGTCTAAACCTGATAAGATTCTTGACCTGCTAAGAATTTCTCTCAAGATGCAGGAAATGAGATTATCATCTTTTCAGAAGGGTCAACACCAGGGGAAGGGTTAGAAGAGTGTGCAGCAATCAAAATAAAAACAAAATACACCCCCTCTTCTGGCCTAACACCTCATAAAAGTAAAATCCCAACCCAAACAATGAAAACCCAAGAGCTTTAAACAAAACCTAGTACACTGAAAGATCCCAATAAAAATATGTAGTATTATATAAAAAAAATTATCAGGATGTTTTGAAAGCTGTGGGACATCTGGCAAGGGGTGCAAGTAGGGTATAAAAAGGTAGAAAAAGTAAGGTTCTGTGGTAATAATAGGAAGTTTTCAAAGCCTCTGGAAAAAACCTTCAGGGCAGGGCCTCTGAGTTGTACTCCATGTAGTAAGACATTTTTACCAATTTCAGTTCTTTACTTTGGGGGCTCATCTGTGAATCTGCTATACACTAAGACCTAATTTTACTTTATTTTGTCTTATTTATTTTATTCTATTTTTAATTTAATTTAATTTTTTCAGTGTTCCAAGATTCATTGTTTATGGACCACACGCAGTACTCCATGCAATATGTGCCCCCTCCAAAGCCCTCAGTTTGTTTCTCAGAATCCACAGTCTCTCATGGTTTGTCCCCCCTCCAATTGCCCCCACCTTCACTTTACCTTTCCTTCTCCTAATGTCCTCCATGTTATTCCTTATGCTCCACAAGTAAGTGAAAACTATTTATTTTATTTATTTTTCTATTTAAATTTAATTAGCCAACATATAATACATTATTAGTTTTTGATGTAATGTTCAATGATTCATTAGTTGCAAAATACTCAGTTTTAAAACACCCAGTTCTCATCATATCACATGCCTTCCTAAATGTCCGTCACCCAGTTACCCCATCCCCCACCCACATCCCTTTCCACAACCCTCAGTTTGTTTCCTGGAGTCAAGAGTCTCTCATGGTTCCCACTCAATATTTCCCTCCCTTTTCCTATGATCCTCTATGCTATTCCTTATATTTTACATGTGAATGAAACCATATGATAGTTGTTTTTCTCTGATTGACTTATTTCACTTAGCATAATACCCTCCAATTCCATCCATGTCAATGTGAATGGTATATTCATCCTTTTGATGGCTGAATAATATTTCATTATATATAGGAACCACATCTTTATCCATTCATCTGCTGAAGGGCATCTTGGCTCCTTCCACACTTTGGCTGTTGTGGACATTGCTACTATGAACGTTGGGGTGCATGTACCCTTTCTTTTCACTACATTTGTATCTTTGGGGTAAATACCTAGTAGTGCAATTGCTGGGTTATAGGGTAGCTCTATTTTTAGCTTCTTGAGGAACCTCCATACTGTTTTCCAGAGTCACCATACCAGCTTGTATTCCTAACAACAGTGTAAGAGAGTTCCTTTCTCCACATCCTTGTCAACATTTGTTGTTCCCGGTCTTGTTAATTTTAGCCATTCTGACTGGTGTGAAGTGGTATCTCATTGTGGTTTTGATTTGTTTTCCCTGATGGCAAGTGATGTGGAGCATTTTTTCACATGTCTGTTGGCCATTTGTATGTTTTCTTTGGAGAAGTTTCTGTTCATGTCTTCTGCCCACTTATTGACTGGATTATTTGTTTTTTTGGGTGTTGAGTTTGATAGTTTTTTATATATCTTGGATGCCAGCAATGGACAGATCATCTATGCAGAAGAGCAACAAAGAAACAGGGCTTTGAAGGACACACTGGACCAGATGGATTTCACAGATATATATGGAACATTCCATCCTAAAACAACAGAATACTCACTCTTCTCAAATGCACATGGAATTTTCTCCAGAATAGAGCACATACTATGTCACAAATCAGGTCTCAACCAACACCAAAAGACTGAAATTATTTCCTGCTTATTTTCAGACCACAATGCTTTGAAACTGGAACTCAATCACAAGGGGAAATTCAGAAGTAACTCAAACACTTGGAGGTTAAAGAGCATCCTGCTAAAGAATGGGTGGATCAATCAGGAGATTAAAGAAGACCTTAAAAAAATTTGGAGGGGCGCCTGGGTGGCTCAGTGGGTTAAGCTGCTGCCTTCGGCTCAGGTCATGATCTCAGGGTCCTGGGATCGAGTCCCGCATCAGGATCTCTGCTCAGCAGGGAGCCTGCTTCCCTCTCTCTCTCTCTCTCTCTGCCTGCCTCTCCATCTACTTGTGATCTCTCTGTCAAATAAATAAATAAAATCTTTAAAAAAAATTTGGAAACAAATGAGAATGAAAATATGTTGATTCAAAAACTGGAATACTTGGGCACCTGGGTGGCTCAGTGGGTTAAAGCCTCTGCCTTCGGCTCAGGTCATGATCCCAGAGTCCTGGGATCAAGCCCCACATTAGGCTCTCTGCTCGGCAGGGAGTCTGCTCCCCGCCCCCGCCTGCCTCTCTGCCTACTTGTGATCTCTCTGTCAAATAAATATTTAAGGTTTCCAATAATATGTACATCCCTCAAAAAACAAAACAAAACAAAAAACTGGGATACTTCTCTCCTAAGAGAGAAGTACATAGCAATACAAGCCTCTTTCAAAAAAATTTTTAAAATCCCCCAATACACAAGCTAACCTTACACCTAAAGGACCTGGAGAAAGAACAGCAAATAAAGCCTAAACCAAGCAGAAGAAGATAAATACTAAAGACTAGAGCAGAAATCAATGAAATAGAAACCAGAAGAAGAGTAGAATAGATCAATGAAACTAGAAGCTGGTTCTCTGAAAGAATTAATAAGATCTCTGGCCAGACTTATCCAAAAGAAAAGAGAAAGGACCCAAATTAATAAAATCATGAATGAAAGGGGAGAGATCATGACCAACACCAAGGAAATCCAGATAATTTTAAGAACATATTATGAGAAACTATATGCCAACAAATTTGGCAATCTGGAAGAAATGGATGCATTCTTAGAAACTTATAAATTACCAAGGCTGAAACAGGACAAGGTAGAAAATCTGAACAGACCAATAACCAGCAAGGAAATTGAAACAGTAATCAAAAACTTCCCAAGAAACAAGAACCTAGGGCCTGATGGCTTCCCAAGGGAATTCTACCAAACATTTAAAGAAGAAATAATACCTATTCTACTGAAGCTGTTTCAAAAGATAGAAATGGAAGGAAAACTTCCAATCTCATTCTATGATGCCAGCATTACCTTGTCCCCAAACCAGACAAGGACCCCATCAAAAGGGAGAATTACAGACCAATATCCCTGATAAATATGGATGCCAAAATACTCACCAAGATACTAACCAGTAGGATCCAACGGTACAAAAAAAAGAATTATTCACCACCACCAGGTGGGATTTATTCCTGGGATGCAAGGGTAGTTCAACCTTCACAAATCAATCAATGCGAGAGAGCACATTAATAAAAGAAAAGAACCATGTGATCCTCTCAACTGATGCAGAAAAGGCATTTGACAAAATACAGCATCCTTTCTTGATTAAAACTCTTCAAAGTATAGGGATAGCGGGAACATACCTCAATATCAAAAAAGCCATCTATGAAAAGCCCACAGTGGATATCATTCTCAATGGGGAAAATCGAGAGCTTTTCCCTTAAGGTCAGAAACATAACAGGGATGCCCACTTTAATAACTATCATTCAACATAGTACTAGAAGTCCTAGCCTCAGCAATCAGACAACAAAAAGAAATAAAAATAATTCAAACTGGCAAAGAAGTCGTCAAACTTTTTTCGTAAACGACATGATATTTATGTGGAAAACACAAAAGACTCCACCCCAAAATTGCTAGAACTCATACAGGAATTCAAATTGCAGGATACAAAATCAAGGCACAGAAATCAGTTGCATTTCTATACAATAACAATGAGACAAAATAAAGAGAAATTAGGAAGTTGATCCCATTTACAGTTGCACCAAAAACCATAAGATACATAGGAATAAACCTGATCAAGGAGGAAAAGGATCTGTACAATAGAAACTGCAGAACACTTATGAAAGAAATTGAGGAAGACACAAAGAAATGGAAAAACATTCTATGTTCATGGATTGGAAGAATAAACATTGTTAAAATGTCTATGCTGCCCAGAGCAATCTACACATTCAATCCAATCCCTATCAAAATACCTTTGACATTTTTCTGAAGAGCTGGAACAAACAGTCCTAAAATTTGTATGGAACCAGAAAAGACCCTCAATATCCAGAGAAATGTTGAAAAAGAAAACCAAAGCTGGGGACATCACAATGCCTGACTTCAAGCTATATTAGACAGCATAGTACTGGCACAAACGCAAACACATAGATCAGTGGAACAGAATGGATAACCCAGAAACGGACCCTCAACTCTGTGGGCAACTAAATTTTGACAAAGCAAGAAAGAATATCCAATGGAAAAAAGCCAGTCCCTTCAGTAAATGGTGTGGGGAAAACTGGACAGCCATATGCAGAAGAATGAAACTGGACCATTCTCTTGCAACATAACAAAGATAAACTCAAAATGGATGAAAGTCCTAAATGTGAGAGGAATCCATCAAAACCCTAGAGGAGAACACAGGCAATGTCCTCTTTGACCTCTGCCTCAACAACTTCTTACAAGACATGTCTCTAAAGGCAAGGGAAACAAAAGCAAAAATGAACTATTGGGACTTAATCAGGATAAACATCTGCATTGCAAAGGATACAGTCAACAAAATTAAAAGGCAGCGTATGGAATGGAAAAAGATGTTTGGAAATGATGTAACAGATAAAGTGCTGGTAGACCTAATTGTAAAGCATATATGAAACTCTTGTACAGGGAAATCAAAATGAAGTTTGGGCAATGCCTTGTAGTAAAGAGTAAAATTTTTGCCTTTTTTTAAAGCTTGGGATGCATTTTCATTCTTGTCAGCAGAGATTTGTCTGCAATTCAGTTAGTGTGTTTCCAAGGAGAAAATAATTCTGAATAATAAATTCTTTTAATTTCATAAAATCATTTCATTGTAAAAAATAAGACAGCAGCTAATGGTTTTAGGCAAAATTATGGCCAAAGTGATATTGTAGATCTGTGTTTGAATATAGCCATATTCTGAGCATTTCTAATGGTACTGGCACAACCCGCTAAAGACTTACCACCTTGAGAAGAAGGAGTCTGGGTGGAGTTGTCTAGATTTTCTGGTTTGGGAGACTTCCTCTACACTGAGTCAGAATTTTCTATGTGCCAACTCATGTGCCAAGTTGAATTATCAGGTATGTATTCTTTTTCCTCCCTTCTTAAAAAATTTGGTTGCGTGTTATATTCTTATATGTGTAATGACAACAACAAAACAACAAATGAAGTTTCTTGGAGGAATAGAAGGTCTTTGGAAAAACTGAATTTTCTCCAGCTCATATCTTCTTTCCACAGTTCCTCAGGCCAGAGGTTTGGGATGTCCCTTTCTCTACACTAAGCTCTTTCTTCCCAGAGTAACAAACTCAGGGCTTTGTCATAATGGAGGAAGAGGTATTCTCTCTGTACTATGGTAGAAGACAGGCTCTATGTAACCCACGTCTTCGAGGTAGAGACTTCTGTTGTCTTGTCTGAAACAAACCTATACACATATGAATATGAATATGAGTATTAAAGTAGAAAATATAGTCTCACCAATTCTTACCATTCCCAATATTTTTTATTAGGTGGCTTGGATTTTAAATATAAAATATATGCAGTATTCATTTGGGAAGGGGCTTCAGAGATAAGATAATCTAACCACCAGTAGTTAATGATGAGAAACTGAGGTCCAGATAAAGTGAGTCTAGAACCAGGAAGTCCCATTTTTTTTGTTTTCTTTTTACAAATTCTTTTAGTTTTTATGTTTTATTAAGGTTTTTAAATTTATCTTGCTTTTTTGTTTTGTTTTATGAATGAATTCAAAAGCTGATTACTCTGAGACAGAAAAAAATTGTGTCAGTAATTCATAATCTTTGGGAACCCTATTATTCTACACACATTTTTTTATATTTAATTTCTTTTCCGTGTAACAGAATTTATTGTTTATTCTACACACATTTAATGGCATCTCAAGGCTAATAGTGCAGAATGATTATCTACTTAATATACTTGTGCTGTTCTTTTGAAAGAATTGTGCAAGTTTACTTCTTCAGCAATTACTCTGCAGAATTAAGTAAACTTAATAAGATTCTTCTTTATAGCACTTGCCTATAACTCTCATCCCACAGTTCAGATCTTAAGAGTATATTGTTTGGATTCTTTTGATAATAGACATCTGATGTTAAGGGAGAGTATTTCAAAACTTAACAAAATGTCTGGGTTTTGTTATGGAATGATCTGTGTGAATCTCTTGATGATATCAGGAACGGGAAATCTTCCAGGATTATTTGTTTCTACTTGGTGACTAAACATAGAAAGCTTTTCTCCAATATGGCAAATACTGAGAAATTTGGATTTTCACAGTTTATGAAACGTCACTGTAAAAAACTTATTTTTTGCACAGTACCTTGAACAAAGGAAAATTTCAAGGGATCATTTGTGATTGTATTCCTGTATTACAGTGGTTTTTTTTTTAAGATTTTATTTGTTTATTTGACGGAGATCACAAGTAGGCAGAGAGGCAGGCAGAGAGAGAGAGGAGGGGAAGCAGGTTCCCTGCTGTGCAGAGAACCGGATGTGGGGCTTGGATGTGGGGCTCCATCCCAGGACCCTGGGATCAGGACCTGAGCCTAAGGCAGAGGCTTTAACCCACTGAGCCACCCAGGTGCCCCATATTATAGTGGTTCTTAACCAGAAGCAAGTTTTCCCCTCAGGGGACATATGGCAATGTCAAGAGGCATTTTTGGTTGTCATGATTTGGGGTGGGGAAAAGTGTGCTACTGGCATCTAGTGGATAGAAGCCAAGGATGCTGCTAGACAACTTAATATGCACAGTATAATTTCTTTCCCTTTTCCATAGGATAACATTTATCAGCCCAATGTCAACATTTCTAAGGTTGAGAAACTAGTTTTCATATTTTCTTATTTCTTACTATTTTAACAGTTTGTGTGATTCGTGATGGCAAGTTAACCATTATTTATAAACCAAAACATGGCCAAAACCCAGCACATGGTAAGCTCACCTTTTCAGCATTTTTTGAAGTAGTTTCACAGATCAGAGAGTGTAGTGCAAGGCAAGCCCTCTGTCTCTTCCTGCGAGAATATTTTGAATCCCTACCAGCATTTTACAAACACTGAAATTGTGCACACTATGCAACTGCAAAAAAATGTGATGTAAGAATTACTTAAAAAGCATATAAAATGGCTGATCCCTTCTCATACCCTCCCCCATAAACATATTAAATTCAGCCTCGACTATCACTTGCCTTTTAGTCATTAAATACAATTAAGCAAGAATGAGAAGGAAACAGACTCCATTTTCCTCCTTCTCTTAAGCCTATAAAACTGTGGATCATTTGGTATAAACTATTTCTCATTTTATGACCACTTTAGATTACTATAGAAGAGGAATGTCAAATATCTCTCTCTGATTTTTTAAGTTATACGTTGTCCAGGTTTGGCTGATGACCAGAGCATATTTGCCTTTCCCACATATTTAAAAAGATTTTTTTTTTTATTTGACAGAGAGAAATCACAAGTAAGCAGAGAGGCAGGCAGAGAGAGAGGAGGAAGCAGGCTCCCTGCTGAGCAGAGAGCCCGATGTGGGGCTCGAACCCAGGACCTGGGATCATGACCTGAGCCGAAGGCAGCGGCCTAACCCACTGAGCCACCCAGGCGCCCCCTTTCCCACATATTTGAATAGAAAAGGAACAGATATATTTGTCTCCCTGCCATATTCTGAAATGTTCATTTGTAGTTATGTTAGTACCTTCTTCATAGGTCTGCACTGTACTTGCTTCCATAGTAACCATGTGACACTATAACTTAAAAAAACTTTTTTAAAAAATTTATTTGAAAGAGAGAGAGACAGAGGTAGTGAGAGAGAGCACAAGCCTGGAGGAGAGGGAAAAGCAGGCTCCCCACTAAGCAGGGAGCTGGACGCAGGGCTTGATCTTAGGACCCTGGGCTTATGACTTAAGCCAAAGGCAGATGCTTGACTGAACCACCAAGGTGCCCTGACCCTAAAACTTTTTAAAAACTTGATCTATTTTCTCCGCATTGAATAAGAATTTCTTGCCTTTCTACTCTGAAGGGGTTTTTGTTTTGTTTGGTTTGGTTTGGTAATTTTTGGTTTGGAATGAAAGTAAGTGGAGGCATGAAAGGATGTCACACACATTGACTGGAATGTGTGTAACTGTAAGAAATATATATGAGTTCCTTTTGTGTCATATAGTTCTTTTCTATGATTATATTATAATCATTATGGCATAATGAACCATATAGAATGTCTAAGTGTCCAGCCCATTCAGAACAATGAATACTATCCATAATAATACCTAAGAACACTGAAGAAATCCTGAATTTCTTACAGATGACACAAAGATAAGGTTTGTTTTACATAAGGCTTCCTTTTATAAAGAAGAAAGCTTGACTTGCTTGGCAAAGAGCTTTTAAGTAAAGCCAAGCAGGGATTTCAATTCACACATCATGCTCTTAATCAGATTCCATGCTCTTAACCAGAGGTTGATCATTTTTCACTAAAATATAGCAAGACAGGGGCGCCCAGGTTGCTCAGTGGGTTAAAGCCTCTGCCTTTGGCTCCAGTTGGTATCCCAGGGTCCTGGGATCAAGCCCCGCATCGGGCTCTCTGCTCAGAAGGGAGCCTGCTGTCCACCCCCCAACCGCTCCCGCCTGCCTCTCTGCCTACTTGTGATCTCTGTCAAATAAATAAATAAAATCTTTTAAAAAAATATAGCAAGACAGTCTCCAGTTGATGGTGCAGGATCATCTGTTTCTTTGATGTTGGGAGTTTTTCTCATTGTTCCACTAACTGCCAAATTCAGCACTTTGTTTTCTGTTCTCATTTGCATCTCTAACTTTTCAGCATTTGATGTTGTTGAGTGTCCCTCCCTCACTTGCTTCCCTTCTTTAGCATTCTCTCTGACTTTTATAACCAATTTTTCCATCTCTTTCTCTGTAAGTCTTTTCTATCTCAAGTTCCGTTATCACACTTTATCCATATTAACAAGCTTCTCTGTGAAAAAGACCCAAATTTTTGACTCTTTAGCCCTATCCACTTTTCCAATCTCTGATCCCATATTTCCAACTCTGATTGCTAGTTAACCTTACTTGGCTGTCCTCAATTGTCTTTAATTCATCAAGTTAAAAACAATGAACTGAAACCAGCTTCTCCCTTTGGCCTTCCTATATCTGGAATAGTTCTATGTTCTCTGAGTCCTCAGGTGCAGAACATTGGTGTCTTCTTCACTCCTCATTTTTATTGTCCCCCACACCCAGTAAATTATCAAGTCACATGGAGTCCAGTTCTGCAATATTCTGCAATCAGTACTCTTATCCATCCCCTATTCCCACTGCTGCCTAAATCATAAGGAAACATTTCAACTCTTCCTTCTATCCCTTAAACTTTCCATTCCTGTCCATTTTAGGTTCTTTTGTCAGAATATTCTTCATGTGATCATCTTCTGATCCTGACTTCTACCTTCTCAAAATCACCAGATGTTTCTAATTATACTCTGGGTTATGTGCATGTGCATCTAGTCTCTTCTGACATCAAGCAAATTAAATTACTTGTCATTCCTCAAACATGTTCCCATAGATTTCAGCCTGTGTCTTGAGTTGCGCAAGCACACAGACCTCTGCCACTGAAGTTCTCTTTATTCTTCAAGTTCTGCCTCAAATATTACCTCATTCACAAAGCCTTTCTTAATTCCCAATCCCACTTTTGGTCCCTGTAGTTTTCCATCATCCTCATGCTATTTTGTGTCTGTTGCCACTTTTCCTACTCTATGTTTTTATAATTTTTGTTAGTTTACCTTAGTTCTTTTTGCTTGCTTTTAATGAAACTAAAATCTTCTATAGGCAGGCACTATGTTTTACTTACTTTGGTACCTACTCCTCCCTAGTACCTGGGACAGTGCCTGAAACATATTAAGAACTCAGTAACTATTTGTTGAACCATAGCAATCTTAGTAGGATGTCTGACACAGAGAGAAGGAAATTTGAGTATGGAAAGGAAAGTTGTCTGATTTCCTGATGCTTCTGGAAGGGCTTCTTCAATGTATCATTCATCATCTGGCATATAGGAGACATCTTAGATTTCTCCATGGCTCTGTACAACAATTTTTTTGTTTGTTTGTTTGTTTTTCTGCTGAGTGGTCAAAGAAATCTTTAGAGTTGTCTGTTGAGATTTCACTAGATTTTACATCTAGTAAAAAATCAGATTGGTTGGAAAGTAAACACCACAGAGGTCCACTTGACAAAAACAGAGCAAAGGAAACAGGAAATTCTGGTTGATGAGAAGTACCTACTGATGTGAGCTATTGATTGAGTTGTATACGAATGTTCCCAGCATAGTACTAATATTAAGCAAGGCTTTATAAGCATTTCACTTTTCCTCTTCCCTTCATATCGTCTTATCTCCTTCCTTCTAGTCCTTAACTCCAAAAATTCTTGAAGCCCTGCTAGGACCAACAATTCATTGATTCTTTAAAAAAAAAAAAAGACTCATTTTTCTTAAGAGCAATTTTGGATTCATAGCAAAATCAAGAGAAAAGTAAGTACATTTCCCATATACCCGCTGCTCCCACATGTGCATAGCCTTCCCCATCATCAACATTTCCCACCAGAGTGGTATCTTTGTTACAACTGATGATCTACAGTAATATATCATAATTACCCAAAATATACATTGGGGTTCAATCTTGTTGTACATTCTGTGGGTTTGGAAAAATGTATAATGACATGTATCCATGCTTACAGTAATCATACATAGAAGTTTGCCCTAAAATTTCTCTTTTCTCTGCCTGTTCACCTCCTTACATCCAACCCCTGGCAACCACTAATCTTTTACTGTCTCCATAGTTTTGCCTTTTCTAGAATGGCATATATAGTTGGAATCATGAAGTATGTACTTTTTTGAGATTTGCTTCTTTTACTTAATAATACACATTTAAGTTTCCTCCACATCTTTTCATGGCTTGATAACTCATTTCTTTTTAGTGCTGAACAATATTCCACTGTTTGGATGTACCACGGTTTATTAATTCATTCATCTTCTGAAAGGTATCTTGGTTGATTCCAAGTTTTAGCAATTATAAATAAAGTTTCTATAAACATCTGTGTGAAAGTTTTTGTGCAGGCAGGTTTTGTTTTAAACTCCTTTTTGTAAATACCAATGAACATGATTACTGAATTATGTTTAAATTTATAAGAAAATTTTAAACTCTGTTCCAATCCCATGATCATTCCCCTTATCAGTGAATGAGAGTTCTTATTGCTCCACATCTTCACAGTGTTGTCAGTGTGATAGATTTTGACCATGCTAATAGATATGTAGTGTTATCTTGTTGTTTTAATTTGCATTTCTCTGATGAAAAATGATGTGGAGCATCTTGTCATATGTTTGCCATCTGTATATGTTCTTTTGTGAGGTGTCTATTAAAGTTTTTGGCCTATTTTTTGGTCAGGTTTTTTGTTTTCTTATTGTTGAGTTTAAAGCGTTCTTTGTATATGTTAGATAACAGTCCTTTACTAGATATATATTTTGTAGATATTTTCTCCCACTCTGTGGCTTATCTTCTCATTCTCTTGACAGTGTCTTTTGCAGAGTAGAAGTTTTAAATTTTAATGAAGTCCAGCTTATCAATTTTTTCATGGATTGTGCATTTAGTGTTGTATCTTAAAAGTCATTTTCACACGCAAGGTCATCTAGGTGTTCTTCTGTTATCATCTAGGATAGGAATTTTTATAATATCCTTTGAATTAGTTTAGTCCTTTTTATAAAACTTTGGTTAATTTTGAGTTAATTTTTGTGAAGTGTGTAAGGTCTGTGTCTAGATTGGATTTTTACATATGGATATTCAATTGTTCAGCACCATTAGCTATAAAGACTATATTTTTAACCTTTGCTCCTTCATCAAGGATTAATTGATTATATTTTTGTGGGTTTATTTCTGGGCTCTCTATCTTGTTCTATTGATCCATTTGCCTATTCTTTTGCCAATATCATAGTGTTTTAATTACTGTAGCCTTATAGTAAGTCTCAAAGTCAGGTAGTGTCAGTCCCCCATCCTTCAATATTGTGTTTGCTATTCTGGAGCTCTTGACTCTCCATATAAACTTTAGAATCAATTTGTCAATATTCGCAAAATAATTTGCTAGTATTTTAGTTGGTATTTCATTGACTCCATAGTTCAAGTTGAGAAAAATTTATATCTTGACAACATTGAGTTTTCTTTTTTTTTAATAATTTTTTATTTTTTAAAAAATAAACATATAATGTATTATTAGCCCCAGGGGTACAGGTCTGTGAATTCCCAGATTTACACACTTCACAGCACTCACCATAGCACATACCATCTCCAATGTCCATAACCCTACCACCCTCTCCCTCCCCCACCCCCGGCAACCCTCAGTTTGTTTTGTGAGATTAAGAGTCTCTTATGGTTTGTCTCCCTCCTGATCCCATCTTGTTTCATTTTTTCCTTCCGTAACCCCCCCATGTTGCCTCTCAAATTTCATATCAGGGTGATCATATGATAACTGTCTGTCTCTGATTGACTTATTTCACTCAGAATAATACTGTCTAGTTCCATCCAGGTTGTTGCAAAAGGCAAGAGTACATTTCTTTTGATGGCTGTGTAGTATTCCATTGTGTGTGTGTGTGTGTGTGTGTGTGTGTGTCTGTGTGTGTATCACATCTTCTTTATGCATTCATCTGTTGGTGGACATCTAGGTTCTTTCCATAGTTTGGCTATTGTGGACATTGCTGCTATAATGTGGAAAACCCAAAAGACTCCACTCCAAATTTGCTAGAACTTGTACAGGAGTTCAGTAAAGTGTCAGGATATAAAATCAATGCACAGAAATCTGTTGCATTTCTATACCCCAACAGCAAGACAGAAGAAAGAGAAATTAAGGAGTCCATCCAATTTACAGTTGCACCCAAAACCAGAAGATACTGAGGAATAAACCTAACCAAAGAGGCAAAGAATCTGTACTCAGAAAACTATAAAGTACTCATGAAAGAAATTGAGGAAGACACAAAGAAATGGAAAAATGTTCCATGCTCATAGATTGGAAGAACAAATATTGTGAAAATGTCTATGCTACCTAAAGCAATCTACACATTTAATGCAATCCCTATCAAAATACCATCCACTTTTTCCCAAAGAAATGGAACAAATAATCCTAAAATTGGTATGGAACAAGAAAAGACCTTGATTAGCCAGAGGACTGTTGAAAAAGAAAGTCACCGTTGGTGGCATCACAATTCCAGACTTCAAGTTCTATTACAAAGTTGTCATCACCAAGACAGTATGGTACTGGCACAAAAACAGACACATAGATCAATGAAACAGAATAGAGAGCCCAGAAATAGACCCTCAACTCTATGGTCAAGTAATCTTCAACAAAGCAGGAAAGAATGTCCAATGGAAAAAAGACAGTGTCTTCAAGAAACGGTTTTGGGAAAATTGGACAGCCACATGCAGAAAAATGAAACTGGAGCATTTCCTTATACCACACACAAAAATAGACTCAAAATGGATGAAAGACCTCAATGTGAGAAAGGAATCCATCAAAATCCTTAAGGAGAACACAGGCAGCAACCTCTTTGACCTCAGCTGCAGCAACTTCTTCCTAGGAACATTGCCAAAGGCATGGGAAGCAAGGACAAAAATGAACTATTGGGACTTCATCAAGATCAAAAGCTTTTGCACAGCAACGGAAACAGTCAACAAAACCAAAAGACAGTAGCCTACAGAATGGGAGAAGATATTTGCAAATGACATATCAGATAAAGGGCTAGTATGCAAAATCTATAAAGAACTTATCAAACTCAACACCCAAAGAACAAATAATCAATCAAGAAATGGGCAGAGGATATGAACAGACATTTCTTCAAAGAAGACATCCAGATGGCCAACAGACACCTGAAAAAGTTCTCCACATCACTGAGCATCAGGGAAATACAAATCAAAACCACAGTGAGATACCACCTCACACCAGTCAGAGTGGCTAAAATTAACAAGTCAGGAAATTAGAGATGCTGGCGAGGATGTGGAGAAAGGGAACCCTCCTACACTGTTGGTGGGAATGCAAGCTGGTGCAACTACTCTGGAAAACAGCATGGAGGTTCCTCAAAAAGTTGAAAATAGAGCTACCCTACGATGACCCAGCAGTCGCACTACTGGTTATTTACCCTAAAGATACAAATGTAGTGATCTGAAGGGGCACGTGCATCCAGGAGTTTTTTTGCTGATTGGTTCAGATTTATACATAGAGGATAATGTCACCTGTGAAGAAAAAGAGTTCTATTTTTCTTTCCCAATCTGCATACATTTTATTTACTCTTTCTTCTCTGATTGAATTAGCTAAAATTTACAATATGATGTTGAAAAAGAGAAGTTGAGGGGACATCCTTGCTAATCTTAGTGGTGCTTTGAGATTCTCATGGTTAAGTATGATGTTAGCTGTAGGATTTTTGGTAAATAATCTTTATCAAGTTGAGGAAGTTTCCCTCTATCTCTAGTTGACTGAGTGTTTTTATCATAAATAGGTGTTTGATTTTGTCAAATGCTTTTTCTGCATCTATTGATATGACCATGTGATTTTTTTTTTCTTTTAGCCTGTTGATGTAATGAGTTATGTTAATTGATTTTTGAATGTTGAACCAGTCTTGCATACCTCGGACCAATCTCACTTGGTCATTGTGCATAATTATTTTGTTGGATCTGATTTGTTAATATTTTGTGGAGGATTTTTGCATCTATGTTCACGAGATATATTGCTCTGTAGTTTTCTTTTCTTATAATGTCTGTCTGGCTTTGGTATAAGGGTAATACCAACCTCACAGAATAAATTAGAAAGTATCTCTTCTGATTCTATCCCCTGAAAGAGATTATAGAGAATTGATGCAATTTATTCCATTAATATTTGGTAGAATTCACCAGTGAGCCCATCTAGGGCTGGTGCTTTCTGTTTTGGAAGGTTGTTAATTATTAATTCAGTTTTTAACAGACATAAACCTATTCTGATTGTTTCTTTTTTTTTTCTTTAAAAAAAAAAAGATTTTATTTATTTATTTGACAGACAGAGATCACAGGTAGGCAGAGAGGCAGGCAGAGAGAGAGGAAGGGAAGCAGGCTCCCTGCTGAGCAGAGAGCCCAATGTGGGGCTCGATCCCAGAACTTCAGATCAAGACTTGAGCTGAAGGCAGAGGCTTTAACCCACTAACCATCCAGGCTCCCCCTGATTGTTTCTTGTGTGAGCTGGAAAATTGTGTCTTTGGAGGAATTGGTCCATTTTATATATGTTATCAAATTTGTGGGCATAAAATTGTTTACAGCATTCCTTTATTTATCTGTTTAATATCCACGATCTGTAATGATGTCTGTTTTCCTCATTTCTGATATTGGTAATTTATATCTTCTCTCTTTTTCTGTCACTTAGCCTTGTGAGTGGCTTATCACTTTTATTGATCTCTTCAAATATCAGGTTCCATTTTATCAATTTTCTTTGTTGATTTCCTATTTTTTATTTCATTGGTTTCAAAAATTCTTATTATTTCTTTTCTTCTGCTTACTTTGGCTTTAATTTCCCCTTTCTTTTTCAGTTCCTAAGTGGATGATCTACCATTTTTAAGGTGTCTTTCTCCTGTGGCTAACCTATGTCTTGGTTTCCTTTCTGTTATGAGTTGAATTGTGTCCCTCCCAAATTCATATGCTAAAGTCTTCCTAGTACCTCAGAATTATACCTTAATTGAACATTTATAGAAATAATCAAATTAAAGTAAGGTCATCAGTATGGGTTCCAATCCAATATAATTAACATCCTTATAGGAAGGGAATTCTATAGAAAGGGACATGTTGGGCACAGACACTCACAGGGAGAATGCCATGTTAACATGAAGATAATGAACTAGAAACTAAGGAGAGAGGCTTGGAACACACCCTTTCCTCATATCCCTCAGAAAGAACCAACTCTTTCACCTTGATTTTGAACTTCTGGCTTCCAGAATGGTGACAGAATAAATTTCTGTTGTTTAAACCACAGAGTTTGTGGTACTTTGTTACAATAGCCTCAGGAGACTAATGTGTCTCCCTACCAGCAGAGATGTCATTTTCTGTCATCATTATTACCCCACAAATCCCTTATTACAATTTATGTTTGTCATACTTGTCTGGCAGACTACCTCTTCCTTACCATTCTGGTTTAGTCTAATTCTTTGTTGACTCTGGACCTGAACTTTTACAGCAGAACACCATGAAAGCAAAATACATCCATGCCTACTGGTCTCACTTGTAATAGAAATTGGCTAACCTCAACTAGGCCCATGGTGATGCTCAGCTCCACACATTTCCCTAGTGTCCATTCATGCTTCTACTATCTGAAATGACCACTATACACCTTCTGTTATCTCTTCCATAACAACTTTCCAACCAGATGCTCTGGTGATGGCCTTGCTACCAAGCTCACTAAGAAAATGGGAGAAATTAGAAGAGAACTGTGTGTTCCCCACCACACCCTAATACCCCAGCATGTGACTGTGTTTAAAGATAGGACCAATAAAGAGATAATCAAGTTAAAACAAGGTGATTAGGGTGGGCCCTAATCTAATATGACTGTTGTCTTTATAATAAGAATGATCAGGATGCAGACACACACAAAGGAAAACCCATGTGAAGACACAAGGAGAAAATGGCCATCTACAAACCAAGCTGAGAGGCCTAGAGGAAACCAATCCTGCTGGCACCTTGGAACTTTATCACTGAGAACTGTGATAACATAGATTTCTGTTGTTTAAGCCTCCTAGTCTATAGGACTTTATTATGGTAACCCTAGCAAACCAGTACAAGCCTACATACATACTGTAATTTCTATCACTTTAAACAACCTGGCCCTTTCTTGATTCCTCATTTTCCAGAATTTGCTTCTTCTTTCCTGTTTCCTTACAGAACAACTGAGCTTTTCTATTGACTCTCCACTTCCTGTTCTCCTAGTTTCTCTTCTACCTCGTTTTCTGATCCCTAAGCCTCCCAGGACTTAGTCCTTTAACTTTTCCGCTTTTCTTTCCATACTTATTCCCTACATGAATTAATTTAGTCTCATGGTTCCTAAACACAATCCACAAGCTAACAATAACTCAGTTCATCTTTCATGCTTAGATCTCTCTCTGTACATCAGGACATTATTTAAAAGGGGGAAACTGCTTGTACATCCTTAACTGAATATCTGATTGCACACTCAGTACTTCTGCTTAGAAGTCTAGTAGCCACTTTGAAATTAATAGGACCCAAATTGAACTCCTTATTTTCAACTTCCATCCCCTAAAAACCCAAATATTTCTCTCGCACTGTCTTCTGTATCTCACAGAAGCTACTCCATCCTTCCAATTGTCCATGCAAATGACAGAAAATACAACAAAACAAAAAATCTTAGGGTCATCCTTGAATCCTCTCATTCTCTCATTCTGCTTATATAATCTAGAAGCAAATCCTGCTGAATTTACCTTTCTTTTTTTTTTTTAAAGATTTTACTTATTTATTTGACAGAGAGAGATCACAAGTAGACGGAGAGGAAGGCATAGAGAGAGAGAGAGAGGGAAGCAGGCTTCTTGCTGAGCAGAGAGCCCGATGTGGGACTCGATCCCAGGACCCTGAGATTATGACCTGAGCCGAAGGCAGCGGCTTAACCCACTGAGCCACCCAGGCGCCCTTACCTTTCAAATATATTCAGAATCTGACCACTTCTTACCACTACCTCCACCATCACCTCTCTGGTCCAAATCCTCCAACTTCTCTTATCAGATTATTGCAATTGCCACCTAACTTTCCTGCTTCTATCTGGTGACATTTGCAATTGCCTACCATCTTCATTTTAACCTCAATACAGCAAGTAGAGTGATTCATTAAAAATATCAAGTTGTTTAACTGCTTGATTTTGATCTCTCCAACAAGTTCCTCATTTGAATAAAAGCCAGAGTTCTTACTAAAGGCTTTTAGGTTCTATAATCTGCTCCCCTACTCCCTGAACCCATTACTTCTCTGAACACATCACTCTCCTTACTTTGTCTTCAGTCACTCAACTCCAGCCATTCACATTTCCTTGTATTTTCTTAAAGATGTTGGGAACATTCCTACCTTGGGATCTTTGCACCTGCTAACTCCTTTGTTGAGAATGTTCTTCCCATAAGGAGAGATAGCACTTATGCTGTGCTCAAAATAAGCAAAATCTATCTATTCCAAGTGCTTTGCAGATATGAATGCGTTTCATCTGCATATTCTTCTTTCAGATCTCTGCTCAATCTTCTTGCCAGAAAGACCCTTTCTGACTCCTTATACAAAAGCAATCCCCTCCCTTTGTGTGTCCTACATCTCCCTAACTTCTCTTTGTTTAAATGCTTTATTTATTTGAAGGATAGAGAGAGAGAGGGAGAACAAGCAGGAAGGACAGAGGGAGAGGTAGAGAGATTCTCAAGTGGACTCTGCACTCTGTGCTGAGCATGGAGCCCAAGATGAGGCTCCATCTCATGACCCTGAGATCAGGACTTGAGCCAAAACCAGGAGTTGGGCACTTAACTGATTGCACCACCAAGGTGCCTGATCTCCCTATCTTCTTAACTATGTTTCTGCCCATAAGTATTATTATTATCAGTCATGAGATATATTTAACTGTTTGTTTTCTTAATATATGTTTTTTCCTCACTGCAATTATTATAAACTTCACGCAGTTAGGAACTTTATCTGTTCACTCACTGTTGAATCACTGACCGACTGATTGATGAATTTTATACTTGATGAATTTCATATAGCTATAAACCAACCTGAAATCTGTAACCCAAGGGCTTCTGACTCTTCTGTGGACCAAGCATCGGATGTGCCTGCCAGCTTCTGGGGGTATAGAGGGGATGCAAGGAGGTTTCAAAAACCATTTAAGTCACTCCTCTTAAAGAACTTTTTTGTTAGGCTTGTAAAACAATTCTAATACACATGACACAACAATGATTTTCATGGGTGGAGTTAGGGATATATCCTGGAAAGCTCATGCAGTCAGGCACAACTTCTGCAGGCAAGAGCATTTTGATCCAGCTCTTGAAGGATTTGATAGAGGAACAGGGTGAGCCGTGACAGAGGGGTGGGAAAGAGGCCAAAGTTTCAAGAATATATCTATTTATATGTTTGAGTTGTATTCCTATATACTTTTAAAAAAAATTAATTAATTAATTAATTAATTTTCAGCATAACAGTATTCATTGTTTTTGCACCACACCCAGTGCTCCATGCAATCCGAGCCCTCTCTAATACCCACCACCTGGTTCCCCAACCTCCCACCCCTCACCGCTTCAAACCCCTCAGATTGTTCTTCAGAGTCCATAGTCTCTCATGGTTCACCTCCCCTTCCAATTTCCCCCAACTGCCTTCTCCTCTCTAACTCCCCTTGTCCTCCATGCTATTTGTTATGCTCCACAAATAAGTGAAACCATATGATAATTGACTCTCTCTGCTTGACTTATTTCACTCAGCATAATCTCTTCCAGTCCCATCCATGTTGATACAAAAGTTGGGTATTCATCCTTTCTGATGGAGGCCTAATACTCCATAGTGTATATGGACCACATCTTCCTTATCCATTCGTCCGCTGAAGGGCATCTTGGTTCTTTCCACAGTTTGGCGACCGTGGCCATTGCTGCTATGAACATTGGGGTACAGATGGCCCTTCTTTTCACTACATCTGTATCTTTGGGGTAAATACCCAGTAGTGCAATTGCAGGGTCATAGGGAAGCTGTATTTTTAATTTCTTGAGGAATCTCCACACTGTTCTCCAAAGTGGCTGCGCCAGTTTGCATTCCCACCAACAGTGTAAGAGTATTCCCCTTTCTCCACATCCCCTCCAACACATGTTGTTTCCTGGCTTGCTAATTTTGGCCATTCTAACTGGTGTAAGGTGATATCTCAATGAGGTTTTAATTTGGATCTCCCTGATGGCTAGTGATGATGAACATTTTTTCATGTGTCTGATAGCCATTTGTATGTCTTCATTGGAGAAGTGTCTGTTCATATCTTCTGCCCATTTTTTGATATGATTATCTGTTTTGTGTGTGTTGAGTTGGAGGAGTTCTTTATAGATCCTGGATATCAACCTTTTGTCTGTACTGTCATTTGCAAATATCTTCTCCCATTCTGTGGGTTGCCTCTTTGTTTTCTTGACTGTTTCCTTTGCTGTGCAGAAGCTTTTGATTTTGATGAAGTCCCAAAAGTTTATTTTCGCTTTTGTTTCCTTTGCCTTTGGAGACATATCTTGAAAGAAGTTGCTGTGGCTGATATCGAAGAGGTTACTGCCTATGTTCTCCTCTAGGATTCTGATGGACTCCTGTCTCACAGTGAGGTCTTTTATCCATTTTGAGTTTATTTTTGTGTACGGTGTAAGAGAATGGTCGAGTTTCATTCTTATACACATAGCTATCCAATTTTCCCAGCACCATTTATTGAAGAGACTATCTTTTTTCCACTGTATATTTTTTCCTGTTTTGTCGAAGATTATTTGACCATAAAATTGAGGGTCCATATCTGGGCTCTCTACTGTGTTCCACTGGTCTATGTGTCTGTTTTTATGCCAGTACCATGCTGTCTTGGTGATCACAGCTTTGTAGTAAAGCTTGAAACCAGGTAACGTGATGCCCCCAGTTTTATTTTTGTTTTTCAACATTTTCTTAGCGATTCGGGTCTCTTCTGATTCCATACAAATTTTTGGATTATTTGCTCCAGCTCTTTGAAAAATACTGGTGGAATTTTGATCGGAATGGCATTAAAAGTATAGATTGCTCTAGGGAGTATAGACATTTTAACAATGTTTATTTTTCTGATCCAAGAGCATGGAATGGTCTTCCATCTTTTTGTGTCTTCTTTAATTTCTTTGATGAGTGTTCCGTAGTTCCTCGAGTACAGATCCTTTACTTCTTTGGCTAGGTTTATTCCCAGGTATCTTATGGTTCCTGGTGCTATAGTAAATGGAATCGATTCTCTCATTTCCCTTTCTGTATTTTCATTGATAGTGTATAAGAAAGCCACTGATTTCTGTACATTGACTTTGTATCCTGCCATGTTACTGAATTGCTGTATGAGTTCTAGTAGTTTGGGTATGGAGTCTTTTGTGTTTTCCATATAAAGAATCATGTCATCTGTGAAGAGAGAGTTTGACTTCTTCATTGCCCATTTGGATACCTCTTATTTCTCTTTGTTGTCTGATTGCTGTTGCTAGGACTTCTAATACTATGTTGAACAAGAGTGGTGAGAGTAGGCATCCTTGTTATGTTCCTGATCTCTACGGGAAGGCTGTGAGCTTTTTCCCATTGAGGATGATATTTGCTGTGGGTCTTTCACAGATAGATTTTATGAAGTTCAGGAATGTTCCCTCTAACCCTATACTTTGAAGCGTTTTAATCAGGAACGGATGCTGGATTTTGTCAAATGCTTTTTATGCATCAATTGAGAGGACCATGTGGTTCTTCTCTCTTCTCATATTAATTTGTTCTATCACATTGATTGATTTGTGAATGTTGAACCATCCTTGTAGCCCAGAAATGAATTCCACCTGGTCATGGTGGATAATCTGTTTAATGTGCTGTTGGATCCTGATTACTAGGATCTTGTTGAGAATCTTAGCATCCATATTCATCAGTGATATTGGTCTGATATTCTCCTTTTTGGTAGGGTCTTTGCCTGGTTTGGGGATCAGGGTAATGCTGGCTTCATAAAAAGAGTCTGGAAGTTTTCCTTCTGCTTCAATTTTATAGAAACAGCTTCAGGAGAATAGGTGTTATTTCTTCTTTGAAAGTTTGGTAGAATTGCCCAGGGAATCCATCAGGTCCTGGGCTCTTGTTTTTTGGGAGGTTTTTGATCACTGCTTCAATCTCGTTACAAGATATCGATCTATTCAGGTTGTCAGTTTCTTCCTGGTTCATTTTGGGAATTTATAGTTTTCCAGGAATGCATCCATTTCATCTAGGTTGCTTAGCTTATTGGCATATAACTGTTGATAATAACTTCTGATGATTGTTTCTACTTCCTTGGTGTTAGCTGTGATCTCTCCTTTTTCATTCATAATTTTATTAATTTGGGCTTTCTCTCTTTTTTTTTGGATTAGTGTGGCCAATGGTTTATCGATCTTATTGATTCTTTCAAAAAACCAGCTTCTAGTTTCATTGATACATTCTACTGTATCTCTGGCTTCTACCTCATTGATCTCAGCTCTAATCTTGATTGTTTCCCTTCTTGTGTGTGGAGTTGGTTTGATTTGTTGTTGATTCTCCAATTCTTTAAGGTGTAGAGACAGCTGGTGTGTTCTGAATTTTTCAATTTTTTTTGAGGGAGGCTTGGATGGCTATGTATTTCCCCCTTAGGACTGCCTTTACTGTATCCCATAGGTTTTGGACCGAAGTGTCTTCATTCTCATTGGTTTCCATGAATTGTTTAAGTTCTTCTTTGATCTCCTGGTTGATCCAAGCATTCTTAAGCAAGGTGGTCTTTAGCTTCCAGGTGTTAGAGTTCCTTCCGAACTTTTCCTTGTGATTGAGCTCCAGTTTCAAAGCATTGTGATCTGAGAATATGCAAGGAATAATCTCAGTCGTTCGGTAACGTTTGAGTCCTGATTTGTGACCCAGTATGTGGTTTATTCTTGAGAAGGTTCCATGTGCACTTGAGAAGAATGAGTATTCTGTTGTTTTAGGGTGGAATGTTCTGTATATATCTATGAGGTCCATCTGGTCCAATGTGTCGTTCAACGGTCTTGTTTCTTTATTGATTTTCTGCTTCAATGATCTGTCTATTTCTGAGAGAGGTGTGTTAAGATCTCCTATTACTAATGTATTCATATCAATATGACTCTCTTCCTTGATTAACAGCTTTCTTACATAATTGGCTGCCCCCATACTGGGGGCATAGATATTTACAATTGTTAGATCATCTTGGTGGATAGTCCCTTTAAGAATTATGTAGTGTCCTTCTGTATCTCTGACTACAGTCTTTAGTTTAAAATCTAATTTATCTGATATGAGAATCGCTACCCCGGCCTTCTTTTGAGGCCCATTGCCATGAAAGATGCTTCTCCATCCCTTCACTTTCAGTCTGGGTGTATCCTTAGGTTCAAAATTGGTCTCTTGTAGACAACATGTGGATGGGTCCTGTCGTTTTATCCAATCTGCAACCCTGTGCCATTTTATGGGCACATTTGGGCCATTCACATTGAGAGTGATTATTGATAGATAAGTTTTTATTGACATCGTGTCACCTTTGAAGTCTTTCTTTCTGTAGATTGTCTCCATATTTCTGTTCAGTGCTATTTTTAGGATTTTTCCTCTTTTATAGAACCTCCCTTAATATTTCCTGCAATGTTGGCTTGGTGGTTGCATAGTCTTTTAAGCCTTGCCGGTCTTTGAAACTCTTTATCTCTTCATCCATTTTGAATGTCAGTCTTGCTGGATAAAGTATTCTTGGCTGCATTTTCTTCTTATTTAGTGCCCTGAGTATACCTTGCCAGCCCTTTCTGGGTTACCAGGTCTCTGTGGACAGGTCTGACGTTATTCTGATGGGCTTTCCTCTGTAAGTAAGGAGCCTCTTTGTCCTAGCGGCTTTCAAGAGATTATATCTACAGTTATGATTCCTCAACTTGACTGTCAGGTGCCTTGATGTTTTTTTGGAATCTATAATCTTGGGTGGAGGCCGTTCGGCCTCTAGTACATGAACACTGGTTCCATTTGCAAGATTGGGAAAATTTTCACGAAGAACTTGTTCCACTATATCTTCTAGACGTCTTTCTTTCTCCTCCCCTTCAGGGATTCCAATAATTCTGACGTTGGAACGTTTCATGGCATCATTTATTTCCCTGATTCTGTTTTCGTGGCTCCTAAGCTGTTTGTTCCAGGCTTCCTCCTGATCCTTTCTATCTGTTGGTCCTCCAGATCACTAATTCTATCTTCTGTCTCAGTTACCCTAGCTTTTAGAGAGTTTAGATTAGATTGGAACTCATTGAGAGCATTGTGAATCTCATCCCTGGTAGCTTTTAGCTCTGCCCTAACATTGTGAACATCATCTCTGGTCACTTTCAGTTCAGCCCTAATCAATTCCTTTTGGTCAGCCATAGCTTTCTCCAGCCTAGCTATTGACTGGATAATTGTTAGCCTGAATTCTCTTTCCGACATATTGTCTATGTTGATAGCCGTTAGCTCTGTTGCAGAAGGTCCATCCTCTGTATTTTTCTTCTGTTGGGCATTCCTCCTCCTAGTCATTTTGGTGAGAGATGACTGAACAGATGTAGCTGGATGTATCGACCATGGTGCAGTCAAGGTGCACCCTAGAACACTTCTGAGCAATCAGGATTGCCCACCCAAACGAGAGAAAAAAGAAAAGAAAAAGAAAAAAAAAAGAGAGAGAGAGAGAGACAGGAAAGAAAGGGAAGATAAAAGAGAAGGTTCAGCCCAAATGGGCCCCAAGGTAAGATTTATGAAGTATACAAACAAAAACAGACAAACAAAAGCCTGATAAAAGTATATGACAAGAGAAAAAAATATATATATAAGCAAATAAAGGAAGAACCTCGTCAAAAAGAACCCCAAGTGTACGATTTATATATTATCAGGACAAACACAAAAACACTGGTGGAAGAAAAAGATAGGAGCGTGGTTATAAATTCTCAGTGTGGGCGAGGAAGGTTGTTTTGATTCTTCCTGGATGTATCTTGATATCTTTGTTAAAGGACTCAACTTTCCTAAGATAAAGGGGGATTAAAAATTGGTTTACCTATAGGGGTAGTATTCATTGGGGAAAGGGGATTACTTTGAAGTTTAACTCTATATGAATATTAGAAAATAAAAATAAAAAAGGAATAAACTAGACTAAACTAAACTAAAATTTAAAAAAAAAGAAATTTAAAAAATAGAAATGCAAAAGAAAAACACAGGTGCATATATCAAAAAGTTCAGGTTAGAAGGTTATTATGGAATTTGATCTACTGGACAGCTCACTGTGATGGTAAATAGGTTAAAAAATGATCTATATAAAAAAAATGAGCCAGAATAGTGGGAACAAATTAAAAATAAAAGTTGTCCTATGAAGTAGTGGTGGTTGTTCTCTTGTAGTCTTTTTTTTTTTTTTTTTTCTTTCCTGGTTGGTTTTCTGGGGGAGGGACCTGCCATGTGGGTTTTTAGTCAATGATGTTCCCTGAGTTAAGTCCTCCCGCCCGCCTCAAGGCGGTGGGCTCTGAGGAAACCGGTTTTTTTCAGGCTTTTGTTCTCTGGAGGTTTTTATGTTTGTTCACTTTTTTTTTTTTTTTCCTCTCGCCTTGACTGCTTTTGATGGTTTTTGTAGGTTTAGAGGAAAGCAAACTGCACCCTGACCTCCCTCTCAGAGAGAAACCTCAGTCTGCTCTTCTGTGGGTGTTGCAGAGCCCATATAAATTCCCCCTTGCCGCTGGCAGAGCAGGTTCCGAGTCGCAGTCCCTGGGGATGCAGGATCTTCTGCTTGTACCCAAAACCATGGCAGCGGCGGCTGTCTGGGCGGCTCCAGACCGCCAGAGAGGTTCCAAGCAAGTGTTCGCACACTGAGATTTTTCCCCTGGTCCGGGCTGGGAGTGCCTGGTATTTCTGGGTCTAAGAGCGCCCGGCTTGCGCACACCTCTCTCAGGGGAGGCTGTGGGTCGCGTGTGCATCTCAGGCTCTGAGAGCGGGGCGCAGGTCCGAAAGCACCAGGCTGGGCCTTTGCGCACCTCTCTCAGGGGAGGGTGAGGGGCGCGCATGTCTCAGGCTCTGTAGCAGGGCTCGGCGTTCTGCCGTCTGGCATGGCTCCCAGCCCCTCACAGGAGCCAGACCCCACGCAATCTTGGGCACACTGGCGGCTCAGGGACCAAGACCTGGTTTCTCCGCTGCACTCTCTCTGGCTCAGCGCCAGGGGAGGCTGACCTGGGTCCAGGGACTTAAGCCCCTCTCCCTAGCCACCCCGATTCCCACAATTCCCCCCCCCCCCCCCCCCCCCGGTGATCCTTTGCTCTTTTGGAGTGCTTTCTACCAAGTCTCCAAGTTAATGCTGGTCCCCAGATGCAGGGCACTCTCATATTAGGGGTATTACTTTCCAATCGGTCGCCTCTGGTGGCTCCCTCCCTCTTTTTTTTATCTTCCGATATCAGTCCAATGTTCCCACTCTGCTTTACCTGCCCAATGGCGTCTTATGCCCCTGTAGAGATCCAGACGTGTATAATTCTGATCTCAGGCTGATTTCATGGGTGATCAGAGTTCTTTGGTAGGTAATCAGCTCACTTTAGGGTACAGGTTGAAAAGGCACCTCCTCCTACTTCCTCGCCATCTTGTCTCCCCTCTGTATTCCTATATACTTTTAATCATTGCTTGTTCTTACCACAAAGATAAAGAATACACACACATATATATTTACAAAATAGCATATTAGTTTATTAAATGTTTTGTAACTTTTAAAAACTAACAGTAGATTTCTAGGGAAGGTGGTGAAGTAGGAGGATACTCAACTCAACTTGTCCCATGTATACTACTAGGTAACATTCATATCAGTGCAAATAACCAAGAAAACAACTCTAAGACTGACAGAAAAGATTCTCTATAACTAAATACAGAGAAGAGACCACATTGAAAAGGAGAGGAAGTCCAGAGATATGGACAAGAGTCAAACAGAACTGTGGGACTCTCTGTGGGAGGGAAGGACTTGTGGACATCTAGAGGGGAAAGGACTGGACCCCCATACCAGAGTAATCTGCATAGGGAAGATGAATCCCCATACCATTTGGCTTTGAAACCCAGAGGAGCCTAATAACTGGAGAGGCTTAACACCTGGAACTTTAAAAATCATCAGCCTCTGCTATGGGAGGACAGAATCCCTGCCCTTAAAGAGACAACAAACAGCCCTGCTGAGATATAGCAGAGAAGTGGAAGTTTGAAAAAGTCCTAGGTGTATGGGAAGGAATTTTATTTATTAATCTCAGAACATGTACTGGAGGGGCAGGGATCATTGTGAGACTTCTCCATGAACAAAAGAGCTGGTGGGCAAAATTTGCCTCTCTTAAACACCACCCTAGATACACAGACACCTGTGGGAACCAGCAGAGAATTAACACTCTCCACCTAGCTTGCTGGCACTTTGCACCTTACTCCTGCATTCTCTGGCAGACATGACCCTCCTCAGCAGTATTCCCAGGCAGCTGCAGCTCTCTTCCTGGAGCAGACCAATGGAGACCTTGCTAACAGTGTCCCCTGCTCCTGTGTTCTTTTGAGGATTCTTCCTGTCCATCCTGGCTTGGGAAGGCATTTTCCAGGTGGCTGCTGATCCCCTCTCACACCGTGCTGTGCTCAGATCTTACTGGCACCAGGTATCTTGTCCCCACTTTCTCATTCACATCTGCCCCCCTCCAATATGCCCTTGGTTTGGTTCTACTGCATCTTGGCAAATGCCTGGTCTGACTCAACCCAAACCCCAAACAACCCCAGACCAGCTCATTTACAACACAGGGACCAAATCCTGCTCACAACAGGCAAAGAAGACCATTGTAGATGTCTGGACTGAAGGCAATTGTGGCCCAGCCATGAAAGTATACAATAGTAGGGTACACACGAGACATATAGGAGGAAACTCTAAAGAACCAGGTTCTGGTGAACAGAAGACATTGCACTTTGGGCACAACAGGACCTCCTCTTCATAAGACCATTACTCTCAAGTATAAGAAATATAATGAGTTTCCTAACACATAGAAATAGACAGACAAAATGAAGAGACAGAGGAATATGTCCCAAATGAAAGAATAGGACAAAATCACAGCAAGAGAACTAAACAAAATGGAGATAAAGTAATATATCTGATAGAGAATTCAAAAGAATGATCATGAAGATACTCACTGGACTTGGGAAGAGTGGAGAACCTCAGTGAGAACCTCAAGTAAGAGAGAGAAAACATAAAGATTGAGTTAGAGATGAATAACCCAATAAATGAAATTAAAAATACACTAGAGGGAATAAAGAGTAGACTAGAAGAAGAAGAAGAATGGATTACTGACCCGGAGGACAGAGTAATGGAAAGTAGTCAAACTGAGAAAATAATAAAAAATGAAAATAGACTAAGGGAACTTAGCAACGCCATCAAGCATGATAACATTTGCATTATAGGGATTCCAGAAAGAGAAGAGAGAGAAGAGGGGGGCAGATAGTTTATCTGAAGAAATAATAGCTAAAATCTCCCAAATCTGGGGAAGGAAACAGGAATCTAGTTCTAGGAGACAGAGACCCCCCCCCACTCCCAATGAACCCAAGGAGGTCCATGCCAAGACACATAGTAATATACATAGTAATCAAAATGTCAAAGTGTAGTGAGAAAGGCAATTTTAAAAGCCGCGAGAGAAAAGAAAATAGTTACATACAGGGGAAACCCAGTAAGGCTATCAGCTGATTTTTCGGAAGAAAACTTGCAGACCAGAAGAGAGTGGCATGATATATTCAAAGTACCCAAAGGGAAGAAAACAAAAACCTGCAACCAGGAATACTCCATCCAGCAAGGTTATCATTCAGAATAGAAAGAGAGATAAAGGGTTTCCCAGACAAACACACGTTAAAGGAATTTATGACTACTAAACCAGCTCTACAAGAAATGTTAGAGGGGACTCTTTGAGTGTAAAGGAAACACTGTGGGTAGGAGTAAGAAAAGTAGGAAGGACAAAAGCAGTAAAATTAAGTATATCTATAAAAATCAGTCAAGGGATTCACAAAATAAAAGGATATAAAGTATGACACCATATACCTAAAATGTAGGGAAGAAAGAAGCAAAGAATGGGTTCAAACTTAAGTGACCATCCACATATTATGAACTGCTATATACATAAAATATTATATATAAATGTGATCATGACCACAATAAAAAACTGGTAATAGATATGTATGTAAAAAATAAAGAGATAGGAATCCAGGTATATCACTAAAGAAAGCCACAAAGAAAGCCAAAGTGAGAGAAGAGAGCAAGAAAAGAAAGGAACAGAGAAGAACTAGAAAAACAACCATAAAACAAGTAACAAAATGGCAATAACTGCATACCTATCAAAAATTACTTTGACTGTAAATAGATTAAAGGCTCCAATAAAAAACATAGGGTGATGGAATAGATAAAAAAGCAGGACCCAACTATATGCTGTCTATGAGAGACTCATTTCAGACCTAAAGACACATATAGACTAAAAATGAAGGGATGGAAAAATATTTATCATGTAAATGGCAGTGAAAAGAAAGCCTGAATAGCAATACTTACATCTGACAAAATAGACTTTAAAACAAAGACTGTAACAAGAGACAAAAAGGGACATTATATAATCATAAAGGGAACAATCCAACAAGAAAATAAAACAATTGTAAATACTTATGCACCTCACATTTGGGGGTTCCCAAATATATAAAGTAACTAATAATAAACATAAAGGAAACAACTAATAGCAAGACAAAAATAGTAGGGAACTTTAACATCCCTCTTATGTCTGTGGATACACCATCCAAACAGAAAATCAACAAGGAAAGAAAGGCTTTGATAGGTTGGATTAAATAGATCTAACAGATATATTCAGAACATTCCATCCTAAAATAGCACAATACACATTCTTTTCAAGTGCGCATGGAACATTCTCTGGAATAGATCAAATATTAGGCCATAAAACAAGTCTCAACAAATTCAAAAGGATTGAAGCCATACCATGCATCTTTTCCAACCACAACACTATGAAACTAGAAATCAATCGCACGAAAAAATCTGGGAAAAGCCCAAATACATGGAGGTTAAATAACATGCTACTAAATAACCAATGGGTAAACCATAAAATCAGAGGAAATAAAAAAATGAAAATGAAAGTGAAACATGGTCCAAAATATTTGAGATGCAGCAAGCTGTTCTAAGAGGAAAGTCTATAGCAATATAGACCTACCTCAAGAAACATGAAAAATCTCAAATAAACAACCTATCCTTATACCTGAAAGAGCTAGAAAAAGAAGAACAAATGAAACCCCAAACTGGGGGTGCCTGGGTGGCTCAGTTGGTTAAGTGTCTGCCTTCAGTTCAGGTCATGATTCCTGGGTCCTGGGATCGAGCCCCATGTCAGGCTCTCTACTCAGTGGGGGGCCTGTTTCCCCCTCTCCCTCTGCCCCTCCCCCTGCTTGTACTCTCTTTTTCTCTCAAATAAATAAACAAATCATAAAAAAACAAAAAAACCCAAACCAGAAGAAAGAATGAAATAATAAAGAGTAAAGCATAAAGAAATGAAATAAGAACTAAAAACAAAACAAACAAACAAAAAACAATCAATGAAACCAGGAGCTGGTTCTTTGGAAAGATTACCCAAATTGATAAATCTTTAGCCAGATTCAGAGAAAGAGAGAGAACTCAATTAACAAAATCAGAAAAGAAAGAGGAGAACAAACAACTGACACCACAGAAATACAAAGGATTATAAGAGAATGTTATGAAAAATTATAAGCCAACAAATTGGACAACCTAGAAGAAATGGATAAATTCCTAGAAATACATAACTTTCCAAAACTGAATCACGAAGAAATAGAAACTTGAACAGACTGATTATCAGCAATGAAATTGAATCAGTAATCAACTACCAACAAACAAAAGTCCAGTGCCAGGTGGCTTCACGGGTGAATTCTACCAAACATTTAAAGAGGTGTTAATACCTATTCTTCTCAAACAATCCCAAAAATAGAAGAGGAAGGAAAGCTTCCAAATTCATTCTATGAGGCCAGCATTACTTTGACACAAAATCCAAATAGAGACACTACAAAAAAAGAGAACCATAGGTCAATATCTCTGATGAACATAGATGCAAAACAAATACCCCCCCCCCAAATATTAGCAAACCGAATCTAACAACACATTAAAAAAAAAATCATTCATGACAATCAAATGGAATTTTTTCCTAGGATACAAGCGTAGTTCATATTCACAAACCAATCAATGTGATATATCACATCAATAAGAGAAAGGATAAGAACCATATGATCATTTCAATAGATGCAGAAAAACATTGACAAAGCACAACATCCATTCATGATAAAAACCCTCAACAAAGTAGGTTTAGAGGGAACATACCTCAAATAATAAAGGGCATATATGAAAAACCCACAGCAAACATACTTGATGGTGAAAAACTATGAGGTTTTCCCTAAGATCAGGAACAAGACAGGAAGTCCATTATTATATTCTTATTTAACATAGTATTGAAAGTCCTAGCTACAGCAATCAGACATGAAAAGGAAATAACAGGCATCCAGATTGATAAGGATAAAGTGAAACTTTCACTATTTGCATGTGACCTGATACTATATGTAGAAAACTGTAAAAACTCTACCAAAAAACTACTAGAACTGATAAATGAATTCAGCAAGGCTACAGGATACAAAATCAACATATAGAAATCTATTGCATTTCTATACACTAATAACGAACAGCAAAAAGAGAAATTAAGAAAGCAATCCCATTTACAATTGTACCAAAAAGAATAAAAAACTTAAGAAACAACAAGCTTGGTGAGGATGTGGAGAAAAAGGAATCTTAGTGCACTCTTTGTGGGAATGCAAACTGGTGTGGCCCCTGTGAAAAACAGTATGGAGGTTCTCAAAAAATTAAAAGGAGAACTACCATATGAGCCAGTAATTCCATTACTGGGTAGTTACCCAGAGAATACAAAATACCAATTTTAAGGGAAAAATGCACCCTGATGTTTATAGCAGCATTATTTATAATAGCCAAACGATGCAAGCAGCCTAAGGGGTCATTGATAGATGAGTGAATAAAGAAGAGATGGTGTACGTATGTGTGTGTGTATATATATGTATATACACATATATATGAGATATATAAAATAGATATGTATATGACATAAATATTTTAATAAATATCTATAAATATTTGTAAATATATAAATTTATAAATAAATTAAAAACATATAAACAAATTTTTTAAAGATTATTTATTTATTTATTTGACAGACAGAGATCACAAGTAGGCAGAGAGGCAGGCAGAGAGAGAGGAGGAAGCAGGCTCCCCACTGAACAGAGAGCCCGATGTGGGGCTCGATTCCAGGACCCTGGGATCATGACCTGAGTCAAAGGCAGAGGCTTTAACACACTGAGCCACCCAGGCGCCCCATAACAAATATATATACAATAAATATATGAATATAAATAAATATAAATATTTATAAATATTCATAATGTAAATAACATGAATACATGTAAATTTATATTTATAAATATATTAAATATATAAATATATTTATAAATTTATAAATAAATTTAAATATATATGAATACATTCACATTTTTTTATAAATATATATATTTCATGAAATATATAAATAATGGAATATTAGTCATAAAAAAGAATGAAATCTTGCCATTTATAACAACATGGATGGATCTAGAGGGTATAATGAATACTAAGTGAAATAAGTCAATCAGAGAAAGACAAATACCATATGTTTTCACCCATATATGGGATTTAAGATACAAAACAAATGACCAAATAAAAAAAAAAAGACCAGAAAACAGACTCTTAACTATAGAGAACAAACTGATGGTTACCAGAGCAGGGGAAATGGATGAAATAGGTGAAGGGGATTAAGAGCATGGTTATCATGATGAGCACTGGTTAATGTGTATGATTGTTGAATCATAATAGTGTACACCTGAAACGAATATAACAATGTATGTTAACTATCCTGGAATTAAAGAAAACTAGCAATAGAGTAACAACACCTTTCCAGGACAAATCACATCCAGTTTTAATGAATTTTTTTCCTCATCTATAAAATAAACATAGTAATACCTTCTTCATCAGGTTGGTAGAAGAGTCGGTACAGCCCAGTGGGTTCAAATTCTAGCTCTGCTACTTTTTAGCTATGGGACTTTGGACAAATAGCAGCCTCTCTGTGCCTCAGTTTCCTCATATGTAAAATGAGGTGATAATACTTACCCTGTAGGGTTAAGAATGCAGTAAGTGAATAGATGTAAAGTGCAAGGACAGAGGCTGAACATCGCCAGGGCTCTATAAAGTTTGGCTGTTACTATTATTAAAGGAGGATTAACTATGATAATGCCTGTGAAAGTGATTTATCACATCGCACAAATGTAGGGGAAGTTTTAAGTGTGTATGTGTGGTGTGTGCATTTTTTGTCCTTATCAAAGCACTGAATAGTGGTTGAAGGTATGGCCTCTGTAGCTATCTTGTTTGGAATCAGATTCTGGATCCCTGTGTACAAGCTGTGTGACTACAGGCAAATTACTCAAACTCTCTGTTCCTAAATAGCTTCATTTATTTGTAAGTGAGGATAATAATAATAATAATAATAATAGTAATACTTCCCCTGTTGTGTAGTTTTGTGGCATAAATGCAATAGTACATATAAAGTGCTTTTCCTAGTGGCTTAGCAGAGTAAGCACTTAATGAATGTTAGCTATTATTATTAGTTTTTGTTATGGTGGCTCCATATAACTGAGGCCTTCATGTACCAGCTCTATTACCAGATTTTACAGCACAGTCTGACCTCCTGTGTCCCTTTTGGCTAGTCAAGTGGTTGGTGAGAGGCTGAATAACAAGTCCCAGCCTTGGATTTAACTTATTCTGCCTCTTAAGATGCAAACACTTAATACTAATCTGGATTTTTCCCACCCTGGTTAATCATTACTTTTCAAAAATGCTGACCAAATCTGAAAATAATCTTCAGTTCTGTCATTAATTTAAGAAGTAATATTTTCCAGTGTGGCTAGCTCTCTCAAGCCACTCTCCCAGTGAATTACATTCATTACTGTGGTGGGTATTCATTTTTGTTAAATTAATCTTTGAAGAGTGAGTAATGACCATAAGAATTGGAATATTTTTCCTTTGTGAGTGGGAATGCAGTTAGAAGTTCAACGTGGCCTTGCCAGAATAGCAGAGACCCTGGAACAGGTCATGTGGTTCGAAGACGGTTTTCACTATTATCTTTAAAGCAGTTGTGGTGTTACTTGATGTGATATCCTGGTGGGTCGTGAGTTATGCAGAATCTCCAGCGTGCTTTGTTGAAAATGATGGTAACCTTTGCCTGATAAGTGGCTCTCATTTCTTCTCTACTCTGAGATTGGTGAAGGCTAAAATGTATCATGGCAGGAGGAGAGAGAGGCAGTTAACTCCTGATGGATCAAGTAATTACAAAAATGTCATTTATAGTTGCCACATAAAACAACTCCATTTATATAAATATACACTAATACCTAAACTAATCTCTTTTCTTTAGAAATGTATCTCTAGCAGATATGCTTACTTTTATATGCAGGATATTTGATCAGAATATTAATTTGTGTTGGGGCACCTGGGTGGCTCAATTGCTTGATAGTCTGACTCTTGGTTTCAGCTCAGGTCATGATCTCATGAGTCACAAGACCGAGCTCCACAATGGTTTCCACACTCAGCAGGGAGTCTGCTTGAGGATTCTTTTTCTCTGCCCTTCCCCCCAACTCGCGCACTCAGTCTCTCTCTCTCTCTCTCTCTCAAATAAATAAATAAATCTTAAAAAATACTAATTTGTGTTTTATTTCTTTTGATGTAGGGTTTTGCCTTTTTTTTTTTTTAAGATTTTACTTAATTTTTTGACACACAGAGAGCGAGCGAGAGTACAAGCAGGGGAAGCAGCAGGCAAGGGGAGAAGCAGACTTCTTGCTGAGCAGGGAGCCCGATGTGGGACTCTATCCCATGACCCTGAGATCACGACCTGAGCCAAAGGCAGCTGCTTAACCGACTGAGCCACCAGTCACCCAGGTTTTGCTTTTATCATCATAAATGTAGTGAGGCATTTATGTTCCCTTAACTCAGGGACTTTGGGGTTACAGGTCAAGAGGAGAAAAGGCCAGGCATCCGCAAGGCAAATGCCTGTCTCATCTTTGGCTTCTGAAAGTCTAGGCTTATTGAGAGAAAAAATGTTGGGTCCTCAGTGAGGAGAAGACAGAGGAGAGTATTTCAAGAGGTGGAAGCCATTGCAGGCAAACCAGAGGGAGGTTTGAGTCGCTGAGCTGAGCAAGGGTAGAGTTGGGCTAGAGGCTGTTTGAGTGTGGGGCAGGAGCCCCCCCGTGGGGAATTGGGAGACCTGTAAAGGGTGGACTGTGCTCTTCAGCCTTGAAAACGGCAGTGAGGCTCTCTGAGGACCAGTGTCCACTGAAAGGACATCTCTGCATTTCCTGGGAACCAAGAGGCATCAACTACGAGGAAGGACAGTGGGATGATAGCAGTTTCAAAACTGATACCTCGTTTGGTTTCCTGGCCCTGGGAGAGCCCTGGATTTGAGTAGGATTCCTTTGAGGGTGGGGAGGGATTCTTAGGACTGAGTACTAGATACTCAGTACTAGAGTTTGCCTCTGGTTTCCTTGGGGGGGAGATTTAATGATTCAGAGAAATAAATGAATCTAAGATTTCCTGTCTCCAAGTGTTGAAGCAGGAAACTCATGCCTATCATATAGATAAGCCTATAAAGGAACATGGTAACAGTGAATGTAACCCAGAAGTTACCATGAAATACATTAGCACAGGTCAGTTGAGGTGCTCATTGTGAAGACTGACCGTGTAAATAAAGACAAGTTCTGTTTCCCTCTTCGAGGGCAAATCTAGCCATCTGTCTGACACTGTGCAGAAGAAAGCCTCTTAATGTGACCCGGACCAGGAGAGCTCAAAAGGACTGTGAGGAGGACACATGAGCTCTGTCCTTTAACAGAGAGGCACAGAGAAAGAGGCATTGTTTAAAGGAACTGTGAGGGCTGGGGCAATGTTTTTCAGGTGAATCTTGAGAAGTGTTTGTTTTGGGGAAATCATTTCTCACTCCAAACTCAGGAAACACAGTTTTCCTTTTGGTTCTGTGGTTCACCAGAAAAAGATAGAAAATGCAACAGTAATTTGACAATACTGAACACCACTTAAAGGAAAAGAAGTTAAGTGAAAGTAGTGTACTCCCCCAATCATATCAGCATCCATTTAAACAGTGAGCAAACTCTGGTCTAAAGCCTTTACTGCCAGGGTTCCTAGCTTTTGAAAAAAAGAGCCGTCGACCCTTTTGGCAGTCTGGTGAAGCTTATGGAAGTTTTCCCAGAATGACATTTTAAATTGCATACTAAAAATATATATAAATTTAAGATGAAACAAATTGTATTGAAAGGAAATTTTCAACGTATATATAAATTTAAGATGAAACAAATTGTATTGAAAGGAAATTTTCGAAGTATAAAGAAAAACAAATATGAGTTATACTAACATTTTTACTTCTTTGTTAAAGGCATCAGATAGCAATATTTTGCAATGGGTCTAACAATAAGCATAATTTTGAAATAGTGGTAAGCAAAGGGTAAACTTTGAGAAATATGAAAATACCTGTTTTTTTTTTTTTTTTTTTTTTTTGGTGACCATGTCAAAAGAAAATAATGAAATAATGAGAAAGAAAATACTAAGTTTTGGGTAGAAAATAGTGAAAGTAAAGATTAATTTCAAATTAAATTAAAATGCATTGATCTCTCAAATTTCATCATATTAAGAAGCTTCTGCTAGCATTTTGATGGAAACAGATAAATTTGTTATGATGATGCGTGTATAAGTATATGTGTGTGTGAGTGTGTCTGGGGGGTGGCTTTCGATTTAGGAAAACTTTGTGTTTTCTTCTGTTGCTGGACTGTATTTGCCACTTCTTATGAGCTGTTTCTTTGGGATTCTTAGAAGAATTTTTATTGTTTCCAGATAAAACAATAGGCTATAAAATACCTCTATGAGAAAAGATTTTGAAGAGCATCTTGCCTTACAAAGAGAAGGCTGTGGTGAAACCCTCTGGGTCTAGAGAAGCTTCAGGCTTTTTCCTGGAGCCTTTGGATTTGGCTATGAGCTCCGCCACTCTGGAGTCAGAAGAAATGGAAGCAGTGATGCAGAAGAAAAATGAAAAGAAATGTTAAAAGGCTTCTGCCTGGGAGAAGGAAAGGGGTCAAGGGTCAGGCTGCCAAAAGAGAAAAGACCAGTGCCTTCCGATTTATTCACTTTTAGGGATGGCTGGGTCTCTTCGGAGGTAGTAGCTGTTTCTCGATCAGAGTAAGTAGCAGCACTGACAAACTACTATATCGCTTTCATGAGATTTGTTTTTCAAAAGGAGAGTTGAATGTCTCTTAAGGTTCTCTTTGAAGTTCTTCTGAGTAGTGGCCATGCCTATAATTTTTCATGAAGACCAAGCAACATGGACTTAGCCGCTTTTCCATAACAGCAATAGAGTTCCACTGCAGGCGTGTGGAGACATGTAACAAACTGTTGTCTAAGTTTCCCAAATGAGCTCCTTCAGAGCAAGCCCTGTGCTTCAATACCTATCTGAAGTGTAGTTCTCTGTACTGTAGTTCTCTCATTCACATCCACACACCCAACAACTTACAAAAATACACACATATGTGGTTCTTTGTCAGCTGCACATACATTCTGTTATTTTTCTGTGTTCCACCTATATTTCATGTTTTTAAAGGAAGGTTAGGGGAAATAGTTTTGGAAGAAGCAAATGTCAAGTATTTAAAAATGATCAATGTTGTTTTAAGACAAAACAGAAGGATGATCACAAGGTGACTAATGCAGTTAAAGTGTGTATGTGGGTATAAGCATGAAATCACAGTATCTGTGTATGTAGGTACATGCATGAAAATTCCATACTACTTACTATTAGAGAAAAGAAGCTTTTAAAATATTTGGATGGTATAAGCTTGTGCCAGATATAGAAGCAAAATGTTATGTGTAACTTAAATCCTAGGTAGCCCCTCTGTTCCCAAATATTATGGACTGTTTCCTCTTGTGTAGCATTAAGCTGTTGGTTCCAAGTCTGGTGTCAAGCATAAACAACCTCATTCTATGTGTCCAACAAACTTGTCCAACTCATTCATGTGTCCAACAAACATGTGTCCAGTAAAGACCATGGGAGTGAATACATGGGTGGGGCTGTGGGACTACATGGGTGGGTCAGGATTACTGGAAGGAGAAATAAGCACTCATTGGTCCTTGAAGTTTCTTTCCTGTCAGGATGCATGAGAACAAGTTTAAGGATTTGGGGCTACAGTTCTCTCCTCTTCTTTAGAAGGTTTTCAAATAAAATGTTACCTTTAAAAAGTCTATTACGGATAGGTCACTCAAAATATCTTACTTTACAATGAATTGCTAGCCAGCAAAGCTAACTTCATTTATTTCATCTTCAAGTTCTCCATTCTAAGGATTCATGTCTTTGTATTTCTTTAAAACTGGAAATTTCATTTTTCTCCTGCTAATTGGGACTCTGGGAAACAGAAGCCTTCTTTCTCTTTAATTTACCTTTCTTCATTCTGAATATCTGGATATTTTTTTACTTTTCTTTACTTTTTAATGATTATTTGCTTTAACCACAGGGGCAAATGCTTGTACTGGCCATTCATTTGGAAACAGCCTAGTGGGAATCTGATTGGAAATCAACAAGGTGGCTGCTTTTTTTCTCTCCACTTGGGAAAGTAAAGTATAAACTAGCTTGTGCTTTGTTGGTAAACAGACTGAGTACAACTTTGAATCACTGTGTACCAATGTACTTATATCAATTATTGAAGGGTTAGGTTTTTCTGGAAATGAGTAAGTTAGAAAACAAGTTTCTTTCCTTGGACTTTTGTACAAATGACAACAGGAGGAAAAGAGAATTTTCTGACTCACAAAGGGACAACCATTGTTTACAGACTTCCAAAGAGTGCTTTTCCAGACATGCTCTCAATGATATTCATTCTTTGGGGGTTAGATGAGTTGATGACCAAGGATTATTCACCCTACTTTCAGGATAGAAAGACCAGAGCTAAGGGAGAGACAGTATGCAGCCAAACATCTTGGTGTGCAGTAGTGCTCAAAATGAGATGCAGATTCCAGATCTTGGGCTTATATGGTGAGTGTCAGTTGACCTGTGAGTTGTCCTTTCTCTTGCTAAAAAAAAAAAAAAAAAAAAAAAAAAAGCAAGACGCAATCTTCTCAAAGAAGACCTTGTGGTTCACATTTGAGTGATTGTGTGACCATTTCCAAGAAACATGCTCAGAGTCCCTTGACATGATGGCCAATTTATTTTTTAAGTCACTTAGTGGTGGTCCTATAAAGCGATAATTCCAAGTGTGTTATGGTGGCTGTATCAGACACGTCAGCACCAATCAGAAAAAGAGATTCACACTGCTAATGTAGAGTGAGGCCAGTCTTGCTTGGTCTACTCAATTGCTCACAAATCCTGACATAACCATTTGGACAGTGAATACACCTCTGGGAGACTTTAATATTTTTCTATTTATATGTTAAATAACTCACCTTTTTCTCTTATTTATTTATTTATTGGGAGCAACTACCAAAGTGTTTTTTGTTTGTTTGTTTGTTTTTGAGTAGAATCAACACACAATGTTGCATTAGTTTCAGGTGTACAACATAGTGACTCACCACAAGTAGAGCTATTTTGTATAACATTTTTCACTTTTTATCCTAAGTTACATTTTCATCTAAGTTACACTTTTGGGGCAATGAAATTGGATGGTCACATGCAGGACTTCTTTAGATAGTCCATTATTGTCTTTATTTTTATTCATTTTTTAATTTAATTAATTTTCAGTGTTCCAAGATTCATTGTTTATGAATCACACCCAGTGCTCCATGCAATACGTGCCCTCCTTAATACCCACCACCAGGCTCACCTAATCCCCACCTCCCTTCCAAACCCTCAGTTTGTTTCTCAGAATCCACAGTCTCTCATGGTTCATCTCCCCCTCCGAATTCCTCCATCTCACTTCTCCTCTCCTTCTCCCAGTGTCCTCTGTGTTATTCCTTATGCTCCACAAGTAAGTGAAACCATATGATAATTGACTCTCTCTTCTTGACTTATTTCACTCAGCATAATCTCTTCCAGTTCCGTCCATGTTGCTACAAAAGTTGGGTATTTATCCTTTCTGATGGAGGCATAATACTCCATAGTGTATATGGACCACATCTCCTTTATCCATTGAAGGCATCTTGATTCTTTCCATAGTTTGGCGACTGTGGCCATTGCTGCTATGAGCATTGGGGTACAGATGGCCCTTCTTTTCACTACATCTGTATCTTTGGGGTAAATACCCAGTAGTGCAATTTCAGGGTCATAGAGTAGCTCTATTTTTAATTTATTAAGGAATCATTATTGTCTTTAAAAACAAGCAAGTTTTTAAAATTATTATCACAAAAGTGACAGCTAGTTATTGTAGAGGACTTAGGATATTCAGAGTTAACATTTTAGAGCACATTTACATACATAAATATATATGTGTATATATATATATATATATATATATATATATATCTTTATACCCTATATTTTATTTTTTAGAAGATTATTTATTTGAAAGAGAGAGGGAACAAGCATGAGTGAGGGAGGGGCAGGGGGAGAGAAAGAATCTCAAGCAGACTCTACATTGAGTGTGGAGCCTGACACAGGGCTTGATCTCATTACCTTGAGGTCATGACCTTAGCCAAAATCAAGAGTTGGATGCGCTCAACCATCTAAGACATGAGGTGCCCCTATATTCTGTACTTTAAAATGAATTTTGATTGTACAATGCATACTATTTTGGAAGATTTTTCGTATGACAGTATATTGTGACCATTTTTCCATATCTTCCATATAATTTAAAAGACTGATTATTTTGTTGTAAGTATATTGCATAATTTAGAAAATACTTTTTAGACATTTACATAGATTCTAATTTCAGCTATTAAAAACAATGCTTCTTGAACATTTGTAGACAAGTCTTCGAATGCATCCATATTGATTTCCTTAGTATAATTCCTAGAAGTAAAAATGTTGAGCCAGAGAACATGAACACTGCTCAGGTTTTTCTGTATATTTTCAAATTGCCTTCCAGAAAAATCTACACAAAGTGCCATCTCCATCAGCCAATTAACCCTGACTTTTCCTTTATTTGACCTCTAGCTGGTTCACCCGCTTTTCCCTTTTGGCTTGATATTTCTTTACGAAATTGTGGCTGCAGGCTGATATATTTCCCCCTATTTTTCATGCTCTCCCTGAATGCAGGCATATCCTCAGAATCCTTATTAACACAAATTTTTAGGCACAAAAGACTGATCAGAATGGTCCCACAAGAGGAAACTTATTTGCCGTCACTACTTTATGACCAAAATAGAACTGGTCAGAGACCAGTCAAGCAGTGGAATCACATGTCACACTCCACCATCTAGATTGGCAGTATAGAGGACAGGACAGGACTGGAGCAGAAGGCCAGCTTTAGTGGTTACGTGTATACTGAGAAATCACACCTAAGGGTAAGGAGAAGGTCTTGAAGTACTGCTTATAGTCTTCCTTTCCAATTCAATGTTTGGATATAGTCTAAGGATCTGTGGGTGGCAGAGGGAAAACCAGGCAGATTCAAGAATTAGGGAGTCAAAGAGATTCCATTAGGGAAGCTCCCCACTCTGTTAGCTAACTGAAGACAGCAGTGAGTTTTACAAACCAGGTGAAGATGCTCTGTCTTTTCCTATGTCTGCATATTCTGTTACAACCTTTCCAGAGGTCTTATTTAGGAGCTGCTAGCGGGACACTACCTGCTTGTAGATGTGAGTGATCAGCACTGGGTCAGCAGTAAGGGGGTTGATTCAGATGTAAGCACTTATTGGTACCTGCCGGCTGCTTTCTTCTCTCCTGGGTGTTCACTCACTAATTGCCAGGAGAACCAGATCTTTTAACCTTTGTCTTGCAACAGTCTCTCTTTGTCACTGCCTAGAGTGACCCTGTGGGACCCCAGGGACCCTGAATCCCTGGGACAGCTTCTCTGGCCAGGCTTGGACATTGGAAAGCAAGAAGGCCCGGGGATGTGAGAGTCAACTTGTGAGTTAGAACAAAACCAAACCACTTTGAAAATCAATTTTTAGCTGCCTTAGCTCCCACTTTGTAAAGCATTTCTCTAGAGTTTTCTTGTAACAATGAGATGTTTCTTTTGCCAACACTCAAAAATCCTTTTAATGATTGCCTTATTTTTCTAAAAAAACTATGTGCACATAATAATTCAGGGAAAAAAAACGAACCTTGAAATTTTGGATCTTCTTCAGCTAGATTGCCGGCAGACTTATAAAAAGACGTATTTAATTGTAAAATATGCTGGTAAGTGGAGAATGTTTTTATTCCTAATTCATATATTCTTTTTAAGAGAATACATGGTTTCCCAGATAACCTTTTACCTTCTTACCTTCTTATTAACTCTATATGCAAAGACGCTGTGGTTTGACTGCAGAGTTCTGAAGCCCCCGGTAAGGCAGAAGCCTCGCCTGTGTTTGGTTCAATTTCCCTTTTCCTCCCCTGACCTACTTCCCTTTCTCCTTTTTGCCCTCCTCTTCTCATCCCCACTGCCCTTTCTCTGATTCTGTTCTCGAAAGTTCTGCCACTTTTCATTGTGAACCACTTTTCATGGTTCTTGATAATACTTAAGCTTTTTTTTTCCCCAAAGATTATATTTATTTATTTGACAGAGAAAGAGATAGAGAAAAAGAGAGAGAAAGCACAAGCAGGGAGAGGGGCAGAAGGAGATGTAGACTCCCTGCTAAGTAGGGAGCCCCTTTCGGGGCTCGATCCTAGGACCCTGGGATCATGACCTGATCTGAATGCAGACGCTAAACCGACTGAGCCACCCAGGTGCCTCAAGAATATTAAAGCTTAACCACACTTACAGTTTGACTGAAAACAAACTTATAGTTTGTATTTATGTGTGTGTGCGTGTGTGTGTATGTGTGTGAATAGCATCATAGTCTCCTAAGTGTGTTCCCTCTCTCACTTGGCCATTTATATGAACTAATAACTGAAGTCCAGGAAAGAAACAGATTTCAACTCTGATAGGTGGTTTCCATTGTTTGAGATTAGAATCCTCCTCTACAGAATGAAACAAAGCAGCCTTTAAGAGAGGTTTCATAGGGGATATTTGATAAATATCTTTTTTCACATCACCAGAACTCATTTACTCTATAACTGGAAGTTTGTACCTTTTGACAACCTTTACCCATTTCACCCCCTCAACCCCCTGCCTCTGCTGACAGCCAATCTGTTCTTTGTATCTAGGAGTTCAGTTTTTTTTTTTTTTTTAAATTCCACATATAAGTGAAACCATATGGTATTTGTCTTTGATTTGTTTCACTTGGCATGATACCCTCAAAGTCCATCTGTGTTGTTGCAAATGGCAAAATTTTTTTTCTTTTCTTAGATGGCTGAGTAATATTCCATTGTATATATTTACCACATTTTCTTTATCCTGAAATTCATCCATTGATGGACCCTTTTATAAAGATTTTTGTATATCCTATCTTCATTCTCAAAACACACATTTTCTCTCTCTCTATCTCTCTCCCCACCATGTCTCCAGACCAGCCCATTTTATAGCTTTAAGTAGCATCTTTTTGTGTGGGAATTTAGATCATTGTCATACTTTGGTCTCTGACTGTAGTTCTGCTCTCACTTCTGAATTCATGTTTACAAGCATCTGGGGATGGAGAGAAAGGGGCCATGAAAATATTCATTTGCCCTTCCTGGAATGCTGATTTTTCTGGTACCTAGTAAAAGAGTTGGGTTTGTTCAAGCAAGGCCAATAGTTATGGGGTGTTGAAAGCCAGGCATGCTACCATGTTAATGTGGATGGGGATGAAAGCCAATGTTTGTACCAGTTTTTCTCTCTTCTACTGTGTACATGATCAGAAAAAAGAGAGAAATTTCCTAGAAACTAAAAGCCTCATTAAAAAAGTAGTTAGAGGGGCACCTGCATGGCTCAGGGGGTTGAGCCTCTGCCTTTGGCTCAGGTCATGATCCCAGGGTCCTGGGATTGAGTCCCGCATCGGGCTCTCTGCTTGGCAGGGAGCCTGCTTCCTCTTCTCTCTCTGTCTGCCTCTCTGCCTACTTGTGATTTCTGTCTGTCAAATAAATAAATAATCTTTAAAAAAAAAAAGAGTGAACAAACTTTAAAAAAGTAGTTAGATATTTGCATTTGTTCAATTAGAATTCAGTTAAGGTTATATTTTTACAATCTATGGAAAGTTGTTGAACAAAATAGTGTATGCAAGGTGAAACATTCATTTTACTTAAAACAACATTTTAAGTAGATCAGAAGCATCCTTTCTCTTGTAGGTAATTTTCATGATAACTACAACATTTTTTTACAAAATTGCGACACTATAAAAACCTTGGATTAGTAAAATCAAATTTCTTTAAGAAATATGAATAATAATCGGGGCGCCTAGGTGGCTCAGTGGGTTAAGCCGCTGCCTTCGGCTCAGGTCATGATCCCAGGTCCTGGGTTCAAGCCCCACATCGGGCTTTCTGCTCAGCGGGGAGCCTGCTTCCTCCTCTCTCTCTGCCTGCCTCTCTGCCTACTTGTGATTTCTCTCTGTCAAATAAATAAAATCTTTTAAAAAAAAAAGAAATATGAATAATAAGAATAATAAGCCTTACATCCTTGTAAGCATAGGGCTAACAAATATTTATTTCAATATTCTTATTTGACTCTCACAATACTCCAAAGTGGCATGGCAAAAGCTATTAGGCATATCTCATATTTTGGGTTCAGTTTCAGACCATTGTAATAAAGTGAAGCAAGTCAAATTAATTTATTGGTTTCCTAGGGTGTATAAAATTATACTTAACGCCATAATACATAGTCTATTATGTGTACAATGGCATTATGTTTAAAACACAATGTATTGGGGTGCCTGGGTGGCTCAGTGGGTTAAAGCCTCTGTCTTCGGCTCAGGTCATGATCCCAGGGTCCTGGGATCAAGCCCCACATCAGGCTTTCTGCTCAGCCGGGAGCCTGCTTCCTCCTCTCTCTCTCTCTGCCTGCCTCTCTGCCTACTTGTGATCTGTCTGTCAAATAAATAAATAAATAAATAAATCTTAAAAAAAAACAAAAAAAATCCCACAATGTATATACCTTAATTAAAAAATACTTAATTGCTAAAAAATACTATCACCTGAGCTTTCAGTGAATTGTGATTTTTTTTTCTGATGGGTGGTCTTGTCCTGATGCTGATGCTTGATGCTTGATGGCAGGGTGGTGGCTGCTGAAGACTGGGGAGGTGAACCATGAGAGACTATGGACTCTGAAAAACAATCTGAGGGTTTTGAAGGGGCGGGGGGTGGGAGGTTGGGGGAACCAGGTGGTGGGTATTGGAGAGGGCACGATTGCATGGAGCACTGGGTGTGGTGCAGAAACAATGAATACTGTTACACTGAAAATTAATTTAAAAAATTTAAAAAATTTTTTAAAAAGGGAAAAAAAAAGACTGGCATGATGGCAGTTTGTTAAAATAAGACAATAGTGCAGTTGGCCACATTGATTGACTCTTCCTTTCATGAATGAGTTCTCTGTAGTGTGGGATGCTGTTTGATGGCATCTTACCCACAGTAGAACTTCTTTTAAAATAGGAGTCAGTCCTCTCAAACCCTGCTGCTGCTTTATCAACTAAGTTTATGGAATATTCTAACTTCCTTGTTTTCATTTTAACAAATCTTTACAATATCTTCACTAGGGCTAGATTCCATCTCAAGACACCACTTTCTTTGCTCACACATAAGAAGCAATTCCTCATCTGTTAAAGCTTTATAATGAAATTGTAGTAATTCAAATATGATAATAATGAAAAAGTCTGAAATATTGCCAGAATTACCAAAATGTGACACAAATGCTGTTGGAAAACGGTGACAATAGACATGCTTGATACACATTTGCCACAGACCTTCAATTTGGAAAAAAAAAAACCAAAACAGAAAAAAATCCCAAAAATATACCCAGAAAAGGCAGTATCTGTAAGTGCAGTAAAGTGAAGGTATGCCAGTATCCCCAAGATGAGGTATGCCTGTATCCCCTTGTGCTAGTTAGGGTTAATTAACTTAGTAGCCTTAGCAAGTAAGCTCCAAAATCTCAATGGTTTAACAACACAGGTTTCTTTCTCACTTAAGGAAAGTCTGATGGCAACTGGGCCACCCTTCTCTCTCCATCTTGCCGCTATCCCAGATTGAACATCTGGAACATAGGGCCTCTGAGGTTGCTTCAGCTAAGAGAGGAAAAGATGAAGGGGGTACATAGGTTTATACCTGCCTCGAACTAGGGTGACCCAGGTCACATATTTTCATGTTTCATTGGCTTGGAGTAGTCCTGTGGCCTCAAGCTCATGGCAGGGGGACTGGGAAGTGTCTCCGGAGAGCTCTACCATTCTCTGTCACAACAATTTTATAAATACAAAAATCTTAGTAATTAGTAACTTATATTAATCCACACAGATATTAAATGGAGAAGCTGAGTCTTTATGCAGGTCATTTGACCACAATTCCAATGAACGTACATAATGGTATCTCTCTACATAGTTTAATAATGTAGCCAGTTTGTTAATTTAAATAATATCTCATTTAACCCTGAAGACATTGAGACAATGATATTTACGCATGTTTTGGGAAAAAAATGTAAGGGATGACCCTGATTATTCTTGTTATAAGTATTATGTGGAATCCTACTTTATTTAATTTTTTTGAGGATGGGGGAGGAGCAGAGGGAGAGGGAGAAAATCTTAAGCAGGCTCCACCCAGCCCTGAGCCTGACATGGGGCTGGATCTCAGAACCCTGAGATCATGACCTGAGCTGAAATCAAGTGTCAGACACTTAGCCAACTGAGCCATCCAGGTGCCCTGGAATCCCACTTCAGTGATGATATTCAGTATATGGATCACTTTGCAGGCTTGTTATGTTTCTTTTGCTGCCCATGTAACCAGATCTGTGATGAGGCAGTGCCGTGGAGTGGAAGACTGTTGGCTTTGGTGCAAGATAGACCTCTGTTCATATGCCTGAATCACCACTTACCAATTATGTAGTATTTTGAGTGAGTCATTTAACTTCTATTCCTTTCATTGTCTTCATCCATATAAGAGAGACAATGATATCTATTACCTAGACTTCTTAAAAGTATAAATATGATAACATTTATAAGGTGCCTGGAAATCATAGCTACTCAATAAATGCATTTCTTTTTGTGTCCCTTAAAAAGCAAGTTCATGAAGCAAGATATATTAGATATACAGGATGAAATCAAGTCAGACTTATGCAAAGAACTTTTACCAAATCTTTAAAAAAGTACAAATATGAGTACTTGAACAATGGGAAAAGGTGCCCAGGGTTCAGCAATGAAAAGCAACGTGCAGAAATTCAGAGATGTATCTAGCCACTGGCTGGATTTGTGAAGTTAGATCGATGAAATACAGGCTGGTCTGTATTTCTTGGAGTTGATAAGTGTAGGTTTCATGGGCCATCTGGTACTATTTGTCTCTGCATAGCCCCCTGTTTTATTATTACCCAGGAAGAAACAATGGGAAGATAAAAACTAATTGCAGTGGCGATGGATTTTCCCTATGAAAGCCTGAGGCTGCTGTCAGTTGGTGTAACCAGAGGGCTCCCTGGAAGTATCAGCACTGGGTTGGCGAAGGGTGTCAGTGGAGTTTTTTGTGTGTTTGATTTGCAGGTCATAACCAGCTCCTCTCATATCCTAAAGTCATTATCACTTGAGGCTAAATATCTTCTGGTTTTCTTGGGCAACAGAAATAGTGCTAGATTTGAAGCATACTTTGGCAGATATCTTCATAGTTTCATGGAAGACGTGTATATTGACATGTGGAATCCAGCAGAGAGATACAAACACTTTCAGATTTCCCTGCTTTGAACATTTTCAGAGTCCAAGTCTTAAGATTAATGCAAACCTGTGTAGCAAAGGAGTTTTAACCTTATCCTTTGCCATTTGGAGGAGTGAGGTCACCCTGGTTTGTTGGGTTATAAAGTGTACAGTGAAAACAGAATTGTGAGAATTGCACACAAGTTGAAATTCAACATCCCTCAGAATGACTTTTCATATAAATTGGCAAAAGCAGATCTCAGTGGCCCTGGGAAATGTGTTCCAGGGCCTTATAACCCTTCTGATTGGAGGAGTCAGGGATGTTACACAGAGCAAAGTGGAATCTCTCCTGTCAAGCAGGGGCCCATGTCAAGCAATGACACAAGCAGTTAAGGTATTGCTTCTAAGAGATATTGCTGGGACAATGTCAGCTGACTCCCCAGAACTGCTAATGAGCAGAACCTGAGGAGGTCTGCAGGCCCTGACACTGATGAAATCCCTTTAAAAAGGGAAGGATTTGGGCAGCAAGCTGTCCGACTCTTCAGACGTGACCCCTCTATGTCTGACCACTTAAAAAAGGCACTGCCGCCAAAGGCTGTGCCTGATGGCTCTCCACTGACCAGAACCGAGAGCCTTCCTCGCTTGAACATCAATCAGAAGCAGCAAGTGAGGAGAGCTGACCCCGACCAGACCAAGGCTTTGTCTCAACTGTGCCTCCACAGACTGACTTCCCCATTGGCTCTTCCTGCACCCTCTGTTATCTTGTTTGTTGTGTGTTCTGCCCCACTGTGTGTGCTGTGTAAGAAGCCAAATTTAGTCACATGGTGAATTGTTACTGAGTTTGGAATCCTGAACCTGCTTTCTAATTGTGATTTAACTTTGCTTTTTGATTGAATAAAGCTGATGTTGTGGAAAGACACAACTCGTGTGTGTGCCTTCATAGCGTGCTCATGACAGATATAATAGTCAAAGGGGCTGTCTCAGAAGTGTGGTGTGGACTGCATATAAAATAGTGACTGTAAGTCCCAGAGGAGGAGAAGTGTTAAAGAGATGCATTGTTGCTTTCTGTTCACAAACTTACTATTATAGTTCTAAAAAATAATTTTAAAAAGTTCTGCTTTTTGTTCAAGACAATCCTGAGCATTCTGGATTTATGGGAAAATACCATTTTGTGAATTAGGGTGAATTTTTGTTTGTTCCTTAATATTACCCTCCTCAAGTGTCAAATGATGGTCATTTCCATTTTGTTTTTTAGTTTTTTGAGTCCCAACTCTAGGGAATATTTTAGGTTTGGGGGACATAGAGGTTAAGAAGACAGAAGAGTTGTCCGTTCTCATAAAGCTCATATTCTAAGACTCAGTCCAAGCAGACAGTGTGGGTTTAGTGTCACATATATTTTTCATTGGATCACTGGCCTCTTGCATATCTCTGTTCACTCCTATATGATTGATGGTTACCTATATTCATTATTTTTTAAGTCTTTCCATCCATGTATTTATTTACAGCCTAGAACTTACTTAGTATTTCTCAGTAAACAACTTGCATCATCACTGAAGACAAAGGTCAAAGTAGCCTTCCCAAGGTTTCTGCCCTTCATGGAATACACTTTATTTTATTTTATTTATTTATTTATTTATTTATTTATTTATTTATTTATTTTTAAAGATTTTTTAATTTATTTACTTGGCAGAGAGATAGAGAGAAACCACAAGTAAGCAGAGCGGCAGGCAGAGGGAGAGAGAGAAGCAGGGTCTCTGCTAAGCAGGAAGCCTGATGCGGGGCTTGATCCCAGGATCCTGGAATCATGACCTGAGCTGATGGCATCTGTGTAACCAACTGAGCCACCCAGGCGCCCCCATGGAATACACTTAAATCTGTGTTTCCAATTTAAGGATGTCGGAACCTGGAGATGATATGGGCTCACTGACAATAACAAACTCTCAATTTGTTGTTCTGAGGACCACACTATTAGGAGGAGTTTAAAATTTGGAAAATGGCTTTACAGAAAATAAAAATCACAGTGGAATGGATACAGGTTATTAAAGATGACTTAACCAGAATATATTCAAGTTATTAAATTTGGAAAGGAGAATTTAAGAGACCTCCTACCCTTCTAGTGTTCCAAATGTCCTTCTCTTCCAATGTGTTCTGAAACACAATAAAGGGAAAAACCTCACTGGCTAAGAAGAATATTGCCTAGCTGTGCTGTAATTCAAAGCAGATTTCTAAATCTTCCTTCTGGAAATTTCTTGGGTCTCAGAACTAAAGGCATAACTGAGTGTGAGTGATCCTGCCAGCATGAGGGCTGGGAATCCAGTACCTTTTAACAAGTATTTTGTCAAGCAAATGGAATACAAATCAAACCAACTTTCTGTAGCTTCCATGTCTCTCAGCCTACCTTTGAACTTATGCCTCTGCTTTTTGTGAGTTTAAGAACTCTTCACTGAATGCATTTGTAAATAGAAACCAGACTAAGCTATTGAACAGGTAGGACAGAACTATCTCCTTCTACAATCCACACCCACTCCTCCTGGCTTTTCTGATTTTCTTAAAGGTAGTTCTCTTTCTTTGGTTCACAGTCATCTGTGAATTCTCCTCTTTTGGCTTTTAACATACATGGTTTCCAAATTTTTTTATAGTCTACTGCCAAGATATCTTTTTTCCAGCTCCACTTACTCTATTTCCACTTCCTAATGTCCCTGTCATTCTTCTAATATTTCACTCTTCTGCAGTTGGTTTTGTCAAGGTGATCAATGGCCCCCATGCGGCTAAAACCTGTAGTTTGGTGAAAACCTTAGCCGTCTCCCAGCCTAATTTAACACTGGGGCTGAAGGTCCCTGTCTACAAGACATCCTCATCCCTCAGTTACCATGGTGTTACCCTCTCTTGGCTCTTCCCTTCCCCGTAGACCATACCTTTTGGTCTCCATTATTGATGGTTCCACCTCTGCCCAAGCCTCTAATGGACAGAACTCGGCTCCCTTGTCCACCTTTTCTAGGTGCTCTCATTTATTCTCAGGTAGTTACTATTTTATTAGGATGGTAATGCATTCACTTGGCTGAAAAAGGTAAGACTTGGACATCAAGAAAAAATAAATGTGAAAGTTTACCTTACGCCCACATCCTCAGGATTTCCTTAGACTCAATTATTTTTGACCATTTGTATTTTTAAAATCTCTTGCTTTACCTCAGTACTCTATACCTCTGTGAACTGATTTGTTACCTTTAGATAACATCTGTTTTTAAAACACTTTAACCCGAACTCTGTCTTCCCATCTTCAGTGTGACTGTTTTTTAATATTTTGGCAAAACCTAGGTTTCTAACTCGCTGAAACAGATTATTTCAAGTTACCCAGTGTGGGAGCCATGGAGGTGCCCCATTCAGATGTCCCTTCAGTGAGAACTTCCTGCATGGAGGGTCGTCAGCAGAGAGTCCGTTTGCTGCACCTTCAGTATCCACTCCACACTGGAGCCCCACTCCCCAGCCAGTGGCTAAGTTCAGGAGGAGTACTAGAGCAAGGTACTTCTACATGACACAGGCTCCTTTTGCAGGCTGCCTTGGGTCTGTGTTCCCCACTGAGCGAAGACTTTCTCAGAGATGCACAGCCTTCTCACACACCTCCTTCCCAGTCCTGTTTCACTTCCCCTCTCCTGTCACAGGTGTGAGACCCGTGCCGTGTCCAAAGGATTTAATCAACTCCTCCTGCTTCCTCTCCCCTTTACTTATCCCAAGGAGTTCCCTGCAACAAATCTCTTCCTCTTCTGAGTGCCTCATGGCATCTGCTTCCTAGAGAATCCAAAATTATACCAGAATTTTCTAACCATTCCTCTTTTCATTTGCACTTCCTATACTCCTATTCAGCCCAGGTGTTTCCTTAGAGTGTCATCTCATAATCCTGAGTTTGGCCATTCAAGACCCTGTATGACCAAACATCTCCCTACATGTCCAACCACATGTCACACCACCACCAATCAATATGTCGGCGTGGTAGGCCTCCTTTTAGCTCCTCAGATAAACTAGGCTTTTCCTCCTATAGGAATTTCCTGTGCTGGATCTTCTGCTTCCTCTCCCATTCTGTATACAGCTAACTCCTCATCTTTACATCTCAGCTTAAATGTCACCCCTTCAGTGATGCCTTTCCTAGATTGTATTCCCCCCTCGAGCACAGCTTCATGTTTTCTCATACATAACCTTGTTATTTTTATTTCAAGTGCCATTTTTTTTTAAAAGATTTTATTTATTTATTTGACAGAGAGAAATCACAAGTAGGCAGAGAGGCAGGCAGAGAGAGAGGAGGAAGCAGGCTCCCTGCTGAGCAGAAAGCCCGATGTGGGGCTTGAACCCAGGACCTGGGATCATGACCTGAGCTGAAGGCAGCGGCTTAACCCACTGAGCCACCCAGGCGCCCCTCAAGTGCCATTTTTTTGGGTAATTGTTTACTTGTCTATTTTCCATGATGTAACAAGCAGAGATTGTGCTTCTTTCATTCACCACTATAGACACAGCATGTAACACAAGACTTGAAACAAAATAGATAATAGATGCTTAGTAAATGTGTATTTTATCCATGGATATCTTCTCCTTTTATTTTCGTTGACACCATTTTTACCTCTTATTTGAATAATTGTTATAGAGTCCTTAATAATCTTATTGATTACCCTCTAGATTAATCTTCCCAAAGTGCAATACTTTTAAAGTTCATTTCTGCTCAGAAAAGCATCAAGGACTCCCCATTACTAATAACTGAGATTACTCAGTTTGGCACCCAGGACTGCCACAACATCCATGTTTCTAGCCTTACCTCCCTATATATCCTCCCCAATATAGGGATCTACTTGACAATCTACTTGATTGTCAAGTAGCACTGGACAATCGCTGCCCACTAAACATATTCTGGGCATTCCTGTCTCCACGCTTTGTGCTAATCTAGAGCAATCATTAGACTATTTCTCCACTGATTCTTCCCTCCTCCTTTCCCCGCCACCCTCTCATCATATTTTTAAGTCAAAATCTATGACAATCCTCAGTATAAACTCTTCCTCATCCTCCTGAATGAATGTGCAGCTCCTGCTCTACAATTTCATAGCACATGGTTTGAGGTTTAGTTCATTTCCACACTTTCCTTACATTAAATTTCTTATTTATTTGTCTTATTTTGCATTACCAGAGTCCAGAATCCTTCATGACAGGGACTCTCTCTTATACATCTAAAATGATAAGAACAACATCTCCCTAGGAATACATTTAAAAATAAACTTATGTATTTATTTATTGAGAGATAGCACCTAAGTGAGGAGAGAGGGCAGAGGGAGAGGGAGATTCTTGCCCAAAGCAGAGCCCCATGTGGTTCTTTTTTGAAAATTAATTAATTAATTAATCATTATTTATTTGACAGAGAGGGAGATCACAAGTAGACACAGAGGCAGGCAGAGGGAGAGGGGGAAGCAGGCTCCCCGCTGAGCAGAAAGCCCAATGCAGGGCTCCATCCCAGGACCCTGAGATCCTGACCTGAGCCGAAGGCAGAGGCTTTAACCCACTGAGCTGCCCAGGCGCCCCGCCCCATGTGGTTTTTGATCTCATGACCCTAAGATCATGACCTAAGCCAAAACCAAGAGTTAGACACTTAAGTAACTGAGCCACACAGCTACCCCAATACATTTTTTTTTTAATTTAAAAAAATTTTTTTTTATTTTTCAGAGTAACAGTATTCATTATTTTTGTACCACACCCAGTGCTCCATGGAATCCGTGCCCTCTCCAATACCCACCCCCTGGATCCCCCAACCTCCTACCCCCCGCCTCATTTTTTAAACTTTACTTTTATTTATAAATAACGTTTAATATCAATGTCACTTTAGTTTTATGACTATAATTCAGAAGATAGGAAAGATTAAAAAATACAGAGAATAGAAATAAAATCAACAGCAATTGCACCACCTTTTGGTCATTATTTCTTAGCATTCTGTCATCCCTTTTTATCTTTTTCTCTACATAATATTTGTATTAGCAGAGATCATACTGAATATAAAGTATGTGTTTGTGTTTTGGAGATTTCAATTTTGAGTAGAAACTTTCTTTAGAATTCATGGTAGTATAAGTCTTACAGTGACAAGTTCTCTTAGTTTTCTTTTCACAAAAAAATCTTTATTTTGTCTTCATTATTGGTGGATATTTTTGCTGGATATTGAATTCTGGATTGACAAGTTTTCCTTTCATCACTTTAGAAATGTGGTGCCACTCTTTTGACATCCATAGTTTCTGATGAGAAGCCAAAATCAGCCAATTATTGAATTCCCTGTATACAATGTGCCATGTTTCTCTTGCTGATTTCCAGATTTACTCTTTATATTTGACTTCTGATTTCTGTCTTCTTACTTTGATGTATAGTTATCCTTGTTGATGTTCATTGAGCAGTTTGAATTTGTAAATTTGTATCTTTCATCAAATTAGAAAAAGTGTGATCATTGCTGCAAACAATTTTCTCTCCACTTTTTTCCTAGTCTTTCTCCATCTTCGATTCTAATTACATGAATTGTCTACCACTTGATATTATCTAACCAGTTTGTGAGACTCTCTCTCTCTCTCTCTGTTTTTGTTTTTAATCCCTCTTCTCTGTAGGTGAGTTGGGTTAGGAATCCAAGGAATACTTGAGGAAAGGACACTTTTAATTGTAAAGGAGAAGCAAGGTGTATGCTGGAGGAATGATAGACATGTAAGTATAGCAACAAGGAAAATGGCATGTAGATATATAAGGAGGGGATACTCTCAGCATATCTGGTGAATATTTGGTTTCCCAGAGAAAATATTTATTGTAATTGAAAAAAAAAACATGAAATAATATGTAACTAATAGCATCAGTTTTATAAAACATGATATGTAAGCCACAATTCTGTGTGCCTTGTGAGGATGTAATGATTTTTTTTCATCACCAGAGAAATTAGGGGAAAAAATTCTGATTTCTGTCTTATGGAATACCTACTAGTACAACATTTATTTGTGAAGTCTTTCTTCCTCCCACTCCCCATTAATTTACATTGAGGTGTATTTTTTCATGGGAAAGATTTCACAAGTCTTTATTTGGAGAAACTACAGTGAAGACTGAGAAAGGGGGACAATTTGGAAACTATGCATTGTTTCACAGAGCTCACAGAAAAATCAAAGGGAATTTAAGTAGGGGATTCCAGTTTTGTTACTTAGAACAGAAAAAGAAATACAATATTGAAAAATTATAAGATTTTTTTATGGAAGTCAAATATTTTGTTGTCTCAGGATTTTCTTTAAACATAAATGCATAATTAGAAGATATGTAGTTGGTATTTCTTTATTTCATTATTTTTTTGAATCAAAAGAAAATTTTATTTCAAAAAATTGATTTAAAAGGTATATATTCTTTAAAAAAGGTATATATTCTTTTTACATTTTTTCTTTTCTTTTTTTTTTAAATTTCAAGGTAACAGAATCCATTGTTTTTGCACCACACCCGGTGATCCATGCAATATGTGCCCTCCTTAATACCCACCACCTGGCTCCCCCAACTTCCCAACCCCCGCCCCTTAAAAACCCTCAGATTGTTTTTCAGAGTCCATAGTCTCTTATGGTTCACCTCCCTTTCCAATTTCTCTCAACTCCCTTCTCCTCTCCAGCTCCCTATGTCCTCCATGTTATTTTGTTATGCTCCACAAATAAGTGAAACCATATGATAATTGACTCCCTCTGCTTGACTTATTTCACTCAGCATAATCTCTTCCAGTCCCGTCCATGTTGCTACAAAAGTTGGGTATTCATCCTTTCTGATGGAGGCATAATACTCCATAGTGAATATGGACCACATCTTCCTTATCCATTCATCCGCTGAAGGGCATCTTGGTTCTTTCCACAGTTTGGCGACCGTGGCCATTGCTGCTATAAACATTGGGATACAGATGGCCCTTCTTTTCACTACATCTGTATCTTTGGGGTAAATACCCATTAGTCCAATTGCAGGGTCATAGGAAAGCTGTATTTTTAATTTCCTGAGGAATCTCCACACTGTTCTCCAAAGTGGCTGCACCAACTTGCATTCCCACCAACAGTGTAAGAGGGTTCCCCTTTCTCCACATCCTCTCCACACACGTTGTTGCCTGTCTTGCTAATTTTGGCCATTCTAACTGGTGTAAGGTGGTATCTCAATGTAGTTTTAATTTGAATCTCCCTGATGGCTAGTGATAATGAACATTTTTTCATGTGTCTGATAGCCATTTGTATGTCTTTATTGGAGAAGTGTCTGTTTATGTCTTCTGCCAATTTTTGACATGATTATCTGTTTTGTGTGTGTTGAGTTTGAGAAGTTCTTTATAGATCCTGGATATCAACCTTTTGTCTGTACTGTCATTTGCAAATATCTACTCCCATTCCGTGGGTTGTCTCTGTTTTGTTGACTGTTTCCTTTGCGGTGTAGAAGCTTTTGATCTTGATGAAGTCCCAAAAGTTCATTTTGGCTTTTGTTTCCTTTGCCTTTGGAGACATATCTTGAAAGAAGTTGCTGTGGCCAATATCAAAGAGGTTACTGCCTATGTTCTCCTCTAGGATTCTGATGGATTCCTGTCTCACGTTGAGGTCTTTTATCCATTTCGAGTTTATCTTTGTGTATAGTGTAAGAGAATGTTCGAGTTTCATTCTTCTACACATAGCTGTTCAATTTTCCCAGCACCATTTATTGAAGAGACTGTCTTTTCTCCACTGTATATTTTTTCCTGCTTTGTCGAAGATTATTTGACCATAGAGGTGAGGGTCCATATCTGGATTCTCTACCCTGTTCCACTGGTCTATGTGTCTGTTTTTATGCCAGTACCATGCTGTCTTGGTGATCACAGCTTTGTAGTAAAGCTTGAAATCAGGTAACATGATGTCCCCAGTTTTGTTTTTCTTTTTCAACATTTCCTTAGCAATTTGGGGTCTCTTCTGATTCCATACAAATTTTTGGATTATATGCTCCAGCTCTTTGAAAAATACTGGTGGAATTTTGATCGGAATGGCATTTAGAGTATAGATTGCTCTAGGCAGTATAGACATTTTAACAATGTTTATTTTTCCAATCCATGAGCATGGAATGGTCTTCCATCTTTTAGAGTCTTCTTCAATTTCTTTGATGAGTGTTCCGTAGTTCCTTGAGTACAGATCCTTTACCTCTTTGGTTAGGTTTCTTCCCAGGTATCTTATGGTTCTTGGTGCTATAGTAAGTGGAATCGATTCTCTCATTTCCCTTTCTGTATTTTCATTGTTAGTGTATAAGAAAGCCACTGATTTCTGTACATTGACTTTGTATCCTGCCACATTGCTGAATTGCTGTATGAGTTCTAGTAGTTTGGGGGTGGAGTCTTTTGGGTTTTCCATATAAAGTATCATATCATCTACAAAGAGAGAGAGTTTGACTTTTTCATTGCCAATTTGGATACCTTTTATTTCTCTCTTTTGTCTGATTGCTGTTGCTAGGACTCCTAATACGATGTTGAACAAGAGTGGTGAGAGTGGGCATCCTTGTCATGTTCCTGATCTCAACGGGAAGGCTGTGAGCTTTTTCCCATTGAGGATGATATTTGCTGTGGGTCTTTCATAGATAGATTTTATGAAGTTCAGGAATGTTCCCTCTACCCCTATACTTTGAAGTATTTTAATTAGGAACAGATGCTGGATTTTGTCAAGTGCTTTTTCTGCATCAATTGAGAGGACCATGTGGTTCTTCTCTCTTCCCTTATTGATTTGTTCTATCACATTGATTGATTTGTGAATGCTGAACTATCCTTGTAACCCAGGGATGAATCCCACCTGGTCATGGTGGATGATCCTTTTTTTTTTTTTTTTAATTTTTAAATTTTTTAACAGACAGAAATCAGAAGTAGGTAGAGAAGCAGGCAGAGAGAGAGAGAGGAGGAAGCAGGCTCTCCGCTGAGCAGAGAGCCTGACATGGGGCTCGATCCCAGGACCCTGGTATCATGACCTGAGCCAAAGGCAGAGGCTTAACCCACTGAGCCACCCAGATGCCCCGGTGGATGATCTTTTTAATGTGCTGTTGGATCCTGTTTGCTAGGATCTTGTTGAGAATCTTAGTATCCATATTCATCAGTCATGTTGGTCTGAAACTCTCCTTTTTGGTGGGGTCTTTGCCTGATTTGGGAATCAGGGTAATGCTGGCTTCATAGAAAGAGTCTGGAAGTTTTCCTTCTGCTTCAATTTTATAGAAACAGCTTCAGGAGAATAGGTGTTATTTCTTCTTTGAAAGTTTGGTAGAATTCCCCAGGAAATCCGTCAGGCTCTTGTTTTTTGGGAGGTTTTTGATCACTGCTTCAGTCTTGTTACTAGATATCAGTCTATTCAGGTTATCAAATTCTTCCTGGTTCAATTTTGGGAGTTTATAGTTTTCCAGGAATGCCTCCATTTCATCTAGGTTGCTTAACTTATTGGCATATAACTGTTGATAATACCTTCTGATGATTGTTTCTATTTCCTTGCTGTTAGTTGTGATCTTTCCCTTTTCATTCATAATTTTATTAGTTTGAGCTTTCGCTCTTTTCTTTTGGATTAGTGTGGCCAATGGTTTATCAATCTTATTGATTCTTTCAAAAATCAGCTTCTAGTTTCATTGATACGTTCTACTGTATCTCTAGTTTCTATCTCATTGATCTCTGCTCTAATCTTGATTATTTCCCTTCTTATGTGTGGAGTTGGTTTAATTTGTTGTTGATTCTCCAGTTCTTTAAGGTGTAGAGACAGCTGGTATATTCTGGATTTTTCAATTTTTTGGAGGGAGGTTTGGATGGCTATGTATTTCCCCTTTAGGACCACCTTTGCTGTATCCCATAGATTTCGGGCCAAAGTGTCTCCATTCTCATTGGTTTCCATGAATTGTTTAAGTACTTCTTTGATCCCCTGGTTGATCCAAGCATTCTTAAGCAAGGCGGTCTTAGCTTCCATGTGTTAGAGTTCCTTCCAAACTTTTCCTTGTGATTGAGCTCCAGTTTCAAAGCGTTGTGATCTGAGAATATGCAGGGAATAATCTCAGTTTTTTGTTATCGCTTGAGCCCTGATTTGTGACCCAGTATGTAGTCTATTCCGGAGAAGGCTCCATGTGCACTTGAGACAAATGAGTATTCTGTTGTTTGAGGGTGGAATGTTCTGTATATATCTATGAGGTCCATCTGGTCCAATGTGTCATTCAATGCTCTTGTTTCTTTATTGATTTTCTGCTTGGATGATCTGTCTGTTACTGAGAGAGGTGTGTTAAGATCTCCTACTATTAATGTATTCATATCAATATGACTCTTTATCTTGATTAATAGTTTTCTTATGTGATTGGCTGCTCCCATATTGGGGGCATAGATATTTACAATTGTTAGATCATCTTGGTGGATAGTCCCTTTAAGAATTATGTAGTGTCCTTCTGTATCTCTGACTACAGTCTTTAGTTTAAAATCTAATTTATCTGATATGAGAATCGCTACCCCAGCCTTCTTTTGAGGCCCATTGGCATGAAAGATGCTTCTCCATCCCTTCACTTTCAGTCTGGGTGTATCCTTAGGTTCAAATGGGTCTCTTGTAGAGGACATATGGATGGGTCCTGTTATTTTATCCAATCAGCAACCCTGTGTAATTTTATGGGTGCACTTAGGCCATTCACATTGAGAGTGATTATTAGATATGTTTTTGTTGACATCGTGTTACCTTTGAAGTCTTTCTTTCTGTAGATTGTCTCCATATTTCTGTTAGGATTTTTCCTCTTTTATAGACCCCCCTTAATATTTCCCGTAGTCTTGGCTTGGTGGTCGCATACTCTTTAAAGCCTTGCTGGTCTTGGAAACTCTTTATCTCTCCATCTATTTTGAATGTCAGTCTTGCTGGATAAAGTATTCTTGGCTGCATGTTCTTCTCTATTTAGTGCCCTGAATATGTCTTGCCAGCCCTTTCTGGCTTGCCAGGTTTCTGTGGACAGGTCTGACGTTATTCTGATGGGCTTTCCTTTGTATGTAAGGAGCTTCTTTGTCCTAGCTGCCTTCAAGAGGGCCTTCCTACAATTATAATTCCTCATTCTTACTATTAGGTGTCTCGAGGACTTTTGAGAATCTATAATCTTGGGGAGAGACCGTTCTGCCTCTAGTACATGAACGCTGCTTCCATTTGTGAGATCGGGAAAATTTTCATGAAGAACTTGTTCTATTATATCTTCTAGACTTCTTTCTTTCTCCTCCCCTTCAGGGATTCCAATAATTCTGATGTTGGAACATTTCATGGCATCATTTGTTTCCCTGATTCTGTTGTCCAGAATCTAAGCAGTTTGTTCCAGGCTTCTGCCTGATCCTTTCTATCTGTTTGTCTTCTAGATCACTAATTCTATCTTCTGTCTCAGTTACCCTAGCTTTTAGAGAATTAGATTAGATTTGAACTCATTGAGAGCATTGTGAACATCATCCCTGGTGGCTTTCAGTTCTGCCCTAATCAATTCTTTTTTGTCATCCATGGCTTTCTCCAACCTAGCTATTGCCTGGATAATTGTTAGCCTGAATTCCCTTTCTGACATATTGTCTATGTTGATAACCATTAGCTCTGTTGCAGAAGGCCCATCCTCTGAATTTTTCTTCTGCTGGGCATTCCTCCTCCTAGTCATTTTGGTGAGAAATGGCTGAATGGATGTAGCTGGATGTATCGACCGTGGTGTGTTCAAGGTGCACCCTGGAATGCTGCCCACTGGCCTCTTCTAGAGATCCAGACATGTAGAATTCTAATTTCAGGCTGATTTCATGGGTGATTGGAGTTCTTTGGTAGGTAATCAGCTCACTTTAGGGTACAGGTTGAAACGGCACCTCCTCCTACTTCCTTGCCATCTTGTCCCCTGGGCTTTATTTCATTATTTTTAAGTAATCCTCATAGCTTTACTTTTTAAAAATTTTATAAATCATGTTTTGCCCCTATGGCTCTATTAATGTGTGTTTGATTGAAGGCAGGGTATCAAGGCTTTAAAATATTTGAAGATAATACTTGAATAACTCTCTAATTGTAGTCACATATAAGCATACACTCATCATACAGTTAGCAAGGAGCACTCACATACACACAGGCATGCATCTCAGGGGAAAATTTCTCATATAAGTTTTTGAATTTTTTTTGGTAAAAATATTAATTTTTAATTTAGTGGAGTAAATTGGTTATAGCATATAGACAAATAAATCTGTCCTTAACCCCTAACTCATGAATGCCCAATTTAAACTTAAGAATTTCTAGATAAACTAATCAGGAATAGTTTTTCTCAGTTCAAGCCAACCATCAAACTCCTTTGAAAAATATATTTTCCTCTCTGCTTTGAGAATAATCATTTTTCTTTCATTTGCTGCTTTACTTGTGGGCAAATGAAAGCCTATGAGGGGCAGGGAAGCCCATGGAATATGGCCATCTCATTGACATTAAAACCTGCAAGAGGGGTTGTGGAACTCTTGAGATTGTGCTCAGCCCTGGGCAGTAGATCTCTTTCCTATTCCCTGAAGTGCTGGCTTCTGAAGCTGGGTGTGATGAAGTGGGGCAAACAAGAGAAGAATTTAGGTCCCCTGGGATTTTATGGAGAGTGTTTTGGCTTTCTTGAGATCTCTTACAAGTTTAGCTCTTCTGACTTCTTGTGGGCCTGAAGTAGGGAGCAGGAGAGAGGTATTGGTGTGGGCAGCACTAGGGCTGGCGTCTTGATGCTGATATCCTTGATGGAGGATATAGATCTTGTGAGTCTCCAGTCAGTGGTTCTTGACCATTCCCGTGGCTGTAGCTTGTGACTGTTGTTTGCTAAAACTTCAGAGGAGGAAGAGTGCTCAGATGTTGAGATATCCTATTTAACTCCCTTGGCTACTCAAGGGTAAGCAGGCCCCTTTCTTTGCTTCCCAGGTCTCTCACTTTTTTATCTGTTCCAGCCTCCTTTTAACACTTCTTTCTCAACTCCTAGTCCCCAGGTCCTCTCCCTCTTGCTCAATCTGTGGAATCCCAGGAAAGAATCTAATATCAATTATATATATATATATATATATATATATATATATATATATATATAGTTAGGGGGAGGTGGTAGATCTATTTTAAGACTTAGTTCTCATTGTGAAATGAAAATCTTTGTATGCTATTAATTAAACCAAGTAAGAGGTATGGGACGGGGGAAGAAGAGGCTTGTTTTGTCTATTTTGGTGGACTTTAGACTTATGTAACCTAAAAAGCTTAATTTAAGTTGTAAGTCCCTAAAATATGGTTTTCTGAGGTGCTGGAATTCCAGATGAAGTGCTGGATGAGTTATGTGGGTGATTAATTGGGATTTTCCTCTGCAAAACAGAAAATCTCATTACAGCATATTCTAATTAACAATTTCTCTGTCTTATTCCTGTAATGGAATAGATATTCCTTGCTCAGAAGCTGCATCAATAGTTTGCTAAGGAAATTCAATCCCTTAATGCCATTTTCAAAGAATGTTTATTGATGTTTATTGATGAAGGCTGACTCACCATTCCAAAGAGTGCTAATTTGATAATAGGTTATCAAATTATATCAGTCTTCAAAACGTTCTTTCAGGTATTTGCCCTAGTCTGTTAATCTTGCTCTTGTCTCCAGGAACTACAGCCCCAGCTTAATCTCAGATATGGACATTTATTCTTTCATTCATTTAGTGTATCAGTCAAGCATTTGATATTTATTGTCAGCTTTACTAAGCTGCATGAAATCCCAGTTCATAATTGTTGGCAACCTTAGTGGTCACCTAGTCCAAAGCAAGATAATCAGGATAACATACCCCACCATGTATGGAAAATGGCTTCCCTGCTCAGGAGGGGTGAGAAAGCTAGAATAATTCCGTGTGCCAATTTCACAGACTAAGAGACTTTTATAGTCCAAACACCATGGAGATTCTGTTGTCGTTTAGTGCTTTTTGCTATTTGTGTTACAGTTAACAAGGTCAGTCTTGCTGGGAAATGAATAAGCAACCTAGGTGATCTCAGGAGCTAAGGGAAAGTGCCCTTTTCCTGACTCTCCAAATTCGCCCCACCCTTGCTTACTGATGTCTAAGATTTCACGAGTGGAAACTGAGGTCATTACGTATTTTAGGGATGCTTAAAAATCAAAATTACTTCAGAGAGAGAGCATAGAGTAAAATCTAAAAAGGGTGTTAATAACTGAAATCTTTCCCTTTTTAGAAAAGAGAGGGAAGGGAGGGCCTGGAGGGCACTAATATTTGGGTGAAAGTTTCTACTCAGAAGGGAAAAAGAAAATTTTCAATGCAGCCAGTTTCATTCAAGAGCTATCAGCCTATTAAAATGAATTGTAGTTAAACTTGTGGTAATACAGCACATGCAGATTTTTATATATTTAGAATCCCAAGAGTGTTGTTCATTTGCATCATGAGCTAATATTTATAGTATTTATATCAAGGGAATGCTTTAGAAAATATAAACATCCTGTTTTACACATATATGGGTTTGAATATTGAAAATACTCTTTAGTACAAGTCTTTATTTTGTTTTTAAATGCTTGTCTATATCACAATTTTAGGAACTAGTGGAAGATAGTCTTCTCCTTCAATGTTTGTGACACACAAGCTTTCTTTCCCGTAGCTTTCCTCTTCTCAGAAACATTGTGCACCTGCATGCGTGTGCATACACACACACACACACACACACACACACAATTAAGAAGCAATAATTCAGAATTTCTGAACATTTTTATTCAGGCTATTTTCTTTCAAAATAATAAAATGTGTTACACGTCTTTTTTAATGAAGAGAAAGCAAACACTCTAGAAGATATAACATCTGCTGGAAATATAATCTAAATTGAAAACTTGTGCAGACATAAGGAACAAGGGAGAAAATATAGGGACAGGAAGTATGGCAAGATGTTAATGCTGAAAGCAGTTCTTAAAAACATCACGCATGATAGAAAATGCATAGACGAAATTATTTTGAGCAAAATCCAAACCAAAACAAAACCCCTAATCTTATCTGAAGATTGACAGCAATGCTTATTTGCTTTGGGCATAATTAATCTTGTAATATATTCCCACTGAGGTTTTGGATCTTAAAAAATGGAAAAGCCCCATATGAACTGACCATCTGAGTATTTATACTTTCTTTCAGGAACAGTAACTCTTACCTAAATAGTAAATCATTAATCCTTACAAGGGACTAAGAACCACTTCTTATTTCTTTTCCATATTAATTACCTAAGGGAATTTTTGTGTTTTTGAGCCAATATAATATAGTCTCTTAAGTAATCGGTATCAATCCTTTTCGTAAGAGAAATTCTCTTTGGTATGGGTAAGAGAAAACTAATTGGTTAAGAGCTATGTTACCTATCAAAGGAGAGGTATTGTGAAGATCAAGTGACATAAAAGTGTATTGAAAATTATAAAGCACATAAAGTACAAGGTGAAATTATGATGTCTGATTAACTGTGCAAAGGTTCAGTGAGATACAGTATTGCCCACTCCTGCAAGATTTGGGAGCCAGTGCTGTGGGTGGGTGTCTTAATCTATCTGGTTACCAAAACAAGATACCATAAACTGAAGGGCTTAAACCTTGAACATTTATATCTCACAGTTCTGGAGGCCAGAAGTGGGATCAAGTTGCTGGCATGGTCAGTTTCTGGTCAGGATCCTCATCCTGGATATATCCTCACATGGCCTTCCATGGCATCTTTCTCTCTGTCTGAGAAGCTTCATCTCAGAGCACATGAGAGAGATCCAGTGTCTCTTCCTTTTTAAAAAGGACACCGATCACATCATGAAGTCCCCACCCTCATGAACTCATCTAACCTTAATTACCTCCGCATCTCCAAATACCATCACCTTGGGGATGGAGATTCAACATATAAATTTTTAAGGGAAACATACATTCAGTCTATCGTAGTGGGTAAATGAGGCATGGTGTAATTTCAAAAGTGCTACAAGCTCTATCCACTTCCTCAACAATGGAACCACTGCTTCAGACTGAGGTCCTGGCTATAGAAATCTTCTGCTGAAAGACCTTCCGTACATGATAGGGTAACAAATTAATTTATTTTATCAGATTAGCCAACTTTCACCTATAAGAAAGCCAAGCTGTGAGGAAAGGAGACACAAGACAGACAATTTTTGAAGGTGAGTGCATGAGGGCAGGATGGAAAATTCCAGATATCGTTCATTTCAGGCAGGACAAACCCTTGACAGTGTCATGGGCAGCGTCATGGTGGGAGGTTTTGGTAATCGAGGAATAGCACCCTCACTGGGGCCCCATCACTTGCAGGGAATAGAGCATAGGAGAGGGAGTACGGAAAGAGAGGGACACACTCAAGCCCCATGTTGCCTGTGAAGCAGTGTAGCGGCAGCCTGAGCCTATATGCCTGACCTCAGTTCATTAATCTCTGAGCATGTCCCTTCTCCTCATAAATGCACCTTTGTTTTCTGCCCAGTGCACAAACATCACGACCCGTGTCTGAGAATGTTGGGAATTTTATGAGGTCCATAAAGTTTTAGCTGTGGTCTAGTCTGCCAAGGCCAAAATAAATAAATAGAGAGTGTAAGGGTAACAGGTTTTTTTTTTTTTTCCAAAAACCTGGCTAAAAGAAAGAAAAACTGCTGAAGCTCTAGAATAACTTAGTCACACGGCTTATAGGGGATTTCTCATTAACAACTGAGATTTCTTTAAAGTGCAAGCTGAGAAACTGCAGGCGAAGATGCAACCAACAATTTCACTTTTCAGATTTCTCTGAGAATATTCTGTTCTGTGGAGTTAGGTTAAGAGGTTAAAATAATGGGCAGCCCATTGGCCGTAAGCCTGAAGCTAACTGGGTAAAAGAAGCAAAATGCCTAGGCTTTTAAGAGTTGGGGTTTTGGGGCAAATATTAATGCTAGAACTAATGACAGTTTATAATATAATAAACTTCTTAATGACTTTATTCTCTTCTCTATTTTTCTAAGGTTCAAAATCTGTATCATTCAAATTTGTTGAGCCAACATAATTGGTGTGCTATGATAATATCATTAGTATGATTATTCTTAAATACAATGTTTGAGTACCTACTGTGTGCCACACACTTTTCTGCAGTCTACATTTAGCTTTTAGTTCTTAAGGTCATGAAAATTTAAGGTCATGAATTTCTAGTTACTCTCCTGATGCAGTGTGTTTTTCACCATCATCATTATTATCAATAACAGTTTTGGGTGTTCAATATGTGTATTAGGAATGCGGTTAGTTAGCAGTAGAAAAATCATAATGGTGAGCAGAAAAAGCAAGCTCCAGAACAATTAGAAAATATGACGCTCCCTATGTGAAATGCAATTATTCAGTCATAAAATACCAAATAACATTTATACAACGTTGCATGTGTGGAAGAGACATATCAGCCTCATGTGAAAGGAGCTTCCTGGTCTATGGGGAGGGTGATGGGATGGGGTGGTGTTAAGAGACTGGAAGCAATTTCTCGAAAGGGAGCCATTGGTTAATTCTGAGTGATATGACCATAAAGCTTCGTACTTTTTGCATTTTTTAAATTTCTAAAAATATGATAAAAAAGGAATATTTATGGAAGACACTGCTAAAGGTGCCTTCATTTTAGCTAGGAGTCAGGACATGCAGATAAAGAGGAGACTCATAAGACAGGGTATAATTTAGGACTGTGGAATGTAAGGATGGTGGGGCTTCAGGGGACAGGTTGCTCAAGGTCAGTAGAATTAGAAAAAGCTTCTTGGAGGAGGGGAGGTGTGGGTTGAGTGTTGAAGGTTTAACCTAGAGAAGTGGATCGAAGGGAATCTCTGGGCAGCCTGTCCTGAGCTGGGATCTGCAGAAGCAGAAGAGGAATAGTTTGAAGTGCAGGGCATTAGTTAGAGGTCAGTACCAGTAAAAAGAAGAGGTAGGAAGTATACTGGGCAAAGGGAGAGCTCCAACAGCAATGCGAGCCTGGCAGTATGGAAGCTGACCCAATGGGGATCTCTGGGGGGAATAGTGTCCACCAGAGTTATCCCACAGCAGGCTGATGGGGCTGGCCTTTCTTTTGCAACTCACCCCCGATATAGGCTGCCTGGGAGAAGAGCATGACCACAGACAGGGCAGCTCTGCAGCTGATGGACATTTCAGACCACTCTTCACTGTGGTTGAGAAGTAAGTCCTTCCTTGAAGAGGGATCTTGGTGATACATCTCCATGTCCATCAAGATGTGAGTAATAATAGTATCTACCTCATAGGGATGTTATGAGGATTAAGTGAGTTATTATACTGAGGGTTCTTAGAAGAGTGTTGCGGTTAATTCATGTGTGGGTACATGAACATGAGTGCAATGCTCCTATGTCATGGCTAGAATCTTGGAGAATGATTTCTGGGATGTAATGAACTAAAGTAAGTGCTTCTACAGTTCATTTCCTATCATTACAAATTGCCTTGCTTGGAGTCATGGATTATTTTATACATTACTGTGTTAGCAATTCAGATGGTTTTGACTTTGTTGTGTTCTGGACATTTTGGGAGTTACAAAGCCTTTGAATCATGCCAGGCAGCCTTAGTGTAAAACTTGGTCCATTTTACTAATTAGGTGATAAAATATAAACAGAACAGAAGGAGCCAAGCAGAGCTAATGGAGGGTGTGATTCAGGTTGGAGTCCCAAGGTTGACCAAATGTAAAAGAGAGCACACAGACTACTGTGCCTGGAGTCCTAGATTCAGACTCTGAGAAGAACAAGGGCCTCTGCAGGGTGGCTGTGGTCTAGCAACATGGAGCTTCAGGTGCACTGAAGTCCCAACCTAGCTCTCTTAGACTGTTGGTTTCTAAAATTCCAGATTCTGGTCTCAGCCTCCTTTGGCTTATCTCAAATGTTATTTGCTCCAGAAGCAAAGAGCTTTGTCCTTTGAAAGATTCTTGGATTGATTTTCAGATTGAATTGGGTAGCAAAGAGTTCATTTTAAGAGCAGAGGAGAACAATGTTTGCCTCCTGGGAAATAGTGATAGGCACCAGGAATATTTATTTAAAGTATGAATCTAGGGCCCATGACCTCTTGACTTCTCAGGAGCTCACAGTCTGAAGAAAAGAGAGCACAAACTCCAAGAAAAATACATGTGTGTATGTGTATGTGTGTGTGTATACAAGTATATGTAGATATAAATATAACAATGAACTTGCATGTGAACCCTGAGGGTTAGAGATCTATCTCACGGCTAGAAGAGCTATTGAACATGTTATTGGAAGTGGGATCTGGAGGGACGAGTCTGGGAAGAAATGAATAAAGTAAACAAAATGTTACTTTATTTGTAATAAACTTACTGGAAAAGAGGAATCCTTTTTCCTCTGAGATTTCCTATGAGTTTCTTGCATACAGAAATTATGTATCTTTCACTTTTGTAATTCTGACCTTGCATAGCACCTGGCACACAGTAGGTCTCAAAAATATTGGTTGAACTGAGGGCAACCAGTCAGGCTGTCATGTAGGAGGCAGGTTGGAATGGATGAGAACAAAGACAGGAGGGAACATGTGACCATGAGTAGGAGATAAGGGTCTAGAGTGGGCATGACAGGAGCAATGGGAATAGACAAAGAAAGTCTCAGGCATGTTGTAGATCTCTGTTTTGCAATCAGGGTCTATAGGCATATTCTTAGGGTCAGCAAGCTCTCACTGAAAATTTGAAAACGCTGCCTTTTCTTTTTGATCATCTGGATGACCACATTATAACTGAACCCTGCCGTATGATTTAGGTGTTGTGTTTTCTTTGCATTTGTGGTTGAATGTTGGCACCACATAATTACCAAAATGATAGCACTGAAGTTTTAAATATGCTGGTAAGCATGTCTGGCTGCTATTAGGTTGGCAACTTCTAATGTGAAAATCCCAATAACCATTCCTCACTTACTGCTTTTCAGAAGTTTTGTTTATCCAGGAGTCTAAACACTGGAAGTGCCCAAAGAACAAAATTGTTCTAAATGATTTTAAAATAATGATAAAAAAAATCTCTATGGCAATAAAGAATGATTAGCTCTAGTCTGTTTGCTCTAGTAAATGGCCTTGAGAATTCAGATGCCCATATAGCATGGGGCAAAAAGGATATGTGAATGGCCATAAATGGTCACTGTGGGACTGTCATGTTCTTCCTTGCTTCCCTTCCTCCTCTTCTCTCTTCCCCCCCTTACTAATAAGATGGAGTTGTGGGTTCTGGGTTGTTCAAGTTTTGGCAGGAAACGACTGAGCTAAAGTATTAAACTTAAAGTATTAAGTTGAACTTGGGCAAATATGTTTATGTATCCCATTTCTTAATCTAAATACTGGAACGAAAAGACAAGAGGATGCATTCATGAACCACTGGGGTGGAGCAAGTGTTTCTCCATGCAACTATGCTTTTAGGTGTAAGGTTCTAGAAATAGAGGGAATCTCAATCAAGCTCTATGTCTGGACATACCAAAAACAAACAAACAAACAAACAAGCAAACAAAAAAACCCCAAAAACAAAAAACAAAAAAACCCATCCCAGACTGTGAATGTCAAATTATTTTAATCCTTTACAAAGACAAAATTACTTGTTTGCAGTGAAATTTGTACTTGAAAGGAGCTTCCATAGGGCAAGATTTTGGTTTCTTAAACTGTTTAATATATTGATATGTTGACTTGGGACACAAGAAAGTGGAATGGTGTGGCAGAGTAATGTACTGTTTAATTGTTGAGGCCAATGAGAAAAGAAAAAGGTAGGCTTAATATGTAGATGATACAATTATGCCAAATGTTGTTGGAGTTTACTGTAAGAGGAAATGTTCATAATCATTAAAATAGAGGAAAGAGATTGCAGAATTGAGTCCTCACATGGTAAACAGTAGCAAAGATGCTGGATTCAAATGATGTTACCCTGTAGCAATTAGTCATATATAGTCACATTGTGAATAGAATTTGGTTTTGGCATATGACTGATATCTGATTCTTCATTAATTGCTAAAATAACCGAAATGTAATCCACCTGGGCGGGTATTTTTGCCAGTCTGGTTTATTGCTGTGTCTCCAACACCTCTTACAGTGTCTGACACATAATAGGCACTCAATAAAAACCTTCTGGAATGATTACATTTAAATTTTATTGATTTTATGCTTTTGTTGTATTAATTTATAGATTTGTTTTTGTTTCATGATTGACTGAGAACCTTATGCCAAAGAACTTTGAGCCTAGTTCTGTGTTGTGCACATTTAAATGAGATTAAAAATAGTTAAATTCAACACTGGGAGTCTTTTATTTTATAGGTTTCTATACCTTCCTCCTATTTGTCCACCACTGTCATGGAGCAGGAGTCATCAAGTTACAAACTTTGTTTCGTGTATTGCAGGAGAAGGGAAGTAGAAAGTGGAACAAAAATAAAGAGAAAAGGAAAGAGATTAGAGATGAAAGTGAGATTATGAATCTCAAGGATTACCAGGAGAAGGAACTATTACTGCCTCAGTGTGTTGAATGCCCCCCTGCCAAACATTTGTACCCAGAACCTGTGAATATGACCTTATTTGGAATATGGGCCTTTACTAATGTAATTAAGGTAAGACCCTTGAGAGAAGATCATTCCAGATCAGAGTGGGCCCTACAATGGAAGAGGCAAAGATGCACGGTGGTACAGGGAGGAAGGCCATGCACAGCAGGCAGCATTCAAGTGATACATGTATCAGTCAAGAAACAGCAGGAGTTGTGGGCAGCCACTAGAAGTGAGGAGAGAGGCCTGGAACTGATTCTTGTTCAAAGCCTCCAGAAGGAACCAACCCTGCTGACAATTTAATTTCAGACTTCTGGTCTCCAGAACTGTGGGAGAACAAATATCTGTTGTTTCAAGACACCCAATTTGTGGTAGTGTTTTACAGGAGCCCTAGGGAACTGACACAACTGTGTGATGTCAAAATAAAGAAAATACATCCTTAGAACTGATGAAATATTTAAAAAATATTTCAAATATTTTGTTTTCTTATAGTTTCTTTCCCCCTGAAGTCCTGCTAATAATATGTCTTCTAAATGGGCTACCATTTGAGAAAATGAGCAGCTCAACTGAAAGACTTTTTAAAAGAATTAAAAAAAAAATTTGTTTATGAGAGACAGAGCACACAAATGGGGGGAGGGGCAGAGGGAGAGGGAGAAGGCTGACTCTGTGGGACTTGATCCCAGGACTCTGAGATTATAACCTGAGCTAAAGGCAGATGCTTAATTGACTGAACCACCCAGGTGTCCCTCAACTGAAAGACTTAAAACCATCTTATGAAATAGATTTTTTTTTTGCATTTAGAGCTTTTTTTTTTTGACTAGTGCCTTTGTTTTTGTCATATGGTCTTCTCTCTTTTGTAGTGAACACACATCTGCTGGTATGTGTATATACACTCCAGTCAGAGAACTCTCATTGTTCCTCTCCCACCTAAGATAAAGAAAAGGCAAAAATAAGAGGTGACAAGTTTGCTAAGAAAGATAATGCATATCGTATGATTCAGTTTACATAAAATATTCAGAAAAGGCAAAGGTATAGAGACAAAAATTAGATTAGGGTGGCTTGAGGTGGTTAGAAAATCAGGAGAATGGAAATTAACAGAAATATGCCAGAGAAATTTTATTGGGATGATGAAATGTTCTCAAAGTGATTAGTCATGGTTGCACATCTTGGTAAATTTACTAAAAACTCAAATTGCACACTCGAAAAGGATGAATTAAATGGTACACAAATTTGCAAAAGAAATTAAGTTATAGAGAAATGGTCACATGTAGATGATTGGTGGGTGTAGACAAAGGGAAATGGTAGTATTTAAGACAGGACTTTTAAAGAAAGATATTCCAAATGATTGTTGTTGATGTCAAAAAACAATACCAGGCTCAGTACCTTGAGTCTCTCATTGACTAATGTTAATCGTAATCATCATCTTATCATTGTCACATTTTCATGTGTTATCTTATTATCATTAATCTCCTTTTTCACGTAAGGAATACTTTTCCTTGGGACGCCTGGGTGGCTCAGTTGGTTAAGCAGCTGCCTTCGGCTCAGGTCATGATCCCAGCGTCCTGGGATCGAGTCCCACATCGGTCTCCTTGTTCTGTGGGGAGCCTGCTTCTCCCTCTGCCTCTGCCTGCCACTCTGTCTGCCTGTGCTCGCTCTCTCTCTCTGACAAATAAATAAATAAAATCTTAAAAAAAAAAAAAAGGAATACTTTTCCTTAATCATTGTCACATTTTCATGTGTTATCCTATAATCATTAATCTCCTTCTTCATGTAAGGAATACTTTTCAATGTGGCTGTCCAGAAGTTTAGGAAGAAAACTACTTTTTTTTTTTAATAGGTAGTTTAAAAACCCAATTTAAAAATATTTCCATGTATTCATCGAATACATAAAATATCAAATAATCATTGAATAAGTGCCACAACCACAAGGTTTTATTCCTGGCAGGAAGATACATAAATTAGATCAGCAGGGCCCTGCAATTTGCTCTTGAGAAACCTGTGCATTCCTTTCCTGTCACAACGGCTAGAAAAGGCACTTTATATTCTCTATCCCAAATAAAGCTTTGGGTTTAGAAATGCTAAAGTTTTCATCTGCTTAAATCAGAGTGGGCTCTGAAGGGTGGGGAGGAGGTATTATTTTTCATTTCAACCATTCAAAAGAATTAGCTTTCTAGAAGAACTTTTGTTCCTATAATAAACCTAACTAGATCTACTTATGCACTCAAAAAACCATAAAAGAAAGTAAAAGAAGAAAAAGAAGAAGAGAAAATGTGGAAGCGCCAAGAATCTGTCAGCTCCATGATAGTGGTTGACCAAGCTCTGGCATTGAACTCTTGTAAGATTTCTGCAGAGCCAGAGGACTTTCAGAGAGGAGGAGAGCTTATAAGGAAGCCACTCTGGTACAAAATGATCTACGTCCGACTAGGGCTGTTAATGTGTTCTGCAGTCAGGGAAGAAATGGTTCATCTCTGCACTTCATTTATTGGTTAGGGTATTTTACAAAGCAACCCCCCCACCCGACCCAGGGGAGATGGGCCTTATCTTACCATGAGAATACACACAGTGGAGTAGTTTGAATGATGTATGTTCTTGAAAGTTGAGTGTACGCTAACTTTAAAAATTGAATGAAACCTTTTCCCTCCTAGTTTTATTGAGATATGATTGACACATAACATCGTGTAAGTTTAAGGTATACAATGTGATGATTTAAGTGTGAAGTGATTACCACAGGTTTATTAATACATCCATCACCTCACACAGTTACATTTTGTGTGTGTGTGTGGTGAGAACATTTGAGATCAGCTGTCTTAGCAACTTTCAAGTACATAGACAGCGCAATATTGTTAACTACTGTGAACATTACATCCCATCTCCAGAATGTATTCATCTTGTAACTCTGATCAACATGTCCCCTGTTTTCCCCACACCCTATGCCTGGCAACCACCATCCTATCCTCTGTTTCTAAGCTTGGTTTCTTTTAGATTCCATATACAAGTGAAATCTTGTGGTATTTGTCTTTATCCGTCTGACTCATTTCACTCAGCATCATGCCCTCGAGGTCATGGGTTGTTAACAATGGCAGGAATTCCTTTTATTTATGGCTGAGTAATATTCCACTGTAAAACTGAATTAGGTTTTGAATACATTGGCAAACTTGACTAACATCTGTGTTATGTTTCCATATGTTGGGTTTATCCACAGTGAAGCCCCCAGACCAGGGAGCAAAAAGACAGAGGTCCAAATAGTGGAGACACTAGACACTATGGAGACCGTTCCTGGTGGACACAAATTGTTCCTTTCTCAGTTACTAGCACTGTGACCCTAGGAAAAAAAATTGAATCTACCTATTTTATTAGCTGGAAAATGAGGATAACTACAGAGAATTCAGAGGTTTGATGCTGGCAGATTAAATGAGGTAACATGGGCCAGAAGCCTGGTGTGGTTCTTGGATCCAGGGTGGTCCTCTTTATGAAGACCAATTTCTAACTCTTCTCTCTCCATATGCTAACCAAGTGAGCATCCCCTAACCCTTCAGTAGTCCCATTTGTCTGTTTAGGTTCCTATGTCACAGTGTGCTTAAAAATTCTTTTATTTCTTGGTTCAGTTAAGATTTGGTTTGGCTATAAGTAATAGAGGCTTCAAATAGTAGCAGCTTAAACAAGATTGGAATTTATTTTTCTGCAGTAGACATTTGAAGATAGTGCAGGTGGCTGTTCTGCTCATCAGAGACTAAGGCAGACTTCTTTTTGTTCCTCCATCACGTGTCTTTCTTTCCAAGTTACTTCGTGGTCCATGATGGCTGCTCTAGCTCCAGCTATCACTGTCATGTCTCCATTCTGGCTAACAGAAATGAAGGAAAAATAAAGGAAAAAGTGGGCAAAGACCTTTCCCTACTATCTTTTCACAAAACATTGAAACACTTTCATCTTACTACTCATTGCCCAGAACTTAAGCACATGATCTCTCTCAGGCACAAGAAAGGTTGGGGTATGTCCATCTTACAAATTGGGTTTCTACTACTCTGGAAAAGGGAGAATGGGTATTGGGGATGACCTGCACTCCCAGCTCTGCATTAACAGTTATTTCAATTACTGCCCACATGTATAGATGTTTTCCAACCCAAGAGTTGCTTGTTTTCTGAACATGATCATTATCTGCAAAGACATCTCTTCTCAAATCTCACTATGGACAGAGAGGCAGGAAGCTATGAATCATGGCCTACTGCCCCCCATGCCCTGAACCAAATATAGCAAAAGAGGAGTGGTTCTCCAAGAAACAGGTGGTGCTAGTAAAGGGATAGGAAACAGAATACTGGGCTGACCAAACCAAAATATGTCAACTACATTCTTCCAACTTGTTGATGGAGAAATGTTTTCAACAAGCCCTCTGATTTCATGACTGGCTCAGAGCTAGGCCTTTGGGTGGAATGTATCTAAGTACATTGGACAAGAAGTCCTCACTTGCATTGGGGGTGCTACCCTGGAGTTAGGTAAGCCAGGGGCTGCTCATAGCCATGTCCCCTGGTTCCTTAACAACACAGACACACAGATACACAAGCACACACACAGACTGAGAGATTGAGAAAACCCATCTTCAGTAAAAGAACAAAAGAGACTATGGCCAGTAGAGAGGAAGTCTGAACTGAGAAATAGAGTAGAAGAATAAGTTTTGCTGTCATATCTTGAGTCCTTTGGGATTCTTGAGGCCAACTCTACCCCATGTTAGTTTTATATCTCCAATAAGTCTTTTTTGTGTGTGTGTATTTTCTTAAATTTCTTTTCAGCGTAATAGTATTCATTGTTTTGTACCACACCCAGTGCTCCATGCAATACGTGCCCTCTCTAATACCCACCACCTGGTTCCCCCAACCTCCCACCCCCCGCCCCTTCAAAACCCTCAGGTTGTTTTTCAGAGTCCATAGTCTCTCATGGTTCACCTCCCCTTCCAATTTCCCTCAACTCCCTTCTCCAATCCAGCTCTCCATGTCCTCCATGCTATTTGTTATGCTCCACAAATAAGTGAAACCATATGATAATTGACTCTCTCTGCTTGACTTATTTCACTCAGCATAATCTCTTCCAGTCCAGTCCATGTTGATACAAAAGTTGGGTATTCATCCTTTCTGATGGAGGCATAATACTCCATAGTGTATATGGACCACATCTTCCTTAACCATTCGTCCACTGAAGGGCATCTTGATTCTTTCCATAGTTTGGCGACCGTGGCCATTGCTGCTATAAACATTGGGGTACAGATGGCCCTTCTTTTCACTACATCTGTATCTTTGGGGTAAATACCCAGTAGTGCGATGGCAGGGTCATAGGGAAGCTCTATTTTTACATTCTTGAGGAATTGCCACACAGTTCTCCAAAGTGGCTGCACCAACTTGCATTCCCACCAACAGTGTAAGAGGGTTCCCCTTTCTCCACATCCTCTCCAACACACGTTGTTTCCTGTCTTGCTAATTTTGGCCATTCTAACTGGTGTAAGGTGGTTTCTCAATGTGGTTCTAATTTGGATCTCCCTGATGGCTAGTGATGATGAACATTTTTTCATGTGTCTGATAGCCATTTGTATGTCTTCATTGGAGAAGTGTCTGTTCATATCTTCTGCCCATTTTTTGATATGATTATCCGTTTTGAGAAGTTTGTGAAGTTTGAGAAGTTCTTTATAGATCCTGGATATCAACCTTTTGTCTGTATTGTCATTTGCAAATATCTTCTCCCATTCCGTGGGTTGCCTCTTTGTTTTGTTGACTGTTTCCTTTGCTGTGCAGAAACTTTTGATCTTGATGAAATCCCAAAAGTTTATTTTCGCTTTTGTTTCTTTTGCCTTTGGAGACAGATCTTGAAAGAAGTTGCTGTGTCTGATATCAAAGAGGTTATTGCCTATGTTCTCCTCTAGGATTCTGATGGATTCCTGTCTCATATTGAGGTATTTTACCCATTTTGATCTCTCCCTTTGTGTACGGTGTAAGAGAGTGGTCAAGTTTCATTCTTCTACACATAGCTATCCAATTTTCCCAGCACCATTTACTGAAGAGACTGTCTTTTTTCCACTGTATATTTTTTCCTGCTTTGTCGAAGATTATTTGACCATAGAGTTGAGGGTCCATATCTGGGCTCTCTACTTTGTTCCACTGGTCTATGTGTCTGTTTTTATGCCAGTACCATGCTGTCTTGGTGATGACAGCATTGTAGTAAAGCTTGAAATCAGGTAACATGATGTCCCCAGTTTTGTTTTTCTTTTTCAACATTTCCTTAGCAATTTGGGGTCTCTTCTGATTCCATACAAATTTTTGGATTATATGCTCCAGCTCTTTGAAAAATACTGGTGGAATTTTGATCGGAATGGCATTAAAAGTATAGATTGCTCTAGGGAGTATAGACATTTTAACAATGTTTATTTTTCTGATCCAAGAGCATGGAATGGTCTTCCATCTTTTAGAGTCTTCTTCAATTTCTTTGATGAGTGTTCCGTAGTTCCTTGAGTACAGATCCTTTACCTCTTTGGTTAGGTTTATTCCCAGGTATCTTATGGTTCTTGGTGCTATAGTAAATGGAATCGATTCTCTCATTTCCCTTTCTGTATTTTCATTGTTAGTGTATAAGAAAGCCACTGATTTCTGTACATTGCCTTTGTATCCTGCCACGTTACTGAATTGCTGTATGAGTTCCAGTAGTTTGGGGGTGGAGTCTTTTGGGTTTTCCATATAAAGAATCATGTCATCTGCAAAGAGAGAGAGTTTGACTTCTTCATTGCCAATTTGGATACCTCTTATTTCCATTTGTTGTCTGATTGCTGTTGCTAGGACTTCTAATACGATGTTGAACAAGAGTGGTGAGAGTAGGCATCCTTGTCATGTTCCTGATCTCTACGGGAAGGCTGTGAGCTTTTTCCCATTGAGGATGATATTTGCTGTGGGTCTTTCATAGATAGATTTTATGAAATTCAGGAATGTTCCCTCTATCCCTATACTTTGAAGCATTTTAATCAGGAACGGATGCTGATTTTGTCAAATGCTTTTTCTGCATCAATTAAGAAGACCATGTGGTTCTTCTCTCTTCCCTTATTGATTTTTTCTATCACATTGATTGATTTGCAAATGTTGAACCATCTTTGTAACCCAGGGATGAATCCCACCTGGTCATGGTGGATGATCTTTTTAATGTGCTGTTGGATCCTGTTTGCTAGGTCTTTTTGAGAATCTTAGTATCCATATTCATCAGTCATATTGGTTTGAAATTCTCCTTTTTGGTGGGGTCTTTGCCTGGTTTGGGGATCAGGGTAATGCTGGCTTCATAGAAAGAGTCTGGAAGTTTTCCTTCTGCTTCAATATTTTTAAACAGCTTCAGGAGAATAGGTGTTATTTCTTCTTTGAAAGTTTGGTAGAATTCCCCAGGGAATCCGTCACGTCCTGGGCTCTTGTTTTTTGGGAGGTTTTTGATCACTGCTTCAATCTTATTACTAGATATTGGTCTATTCAGGTTGTCAAATTCTTCCTGGTTCAATTTTGGGAGTTTATAGTTTTCCAGGAATGCCTCCATTTCATCTAGGTTGCTTAACTTATTGGCATATAACTGTTGATAATAACTTCTGATGATTGTTTCTACTTCCTTGGTGTTAGTTGTGATCTCTCCTTTTTCATTCATAATTTTATTAATTTGAGCTTTCTCTCTTTTCTTTTGGATTAGTGTGGCCAATGGTTTATAGATCTTATTGATTCTTTCAAAAAACCAGCTTCTGGTTTCATTGATATGTTCTACTGTATCTCTAGTTTCTACCTCATTGATCTCTGCTCTAATCTTGATTATTTCCCTTCTTATGTGTGGAGTTGGTTTAATTTGTTGTTGATTCTCCAGTTCTTTAAGGTGTAGAGATAGCTGGTGTATTCTGGATTTTTCAATTTTTTGGAGGGAGGCTTGGATGGCTATGTATTTCCCCCTTAGGACCGCCTTTGCTGTATCCCATAGGTTTTGGACCGAAGTGTCTTATTCTCATTGGTTTCCATGAATTGTTTAAGTACTTCTTTGATCCCCTGGTTGATCCAAGCATTCTTAAGTAAGGCGGTCTTTAGCTTCCAGGTGTTTGAGTTCCTTCCAAACTTTTCCTTGTGATTGAGCTCCAGTTTCAAAGCATTGTGATCTGAGAATATGCAAGGAATAATCTCAGTCTTTTGGTAACGTTTGAGTCCTGATTTGTGACCCAGTATGTGATCTATTCTGGAGAAGGTTCCATGTGTACTTGAGATGAATGAGTATTCTGTTGTTTTAGGCTGGAATGTTCTGTATATATCTATGAGGTCCATCTGGTCCAATAAGTCTTTTGCTTAAACTTGAGGTGGGCTTCTGTCATTGTAACTGAAAAATGTGTGACAAATGTAGTTGTTTCCTTCAAAATTCATGAGAAGTAGGTGTTCATAGACCTGGCTGTGATTCTGAGCTGTCAAAGTACTTTGGTTTTAAAATTAAGATTAAAATAGATACAAAATTAAATCATTGTATATGTCCTAATTAAAATTATCAGTTTAAAATGTCAGGATAACAGAGGTTTGAAGCATGGGGTATGGACTCGGAATGCCCAAATCTGGGTCCTCCACTTAGCATATGATTTTTGCAAACTTACACTGTTTCAGAGAAGTACTAATAAACCTATCTCACAGAAGTGTTCTGAGGTTCAGTAAAAGAGTAAATATTGCTAAAGCACCTAAAATAATGCTTAGCCTGTAGCAGGTACTTCCTAGGTGTAGTGCTATTCTGGATCCTTTGGTAAATTACTAAGACTTTTTTCCTTTGGCATTTCAGATACAGATGTTTGAATTAATTTCATTTTAAACATTTTGTAAAACAACTACTCTATTGTGTACAGACTTAATATTGCCACATATTCATAGATGAAGATTGCTTCAAATAAGGTAAATCTACACAGAATTAAAATACGGCAGTTTCTCTGATAGCTATAGAAGTCTCCACATAAATCCAGTACTTATGTGGGAAGTAGATTTTGCAGACTGTCTATCACTGCAATTACCTTGTCTCAGTAATATTTTCTGGAGACGATTATTTGAAAAGTTGGGGCACAGAAGTGTTAAGTATGTACCATACCTGCTACCCTACCCAGGGCAGGCCTGTTGGCTTAGATTCACAAAGGCACCTGACTCTGGTGACAGTCAGCAGAGCTTCAGAAATCATGAGGTATGATTAGTAGAATGAGTAGAATCTAGTGAGCAGGTATTAAGAATTAGGTTACATTAATGAAATCTATCTGAACAACAGACACTTTCTGAATCCCTTGAGGGATGAGGTTGACTGTGTGCTATGTCCTAGAATGAAACATGATCTGGAGATGTTTTGTGAAGGAACACCAGCTCTTGGTTACATATGTATAAAGTTCTCTGTACTCTCCAAGGAAAAGGTGGAACAGAAACACATATTTAGATGTTAATGCTTCTGCACACCTCCATCTAACCACCCAAATGAACAGTCTCTCTCTGCTAGGCCAGGCTGGCACCTGCTTTCTCACGAGGAAAGGATTGCCTTGGCTCATAATTGCAACTTCCTAAGGCTGGTTGTTTTTAACTACAAGAAATGTTTTTCTGGTTCTGACCCTGTACATATAGATGCTTTCTTCCAAAGCCAAATTACAGAATGCTAGAGCCTCTTCACCTTGGCTTTATTTTATAGATCAGAGAATAGAGTTCCAGAAAGCAAGAAGCTGTCCAAGGTGGTGCAGCCAACAGCACTATCAGGATCAGAATCTAGATTGTGTCCTGAAAGACTGACAATCATTATTTCCCCCCAATCATTATTAATATTAAAGCAGAGAAACAGTTTTTCTCTGTGAATTGATTTGCATGTGACATATTAGCATTATTTGTACATTCCACTGAATCAGTAAATCCAAGGGACAGCTAACCAGGAATTTGAGTCAGCAGGGACAATTGAACAGTACAACTCCAGGACAGACCTGCCTATGGGTCTGACCCTCCAAAGCCAGCTACATTACTGACATGACAGTCTGACTCGTCACTACTGTGAGGAAACCTTGGCCAAGAACAGCCAACTGGTAATTGTCACGCTTGTCATCAAAACAGAGGGTAAAGTATTTCATTAGGTATACCCAGCCTGTTTCTAGTACCCTATAGTGTACATAAAAGTCAGTGGTTGGTTATTTGTTTGTGACAAATAGTTATAGGAAGGAAAACGCTGTTTATACAGTTGGCATCAGGTCTAGATTTTATTTCCACACCTAAATGTATTCTCAGAGCTAATAATATGTTGCTCATGATTGCTGCAGAACTGATATCGCTGCCAACTTTTAATCTTTAAAACTATTCCTATCTTAAGTTTCTTGGCTCTTGACCACAGCGCAAGCTGGGTTCTTGTTACTAGTTGTTATGCTAAAGGAAATGCAGCTGAGGTGAAAGAGAAGGTGTAAATCAAGAAAATAATTGTGATCTGAATTCTATCTTGTTCAGAACTTGAACATTCATAAGGAAAGTAGAAATTCTCTGATAGTATTTGTGACTTTTAAAAGGTAAAGTCTTGATTCCTAAATGCTTCTGAACTATGTTTCCTTATTTTTCTACACATCCGTGAGTATTCTTTGATTTTTTTCCATCCTTGTCTTCTTTTCTCTTTTCCTTAGTCCTTCCAAATTTCCTTTTACAGTCTCTAGTTTGGAATTCAGGGTAGGGCCAAATGCTCGCAGGGCTTCCCACCGTGAGACACTATCGCATCAGTTCTGCTGCCCGAGTGGGTTTCCCACTTTCCTGGATGGCCCAGCTCTCCTGCTGTAGGAGACATGAGGCATGTGGTGTGGTTGTGGGAGGCAATTCCTGAATCCTATCCTGGAACCATAGCAGGGCGTTGTTCCTACTGAGACCATCAGCAGTGGCTTTGGCAGGTACTCGTGTACAAGAAAGACTGCATGGTCTAGTAGGTGGAAAGAACACTGTGCTCAGGGCAAGGCCAACTGTGTTCTGGTCCTCCTTTCTGTGTGGCCCTGAGAAGATCATTTAATTTCTCTGAGCATCTTTTTCCTTATCTGTTAAGTGACAAGTTTGGACCATGCAATCTCTAATTCCTTTCTAGTTCCAATGTTCATGATTCAGGAGACTCAATTTCATCCAAGGCCTCTCAGTTCCATTTAATAAGACTCAATTTATGATGGGATTCTTCTCTACAATCTCAAAAGAAAATAAAAATAGATATTTTTTTTTGAGTTACAGTAATGAAATGTGACTGCTTTTGGTGTAATTCCAGCATCTGGGAGCTTACTAAGCATTAATGGAGGAGCAGACTGAGCTGAGGACCTAATAGGACTTTTCATTTTAAATTGGAGATGATTGGTTCATCTTCAAAGCACTTATGTTCCCTGAAAGTATCAGATAACAACAACAAAAAAAAAAAACAGTCAGAATTCCATGGAAATCAGTTGTTCCCATAGCAGGTAGTGTTGCACAATTCTCCAGTCAAGAGAGTGTCACTATGGTAACCACAGGGACCCTGCCCCAAATGTCCCCCTCTTCATCCAGTGGACAGAGTTACAATAACCCACTCTCTATACTTTAATGAATACATTCACATCAGTGGAATTTATTGGAGAAAACAAAATTTGTGGTTAAATACTAGGGATCAAAAAGAAAGACAACACTAAATGAGAGCTCTCATTTATGAAATGTTGAAATTAAAAAAAAAAATCAATGCCCTCCAGCTATCTGATTCATATAATCATTTAAACCAGAGACTCTCAGCTTGGTGGGGGGATCCACTGGTGAGTCTCTATCCTTTTGGGATTTGTTGAAAATAATATGTGAGATTGTAGTAAATGTAATATTTTAAAGTAATCCATTTGCAAAATTTCACATAAAAAATGAAAACAGATTCAAGGATATTAATATTTATTTTTGTCTCATTGCATTCGAGTGTTTTTAAAAGTTAAGGGTGAACAGGGTTGAATTAAAATTAAGGTACAGGGATCTGTGTGTTATTCTGGGAGTGTCAAGGAGACTATGTCTTGCATATGAACTTATCCAACCTGGCAGGAAAAAGTTGAAAATCTGCTGAGCTAAAAGACTGTGACACAGTCGCACATTAACCTACATTGAGCAATCACTAGGGATTCACCAAGAATGAAAATTTATAAATATATAATATTTTTCTCACTGGGATTATTGCACACACACAATTTCCTTTATTATGTAACATGCACATTTGTTGCAAATAAGGTTAGTGTATTTAGATAAATTGAGAAGTAAACTGTATTTCCAAATGCAGTAATAGTATCCTATCTCAAGGAGATATTGTAACAATTAAATGAGTGGCTGTAGATATAAATCAGTGACAGAGCCTGGCCCAGAGCAAACCTGACCGTGAGTGTTAGCTGTGATCAGTAAATGGCAATCTCATTTTAAAAAAAATATACTCAGGCCCAAAACTTCATTGCTATCTTTCTCACTCCTCCTTTTACCTCAGGCTAAATCCAATATAACAGAATAACCTGGTGATTCTACCTTTAATATATATCTAGAATTTAACTACTTCTCAACAACTCCATGACTACTGCCATTGTTCAAGTCATTGGCATCTCCTGCTGAAAGTGCTTCAGTGACCTTTGAACTGATCTTTCTGCTTCCACTCTTGTCTCCTTACAGACTTTCCCCAAAGCAGCCAAAATCCTCTGTCACTTTTCTGCTCAAAACCCTCCAATGGTTTCCAAAAGACACTAACCCTTGCTAAACTTACCTTGCTTCCCACTAGTTCCCAGCCATGGGTTCTTTTGCTGTGCCTTAGATGGGTCTACCATGCTTTACTCTCAGCATTTGAACTTGGTCTCTCCCTCTCTTATTGCAGATTTCTATGCACATGTCATTTCCTCAGAGAATTTTTCTTTGATCACACTGTTTAAAATAATCCTCTCTCATGATATGATGAGCACTGGGTGTTATATGCAACTAAGGAATTATCGAACTCTACATCTGAAACAAATAATGAAATATATGTTGGCTAATTGTCTTTAAATTAAAAAAAATAGTCCCCTCCTCTACACTTTAATTCCTCACCCCACCTTATTTTTATTCACAGCACTTATCCCTCTCTGACATTATATTTGTTTGTTGACTCCCTCTCCACCCTTCTAGACTATAAATTGTGTAAGAGTGGGATGTTTTTGTTCACTGCTGTCTCCCCAGTGCATGGAATAGTGCCTGGAACAGTAAGAACATTAAAGTGCTAAATGTGTGTTTGGTGAATAAATGAATGAATGAACATCCTCTGTATCCATATATACGTTACAAACTTTATCATGCTATACATTGTTTTGTGGGGCACTATAGCATTCTATTTTAGATTGTGTGATATTTTTCTGTCAGTACATAGATCTTGATGACATTATTCTTACTGGTGGCACACAATAGATCTTTGCATGGTGAATGGATATATTAATTAATTGAATAATTACAAGATGGTGGAGGAGTAGCAGGCTGAGATGACATCAGGTAGCAGGAGATCAGCTAGATAGTTTATCAAACCATTCTGAACACCTACAAATCCAACAGGGGATCGAAGAGAAGAGCAGCAATTCTGAAATAGAAAATAGACCACTTTCTGAAAAGTAGGACATGCTGAGAAGTGACTCCAAAGTGACAGGAAGATAGACTGCAGGGGGAGGGGCTGGCTCCTGGCAAGCGGCGGAGCACCAGAGCACAAAATCTGAACTTTTAAAAGTCTGCTCCACTGAGGGACATTGCTCCAGAGGCTAAGGGGGTGGTGGAGCGCTCATGGGGACAACGTGGTCTCAGGTCCCATGGGGTCACTGAAAGATTGTGGGTGTCTGGGTATCGCAGAGCTTGCAAGTATTAGAGCAGGGAAGCCAGCTACAGAGGCAGAGCTGAGGAGTGAGCTCTCAGCTCAAGGTTACCTGAACTGTGATCTGTGGCACAGTCAACCACTGCTCTTTGAGCAGGGACCCCACAAGTGGCAGATCCGGGGAGACCTCCCTGGAAGAGCGGCAGTGATCTGCTGGGTTTGGAGACTTCAGGTGGGGCTGTGCGCCAGAGACAGAGATGCTTGGTCACAGGCTGTGTGAGCTCGGTGTGCAGCTAGACGCCAGGGAGATGAGAATGATTGAATGTTTTTCTCCGAGGGCGCACTGAGGAGTGGGGCCCTGAGCTCTCCACTACTCCATGCCAGAGATTGGGAAGCCACCATTTTCATTCCCATTCTTCAGAATTCTATGGAAAGTGATGAGGGAACAGAATGTCCAGAGAGTGAACTGGAACAGATTACTTAGCCTGGCCCCTGGCAAGGGCGGTGCAATTCCGCCTCTGGCAAAGACACTTGAGAACCACTACAACAGGCCCTTCCCCCAGAAGATCAGCAAGAAATCTAGCCAAGACCAAGCTCACTTATCAAGAAGAACAGCAGAATTCCAGAGGAGGAGAAAGCAAAGCATGGAATTCATGGCTTCCTTCCCATGAATCCTTAGTCTTGCAAAGTTAATTTATTTTTTTAAATTTTTTTCTTGTTCTAATTTTTAAAAAACTTTTACTCTTTCCACTTTTAACATTTTTAAACTAGTTTATCTTAACAATACCTTTCATAAAAAATTTTTTGAACCTTCATTATTATAGTCTTATTTTATCCTTCATTGTATCTAACTTTATTTTTTGAATACACATAGGGTTATTTCTTCTAAAAAATTTTGGGATACAACTTCTAATAGATTAAAATATACCCTAAATCTAACACAGGGCTTTGTTTTAGTCACCAGCCTGAGCAAATTCTCTCCACTTTCTTTTTCTTTCTTTTTCCAACCAGCTTATCTTATCAACTCCTTTTTTAGAATTTTTAAAAAATTTTTCATCTTTACAGTCATATTCCACCCCTTCATTGTGTTTACCCTTATTTTTGTGTGTGTGTGTGTGTGTATATATATATGTATTTATGTGTATATATGTGTATATATGTGTATATATACATGTATATGTGTGTGTATATACACATGTGTATACACATATATATGTGTATACACATGTGTATATACACACACATATACATGTATATATACACATATATACACATATATACACATAAATACATATATATACACATATATGTGTATACACATATATACACATATGTGTGCATATGTGTATATACACACATATATATATACACATTATACACACATATATACACATAAATACATATATATATACACACACAAAAAAAATAAGGGTAAACACAATGAAGGGGTGGAATATGACTGTAAAGATGAAAAATTTTTAAAAAATGTAAATATGTATATATAATGTGTGTATATATATATATATATATATATATATATATACACACACACACGTTTTTCTTTCTTTAAAATTTTGGGAGGTAGTTCCTTCTAAGAGGCCGAAGTACTCCCAAAATTAAGTGATTAAGTGGGTGGCTCTTTTACATTCACCAGTCTAATATATATATTTTCTTTAAAAAAATTTTTTTTGAACTTCTTTTTACTCCCTTTCTTGCCCCCACAATTTGGGGTCTCTTCTGATTTGGTTAACACACATTTTTCTGGGGTCTTTGCCACACTTTTAGTATTTTATTCTCTCCTTCATATATTCTTATTTGATAAAATGACAAGGTGGAAAAACTCACCACACACACAAAAAAAGAATAAGAGGCAGTGCCGAAGGCTAGGGATCTAATAAATGGACATTGGTAATATGTCAGATCTAGAATTCAGAATGATGATCCTCAAGGTCCTAGCTGGGCTATAAAAAGGCATGGAAGATATTAGAGAAGCCTTGTCTGGAAAAATAAAAGTCCTTTCTGGAGAATAAAAGAACTAAAATCTAACCAAGCTGAAATGAAAAAGCTATTAATGAGGTGCAATCAAAATTGGAGGCTCTTACTGCTAGGATAAATGAGGCAGAAGAGAGAATTAGTGATACAGAAGAAAAAATGATGAAGAATAAAGAAGCTGAGCAAAAGAGAGACAAATAACTACTAGACCACGAGGGGGGAATTTGAGAGATAAGTGATACCATAAGATGAAACAACGTTAGAATAATTGGGATTCCAGAAGAAGAAGAGAGAGGGGAGCAGAAGGTATATTGGAGCGAATTATTGTAGAGAATTTCCCTAATATGGCAAAGGGAACTAGCATCAAAATCCAGGAGGTGCAGAGAACCCCCCTCAAAATCAATAAGAATAGGTCCCCACCCCATCATCTAATAGTAAAACTTACAAGTCTTAGTGACAAAGAGAAAATCCTGAAAGCAGCCCGAGACAAGAGATCTGTAACATACAATGGTAAAAATAATAGATTGGCAGCAGACTTATCCACAGAGACCTGGCAGGCCAGAAAGAACTGGCATGATATATTCAGACCACTAAATGAGAAAAACATGCAGCCAAGAATACTATATCCAGCTAGGCTATCATTGAAAATAGAAGGAGAGATAAAAAGCTTCCAGGACAAACAAAAGCTGAAAGAATTTGCAAACACCAAACCAGCTCTACAGGAAATATTGAAAGGGATCCTCTAAGCAAAGAGAGAGCCTAAAAGTAGTAGACCAGAAAGGAACAGAGACAATATACAGTAAGAGTCACCTTACAGGCAATACAATGGCACTAAATTCATATCTCTCAATAGTTACCCTGAATATAAATGGGCTAAATGCCCCAATCAAAAGGCACAGGGTATCAGCATGGATAAAAAACAAAACCCATCAATGCATTGTCTACACGAAACTCATTTTAGACCTGAAGACACCTTCAGATTAAAAGTGAGGGGGTGGAAAACAATTTACCATGCTAATGGACATGAAAAGAAAGCTGGGGTAGCAATCTTTGTATCAGATAAATTAGATTTTAAGCCAAAAACTATAATAAGAGATGAGGAAGGACACTATATCATACTCAAAGTGTCTGTCCACAAGAAGACCTAACAATTTTAAATATCTATGCCCCTAACATGGGAGCAACCAACTATATAAACCAATTAAAAACAAAATCAAAGAAACACATTGACAATGATACAATAATAGTAGGGGACTTTAACTCCCCCTCACTGAAACAGACAGATCATCCAAAAAGATCAACAAGGAAATAAAGGCCTTAAATGATACACTGGACCAGATCGATATAGATATAGATATAGATATAGGATATAGATATAGATAGATATATAGATATATTCAGAACATTTCATCCCAAAGCAGCAGAATACACATTCTTCTCTAGTGCACATGGAACATTCTCCAGAATAGATCACATCCTGGGTCACAAATCAGGTCTCAGCTGATACCAAAAGATTGGGATCATTCCCTGCATATTTTCAGACCACAATGCTCTGAAGCTAGAATTCAGTCACAAGAGAAAATTTGGAAATAACCCAAATACATGGAGTCTAAAGAGCATCCTTCTAAAGAATAAATGGGTCAACCAGGAAATTAAAGAAGAATTCAAAAAATTCATGGAAACAAATGATAATGAAAACACAACTGATCAAAATCTTTGGGACACAGCAAAGGCAGTCCTGAGAGGAAAATATATAGCAATGCAAGCCTTTCTTAAGAAACAAGAAAGGTCTCAAGTACACAACTTAACCATACACCTAAAGGAGCTGGAGAAAGAACAACAAAGAAAGCCTAAACCCAGCAGGAGAAGAGAAATTATAAAGATCAGAGCAGAAATCAATGAAATAGGAACCAAAAACAACAACAACAACAAAAACAGTAAAACAAACCAATGAAACTAGGAACTGGGTTTTTGAAAGAATTAATAAGATTGGTAAACCCCTGGCAAGACTTACAAAAAGAAAAGAGAAAGGATCCAAACAAATAAAATCATGAATGAAAGAGGAGAGATCACAACCAACACCAAAGAAATACAAACAATTATAAGAACATATTATGAGGAACTATACACCACCAACTTTGACAATCTGGAAGAAATGGATGCATTCCTAGAGACATGTAAACTACCACAACTGAACCAGGAAGAAATAGAAAACCTGAACAGACCCATAACCAGTAAGGAGATTGAAACAGTCATCAAAAATCTCCAAACAAACAATAGCCCAGGACCAGATGGCTTCCCAGGGGAATTCTGCCAAGCATTTAAAGAAGAATTAATTCCTATTCTGAAACTGTTCCAAAAAATAGAAATAGAAGGAAAACTGCCAAATTCATTTTATGAGACCAGCATGACCTTGATCCGAAAACGAGACAAAGATCCCATCAAAATAGAGAATTACAGACCAATATCCTTGATGAACACAGGTGGGAAGATTCTCACCAAAACACTAGCCAATAGGATTCAACAGTACATTAAAAGGATTATTCATCACGACAAGTGGGATTTATTCCTGGGCTGCAAGGTTGGTTCATCATCTGCAAATCAATCAATGTGATACAATACATTAATAAAAGAAAGAACAAGAACCACATGATACTCTCAATCGATGCTGAAAAAGCTTTTGACAAAGTACAGCATTCTTTCTTGATCAAAACTCTTCAAAGTGTAGGTTTAGAGGGAACATACCTCAATATAATCAAAGCCATCTATGAAAAACCCACTGCAAATATCATTCTCAATGGAGAAAAACTGAGAGCTTTTCTGCTAAGGTCAAGAACACAGCAGGGATGTCCATTATCACCACTGCTATTCAACATAGTACTAGAAGTCCTAGCCTCAGCAATCAGACAATAAAAAGAAATTAAAGGCATTCAAATCAGCAAAGAAGAATTCAAACTATCACTCTTTGCAGATGATATGATACTTTATATGGAAAACCCAAAAGACCCACTCTAAATCTGCTAGAACTTGTACAGGCATTCAGTAAAGTGTCAGGATATAAAATCAATGCACAGAAATCAGTTGCATTTCTATACACCAACAACAAGACAGGAGAAAGAGAAATTAAAGAGTCAGTTCCATTTACAGTTGCACCCAAAACCAGAAGATACCTAGGAATAAACCTAACCAAAGAGGAAAAGAACCTGTACTCAGGAAACTCTAAAGTACTCATGAAAGAAATTGAGGAAGACAAAGAAATGGAGAAAGGTTCCATGCTCATAGATTGGAAGAACAATTATTGTGAAAATGTCTATGCTACCTAAAGCAATCTACACGTTTAATGCAATCTCTATCAAAATACCATCCATTTTTTCCAAAGAAATGGAACAAATAATCCTAAAATTTACATTGAACTAGAAAAGACCTCAAATAGCCAGAGGACTGCTGAAAAAGAAAACCAAAGTTGGTGGTATCACAATTCCAGACCTCAAGCTCTATTACAAAGCTGCCATCATCAAGACAGTATGGTACTGGCACAAAAACAGACACATAGATCAATGAAACAGAATAGAGAGCCCAGAAATAGACCCTCAACTCTATGGTCAAGTAATCTTCAACAAAGCAGGAAAGAATGTCCAATGGAAAAAAGACAACCTCTTCAACAAACGGTGTTGGGAAAATTGGACAGCCACATGCAGAAAAATGAAACTGGACCATTTCCTTACACTACACACGAAAATAGACTCCAAGTGGATGAAGGACCTCTGTGAGAAAAGAATCCATTAAAATCCTTGAGGAAAACACAAGCAGCAACCTCTTCCTAGGAACATTGCCAAAGGCAAGGGAAGCAAGGGCAAAAATGAACTATTGGGACTTCATCAAGATCAAAAGCTTTTGAAGAGCAAAGGAAACAATTAACAAAACCAGAAGACAATGGACAGAATGGGAGAAGATATTTGCAAACAACATATCAGATAAAGGGCTAGTATCCAAAATCTATAAAGAGCTTAGCAAACTCAACACCCATAGAACAAATAATATAATCAAGAAACGGGCAGAGGACATGAACAGACATTTCTGCAAAGAAGACATCCAGATGGCCAACAGACACCTGAAAAAGTGCTCCACATCACTCAGCATCAAGAAAATACAAATCAAAACCACAATGAGATACCACCTCACACTAGTCAGAGTGGCTAAAATTAACAAGTCAGGAAATGACAGATGCTGGCAAGGATGTGGAGAAAGGGGAACCCTCCTACACTGTTGGTGGGAATGCAAGCTGGTGCAATCACTCTGGAAAACAGCATGGAGATTCCTCAAAAAGTTGAAAATAGAGCTACCCTACAACCCAGCAATCACAGTACTGGTTATTTACCCTAAAGGTCCAAATGTAGTGATCTGAAGGGGCACGTGCACCCGAATGTTTATAGCAGCAATGTCCATAATAGCTAAACTATGGAAAGAACCTAGATGTCCATCAACAGATGAATGGATAAAGAAAAAGTGGTATATATACACAATGGAATACTACGCAGCCATCAAAAGAAATGAAATCTTGCCATTTGCAATGATGTGGATGGAACTAGAGGGTATTATGCTTAGTGAAATAAGTCAATCAGAGAAAGACAATTATCATATGATCTCCCTAATATGAGGAAGTTGAGTGGCAATGTGGGGGATTTGGGGGTAGGGAAGGAATATGAAACAAGATGGGATCAGGAGGGAGACAAACCATAAGAGACTCTTAATTTCACAAAACAAACTGAGGGTTGCTGGGGGGAGGAAGGTAGGGAGAGGGTTGGTTGGGTTATGGACATTGGGGAAGGTATGTGCTATGGTGAGTGCTGTGAAGTGTGTAAGTAAACCTGGCAATTCACAAACCTGTACCCCTGGGGCTAATAACACATTATATGTTAATTAAAAATTAAAAAATTTTAAAAAATTAATTGAATAATTGAATTATTAATTGACACATTGTTTTATTAGTAGACCTTCAGACTAATTTTAACCTTTTTTGAATTATAAAAATGATTGGCACAAACATCTTTAAGAGCACCCTTAAAATATAACCACAGATATATTGGAAATGTTCCAACAGATATGTTGGAAATGAAGTTATGACTTTAAGCGTGTTCATGTTGGGGGGTTTTATTATAGTACATAGTAGCAGAGTTGCTGTGCTGATTTTGTTCTCACCATTAAAGTTGAGACAACATTTCTTGTAAGCCTTGTGTTTTATATATAGAAAGACTCTGGAGGCAGACAGCAGGATTTCATTCCCTAAAATTGAATAGCACCCAAGAAAAGTGAAATATACTCAGCAGCACATAAAATGTTTGGGTGATGGTAAATATGTGATAGAGACCATTTTAATTTGAAGCATAAGTATACTTTAGGATTACTGATTTGCAGAATAGTGGCAGAGCTAAAAGCCAAGCCACAGAGCAACAATGCTTCTTCCAACCATTGGGCAAAAAGATGGTAAGACAAATCATGCTGCAAAACCCATGTTTCTGCCCTAACATGGCATAGCTACACCAATGTGCATTTGGGTCAGAAGGAAATGGAGCTCCCTAGGAAATACCATAGGGTTTCAAGGATTCCTGGAGCAAAGACGATTGGACAATATTCCTGAAGATAAGAATAGGAGGTTCAGTCTTGCCAACATGCCCTTCCTTGGGATATGTTGGTCCTCACTATCCAATAATTTTCCTTCTGTGCTGTTAAAATGAGAGATGCCTATGCTAAGAATGGATGATTTAAAGAAAGATGCATTTCTGTAGTGTGATATCTATTGGTCCTTAATGGACATCCAACAGAAGTGGGAATGCTAGCAGGTACCTGGTATTGGGACAGATGCTTCCAAAATGTGTAACAGTCAGGGTTGAGATTCTAAGTACTATTCTACTCTGGCAATTTTCTGCAACTTTGTGTTTGAAGAGAAGATCCTGACAATGTGATATTCCAGAGGGCTGGTTAAGTTCTTCAGAAATTCCTGTGAGCCAGTGATCAGGAAAGCAAAAAAGGCATGGGGCAGCAGGTCTAGAAAAGCTGGACCTGTGTGGCCTCATGTGTGAACTTCCATGAAAATATTCCTAGGTTTCTTATCCTTGAATTCTTTTCTGGGAGACTTGAGTGTGATTTTTCCTAAGGATGAGGGGGGGCATTAGCTATGTATTTTCTGGGTTTCAGGATGCAGCCCCCACAGACCCATACACTTTGTACATGGGCTCAGAGACCATGCTGCGGCCTTCCCTCTCTTCTTCCCGTCATGCTTCTCTCTCTTGAACCTGGCACCTGTGGCAGAGAATTTAGATAGTCTACTAACCTGTAAGGATCAGAAACACTTCTCTGGATATTCTTGCACTATCTTTCTAGCTCTGTAAAGTGTCTGTGAGTAATAAAGATAGCCAACTCTGAATTTTTTTAGCAGAACATAAATTCTGCTAATGTTAGCATGGCTATAAAGTTCTTAGAGAACAAGAGGATCTTTTGAAAATATTTGGTATTCTACCCTGCTCTCCATGCATGCTCTATAGCACTTTACAATAAGTACTTTTCCCCTGAGAATAATTTTAAATTTATTATTGTGGAGGCCCTGAAGATAGGTTCTGTAATTCTAAGTCTCTCTCAGACGTGTGGAATAGACAAAGAGAAGCCTGGAGAAGGAATGCACTTCTCCAAGATTCTTTGAAAAGCTCCTCTCTGCCTCCCAGGCCTTCTTCCAGGGGGCTGGTTTCCATGTATTATCCTCTCAATCTCCAGCAGGTCCAATGTCATGTGTTGGAGAGTTCACTTGCTCATTCTGTGTTTTCTAAATGCCGCCACCCTGGGAGCCAGTGTGGAGCAGGAGACATGCATTAGCTCTGTACCCCCTGCTTCCTGGACCTGCAGAATGGAAACTGGGTTCTCCATGACTCAGGCTCAGAGGCTGGACTGGGGGCACTGCTATTCCCCTAGGGGCATCTGATTGTTATCTCCCTGATTTCACAGTTTGTTAATGACATTTTCAAAAGTCCTGTGGGCTCAAAATTGTTTCCACAATTTCATTTGCTTTTGCATTAAGGGTCTGATTTTTCTGTTTTCAAAGACTGACATTGTTACTGTCCTATAATTTAAAGTGTGTGACATTTTGGTATGAAAGCCTACGTCCTAGAGCTATAAACGGACTTCTTGGGTCTCTTGAAGGAGAGCTGAATGGCTCCCTTTTGTTTTGATGGAGGGCCCTGTCCCTGTAGGAACTGTATCCATACAGCCCTTGTGTAGGTCACATGCCTGGCAGGTTGAATGAGGAGGCATCTGGGGGCTTGGTTCTGCTGGAAATTCTCATGGGCTGATAAGCCCAGTGACCCTTCTCCAGGGCCTTGCCTGTTTTAGACGGGGGACTTTGGCTGAGCATTTCCTCTGTGCCGGGCATAGTGTGCTTAGTGCTGGAGGTACAAACTGGGATAAAACAGTCTCTGTTCTCCAAAGGTTCAGAGAGTGAGGTGTTCTATTGGAGCCTGGAGCCTGATCACGGTTCTGCCCCTTACCATTTTTATGACGTGGTTAAGCCACTTGACTTTGCCAGGACTCTGTTTTCTCATCTGTAAAATAGCTTCACATATCTTCTGAAGTTGTGATGATAATCTGTCCACGGACAGCCTGGGGCTCACACTTGGAAATATAAACAAATACCTGCAATCAAGGTCTTCATCCTGGAGGCAGGTAGCATCTGGAAATCATTTCCCCAGTTCCTGAGGGGTGTGGTAAGGATCAGTCACCAAGATCTCTGACAGTTTTCTACAATGGTACCAGCATGTAGGAGGTGCTGAAGAAATGTTCACTGTTTTTTCCTTCAAAGCCTTACTGTGGCCCAGAGGCTTGATCTGTCATGGAGAGATTAGGACAGTGTTTTATTGGAAACTGAAGTGCCCCCCACCATTTTATGTTGTAACTGCAACACCTTAAACCTGGGGGTTTACAATAAAATTCAAATTTCCTGCTTCTGTCCTTAAAATAGTTTTGCCAAAGTAATAGGCAAACTATTTTAAACAATAAAATAGTAGCATAAGATTTATTTTTTTTTTAAAGATTTCATTTATTTATTTGACAGAGAGAGATCACAAATAGATGGAGAGGCAGACAGAGAGAGAGAGAGAGGGAAGCAGGATCTCTGCCAAGCAGAGAACCCGATGCGGGACTCGATCCCAGGACTCTGAGATCACGACCTGAGCCGAAGGCAGCGGCTTAACCCACTGAGCCACCCAGGCGCCCATAGTAGCATAAGATTTAAAACAAAATAGCAGTCCCTGGCCTTCCCATCACAGGTCATACTCCTCAGAGGCAGCTGCTTCCATTTCTTTTAACTGTATTCCTTAGCATTTAACATCTGTATGTCTAAATAATATAACAACACTGCTACTTCTCACTATGATTATTACTTTTCTTATGAAAGATAGAAGTTGATCCCTCTTCCACACACTTATTTTTCTCTCCAGCCCCCATCTTTCCAGTGCAGTTAAATCATCATTATTTGTTAAATTATTACGCAGTGTTTCCATGTTTAAGACAATGTAAGTAACACTCAAACCTCTCTATATGATGTAAAATAATGTAATATGATTAGATTTCCTTTCTTGCTTTTCCTACAGTTCAAATTGTCTTTAAAAAAAAAAATCTGCTTAGTCTTATATCGCAACACTAATTGGTTTCCCCGTTCTCCAGGGCACCATGACTTCAGGAATTTTTTCCGTCCACCCCCCCACCCCCCCCACCCCCGCCCCCGCCATTTCTTGGAGCTGTTTCTGGAGTAATTCTCCCTCTCCAATCTGAACTTGAAGACTTTCAAGGCCTGCAGGATAGCTGCTGACCTAGGTATTCCATTCATTGTTATTCAAGGAATTCTCTTCACATATTCCTCATTTTCTGGATGTTTGGCATTCCTTTATCTCTGTTTATTCTCTTGTTTTTATGGAACACACCTTCCAGTAGCTTTCTAACATGGGGTACATAGAAAGTAAACTTGAGACCTTGTGTGTCAGAAAAGTTTTACTGTACACTTACATTGATTTATAGTTTGGCTTCCTACGAAATAAATACTAGATTAAAACTATTTTTTAAATTTAGGATATTGATAGTATTGCTCTAGCATCTTCTGAAGTTGGAGTGCTTTTAGAAAATGCAGTGCTGTGCTGATTCCTGGCCCGTGGTATTTGCCCTGTGTTTCCTGTCTGGGATTTTTTAGGACTTTTTTCTTTATTCCCAATATTCAGAAATTTCACAGTGGTTTGCTTTGGTGTGGTTTGTTTTTCATTTATTGTCCTGTGTACGTGGTGGGCTATTTCAACTTGGAAACTCATGGCCTTTAGTTCTGGGAAAGTTTCCTATATTATCTGATTTTTTACTTCCATCTGTTTACTTGGTGTTCTTTCTGGAACTTCTATTAGTCAGAGGTCAGACCTTCTGAATTGATCCTCTACTTTTAAAAATCTTTTTATCTCTTATTTTCCTGTTGTTTTCGTTGTTGTTATTTTTCTACTTAAGATTTTCTCAATTTTACCTTCTTTTTTCCTATTAATTTTTTATTTTGCATTTGTATTTTTAATTCTCATGAAGTCTTTCTTGTTCTCTAAAAGTTTCTTTCTTTTCTTTTAGAAATACATTCTCTTCTTGTTATTTCTATTCTTGGAGGCAATATTTTCTTCTATCTGAGGATTCTGTCTCAGCTTGGTCTCTGCTTCATCTTTTTAGTTTGCTTGTTTGTTTTGTTTTTTAAGGATTTTATTTATTTATTTGACAGAGAGAGACACAGTGAAAGAGGAAACAAACAGGGGGAGTGGGAGAGGCAGAAACAGGCTTCCTACTGAGGAAGGAGCCCAATGCAGGGCTCAATCCCAGGATCATGACCTGAGCCAAAGGCAGAAGCTTAACCAACTGAGCCACCCAGAGTCTCTGCATTTCGTGTATCTGATGGCCCCTGGCTGACTGCTACTATAGGAGTGAAGAAGGGTTCAAGCTAGAGGTATACCAAGCATATTTACATTTGGGTCAGAGAAATTCATATACTGATCATACATGGATTGTCATACATGGATAACCAAAAATGTTTTCAACAATGATGACAGAAGTCTGTCATAGTAATTATTTTCATGATTATTCAGTTGAAAACAATAAAAAGAATGAATTTTAATTTTTTTTACAGTTTTTAAATTTTTAAATTAAAAAAATTTTTTTAAAGATTTTATATATTTATCTGAGAAAGAGAGAGGGAGAGAGCACAGAGAGAGAGTGTGAAGGAGAAGCAGGCTCCCCACTGTGCAGGGAGCCCGACACGGAGCTTGATCCCAGGATTCTGGGATCATGACCTGAGCCAAAGTCAGATGCTTAACAGACTGAGCTACCAGGAGCTTAAATGACTGAGCCACCCAGATGCCCTGAATGAATTTTAATTTTAAAGGAATTAATGAAATTAAGTACTTCATGCATATATAAATTTTATAGTTACCAAACAAAACTCGTTCTGCATACTTCTCTGTGTCACTGCTTTAAAGTAAATATAAATGAAAACTCTGAGTGGTTATGTGGAATGGCAAAACTCAGTAATTCAGAGTTTTCTTCTGTCTTTACAATTTCTGTGGTGTCATTGTTTACTTTTGGAATCTACTGTTTAAGCACAGGAATATTTAGTGTCACAGGGATTGGACACAAAAGCCAATGTGAAGAATTTGAACCTTGAATGTACTCTCAAAAGGACATATATAGCTCAGTTTGTGTTAGTGGAAGAACTGACTCAATAATAGGGAATTTTCCAAATTAATTCCAAGTAGAGAATGAAAGTGTGCTAATTTGTAGCTGTGAGACATATTATTGCTATTCCACAGTAGCCAGAGCAGTTGTTTGGAACTCACATGTTGAAAGGAGTTTTTGGTGAAAAGAAGTATTTTATCACTAAGGTTTCTTAAAGTTCCTGCATAATTGTGCATAAAAATAAATAATAAAGAGCCAACTAACTTTTATGTGATTTAATTAGTGGTTTTAAATTCTATACAGGCAATCCCTTATTACACCCTGGGCTGACAGCTCCCAGCCTGGCCCTTGCTGCCCGACTGGTGTAGGGGGCTGGAGTTTTACCTGGTGTTGTGCAGAGGACAATTTCTTAAGCCTTTTTCCTAGGGCCAGTCAGTTCCTCCAATGGGTGTAGGTATGGCTGCCAGCATTTTGGAAACTGGCTGAGAGAAGAAGGCTGGGTACTCCTGGTTTGAAAGACTCACCTAATCTTGTCTTCTGTAGAGGACTTCTCTCCCACACTCTTCTTTGAGTTCTGTTACCCAGCTTCCTTGGATTAGTTTTTTCAGAAAATAAACTTTCTATCTCCTTCCCAGGATGGGAGCTTGGGGGCCATAGTCATCTTGAAGTATAGGAAGGAAGATCTGTGTGCTCCCTAAATAGACTCTCAACCAATTTCCTCTATTTTCAGCCTCAATCCTCAATTCTGTTTTCTTTGGAGATTCTGGTGCATAAATTCCTGGCCATCCCTAGAATTCTGCAGCCCAAATCTTTGAGATTTTTGTTTGTTGCTTGGTGTTCCCCATCATTGTCATTGAAGGTCCTCACTTTTTTTACTCTGCTGAGCCAGTTAGTATTAACGTGCTTTGCATCTTCCATAGTTGGCTCCCTCTCTTTTTCGGTATCATTTGCTGTCATGATCTCTTTGTCTTTGTACGTTTTTATCACTTAAAATTATTTTTAGGGGCACTGTGGTATGGAACAGAGATTAACACTTAGTTCCATCTATTTTATTTAATTATAAGTCTTCTTAGTAAGTAATTCTATTTATTATTTTCACATAAAAGTGGACATTGACATTTTAGAGAATAGAATGTAAAACTTTAGTTTTCTCAAAGACATTTTAAATTCAATTTGTGCCATTTACTCTGCTATCAAATCCCAGAGGGAATGTATTTTCTCTGCTATTAGGGGTAATTTAGAGGACTAGTTTGAGGCGCTGTTGTGAGCCAAGGCAATTTGGCTAAATGCTTTGGGAATCTGGTCCTCAGTTGAGAAGGAATCCATGATAACCTTCAACAGGTCATAAACATTCATCCTCTAATTTACCAATCAGAAACAGACATGCTTTGCAAAACATGTTTTCCACTAAGCATCACGTGAAACCTAGGGTCACAAAATGACATAAAGAAAGTCAAAAAGGATAGAAACAGCTTTCTGGCTAAATTCCTATCATCCCTGGCTTATATTGAATCCTAAACCCAGTTGCTAGCTCATAGAATTAAGAGCTAGCTTAACTGTGGGTGCCCTGTAGAAATTTATTTGCTTTTCTTGTCCTGTAAGTATGGACCCTAAGGAAGTATTCTTGTTTCATTTTGTTTGCTAATTTTAGTAATGAGAAATAATAGTCAGTATTATCAAGGACTCAGGAAACTGGAACTCTAATTTATTGGAATCTTTATTAGACCTGATTCTTGTTTGCAAACAACATAATTTCCTATGACTACTTCAAGCAAAAACAAAGAAATTTATTAAAGGATACTAAGTATCTCAAAAATTACTGCTCTTGGACCATGTGAAATGCTTATGAAATGCCCAGAGGAAGATAAAGAGAATATTTATCAATAAGAAATAGTTCTTATTTCTTATCAGTCCAGTTTCGCCCATAGGGTGTTAAGCTTGCACTGTTGGCACTGCAGGTATATGAAGGCAGAGTCGATTCCTGTGAGTTCCCAGAAGAGCTCTGGGGAGGGCGATACCAAGAGAAAAGAGGAAATCCATGCCAACTTGTTTTTAGGGGTAGATTTTGGGATTGGCATTTGAGAATGAAATATATAAGGAGAAGCTTTGGGAAAGTTGGGAATATTGTTATGCCCCAATAATGGGTCCATGATTAAAGGAGCGAGACTGATACAAAGCAAAGGTCAACAAAGCTTTATTTCACGCCAAGCATCAAGAATCTAACCGAACGTTCAGGGCCGCACCTCTTACAAGAGAGGGTGACCCTTCTCTGTTTCACAGTCTAGCTTTTAAGGGTAAAGGCCATGCAGTCGGGCCTGGCCACACACAGATGGCCAGGGAGATTGTAACACACACAGGAAACTACACAGTGATGCTAGGTGACCCATTGAGTTACAATTTACCCTAGTAGATATTTGAACCAGCCTATTACACCTTGATTGGGATTGGCACCCAAAAGGCTCCCAAAGGACGGGGTCCATACTCCTTGGTAACCAGGGAGACAGTATGCATCCCCCCACTGATCTGATGTCTCCACCTGGCCTGACCCACCTTTGTATCTGGGCTTTGTTACCTAAAGCTGGTTTCCGGGACTTGTCTCCAAGTAAATCCCCTGGGGGAAGGGGAGCAGGGACAGTTTCTAAATAGGTCCTTACAAATATGACTGATCCTGAGAGGGAAGATAATAGGAAAAGAGACTTTCGGCTGCACCAGTGAGGGTTATAAACTGATTCTCTTTGATATCCTTTAAGATATTCAAGAAAACATTGGGATTGCTTTTAATTACTTGTTGAATGCTATTTAATTGAATGCCATAGATGGTAGAGACTGGACCACGTGCGGTTCTAGTTCATAAACAATTGTTAAAAGTACAAAGTATTCTCCAGCTCATGAGAACCAACTTCTTCAGTAGGAATACCATGTCCATGTTCAGTCTCAGTGGATTATTGATGTGAACTTTCCAATGGCTCTCAGACAACTGAATTGCATTACAAGCAGAATAGCTTTAAAAAGGTCTCTGGATGGCTGCCTGGGTGGCTCGGTGGGTTAAGCCTCTGCTTTCAGCTCAGGTCCTGATCTCGGGGTTCTGGGATCGAGTCCCACATCGGGCTCTCTGCTAGGCAGGGAGCCTGCTTCCTCCTCTCTCTCTCTCTCTCTCTGTACTTGTGATCTCTCTCTCTGTCAAAAAAAATAAAAAATAAAAAAAAAAATAAAAAGGTCTCTGGACATTTGACTTAAGCTATGTCATTTTGGTATAAGCTAAGCTGAAAGCCAACTTACTGACGCTTTAAACAACTGGATACTTGTTCATTTTACCTTCTGTCTGATAATTCAGGAAGCATCCATGAGACACTGTATTCTTTGGGAAAGATCACACACAAAAAAGGAAGATGTGAACATTTAGCAAGATTTAGAAAGTTTTGAGGAATTTAAAATTTATCTAATGACATTTGGAGGCCAAGATCTAAAGAGCTAACCTTTTTCTTTGGTCACCAAGAGTAACATTTCTCAGAACTTGCCAGGAAGAGAACACATGGACTCAGTGATTCAGGGAACTGGAATCTCCCTTTCTCTTGGGGAAGCTGAAGAGTATGTGCACACATAACAATGAGGGGGAACTAGGCACACAAGCTAATTTGTGGGAACAGGAAGATATCCAAGTTCAGAGCAGGCAAGTCTGAAGGGATCAGGAAGGAATTGAAGGTCATAGCAGGTAATGGGCTAAGCTCAGTAAAGTCAGACCCAAACAGGACTGACTGGACAGATCTGAAAGGTTGAGACAGAAAACATCTGGACCCCAAGAGGTTGTGTAATTCTAGGATGTGGCTTTGGCTCAGGAGAAATAATTCTAAGTGAGAAGTTTTAGAGTAATATTCTTGTATTTGCCACTTACTAGCTATATGACTTTGGGCAAGTCATTTAATCTCTATGAGTCTCATACTTTCATTACAAAATGGGAATAATAAAGCTTACTTTCTTGTTAGGGTTATTGTATGTGAAATGCCTTTTATGGTTCCTTACATGGGCTCAAAGTTATATGATTATTTCTAAGACAAGTTCTTTTGCATTGAAAAACTTTGTTCTAGTGTCCATGCACTCCTACCCTAACCCTGCGCTGCTTCACAGATAGATTAAAGCTACTACCACTTCCTCTTTCCCTAACCTCCTACCTCCCCACTCTTTGCACATCTCTGACCCCACTCTGCTAAACTCAAATAAAACATTTAGAAGCCAATGAAGACATCTGTATAGATGTAATTGAGCTTCAGTGTCCTTACCAGCCTTGACTGTAAGTGTGACCAGAACAGGGAATAACCTCAAAATCATGCCTTATGAAGCATAAGTGAGAGAACCAGGGAAATTTAACTTGGAACAGAAATGACAAAATCAAGGTAAGTGTAATAGCTCATGAATTATATGGTTCAGTTTGGATCTATTTTGGGGAAATAATGGTGTCTGTATGGTGGCCACTCGTAGAGGATTTGAAGAGGGAATCTTCATGCTGAGAAAAGGTAAAACTCCAAGAATCTCCAAGGTCTTCTGACTGAGTGTCTCTGGCTTCAAGAAGCCCATGCTGACCTATGTGGTGTATGTGGCCTTGGTGAAGGTACCAGTTTCTGTATGAAGCATATCCTGGCTCTGTTCAGCCTGCAGACATGGGCCATGCCATAAAGTTTGCCTCTTGGCATGTGGAGTTGGGGCCTCATAACCCTTATTACGATAATTCTGTCAAAGCTCCCTCAATACATTTCCTTTCTATTCATCTTTTCACCAGTTGGCAATTACACGCTACAGAAAGTGTACACAGAAGGGGCTTGTTTTGGTTACCATGTAGCTGGGTGGGAGGGAGCTATGCCTGGTGGCTGATTCTCTGGGGTGACTGGGCATGGGTTATGGGAATGGAGATGGAGTCCCTCATCAGTTTCCAGAGTGTTGCCTCGCAAGCACCCTGGAGCCTGTGAATAGTGTTTAAATCAATGGTCAAAGTGGAGAGGGCAGCTTAGTCCTCATTACTCCCCAGGACTAATTGATCTCTTCTGAAAAGGTGCATTCTTGATCTGGTGAGACTCTTCCTCATCCGGAAAAGCCAGTGAAGCAAAAAGATCTAATGTGAAAGGGTGTGGGTGAGGGGTCAAGGGTGGCATTGAAGGGAGAGAAAGGTGCAGAGCATTCACTAAATCATTTCCACCAGAATAGCGCAGAACAAAGGCATCACCATCCTGAGAGCATTTGTTAAGGATTCAAACAGATCAAGCCTTTTCCTGCCCTGGAAAAGGTGACCTTTTCCTGCCCTGGAGACTCTCAGTTTTGTCATTTTGATGAATCTCTAAGTTGTGTTCACTGTGAGTATCTCTGATAGCAAGTAAGTAATTTAGCATAAAAGAACCTTTGAGAGAAATGCATAAAAATGGAGTCAAGCTCAATGTTACTCCAAAGCATGCCATTTATTTTTAAATGTTCCCCTCATCTTTCTTAGTTATTACATTTGAGGTGAGCATAGCATAGTATCATAGAGTTGTTGAATCACTATGTTGTATAACTGCAACTAATGTAATGCTGTGTGTCAACTATACTCAAGTAAAAAATAAATAAAAATAAACTATCAAACAAGTTGTAATTAGGAAGGAAGGAAGGGAAAAGAGAAAGAAAGAAAGAAAGAAAGAAAGAAAGAAAGAAAGAAAGAAAGTAAGAAAGAAAGAAAGAGAAAATAAAATTAAATTGCAGGAAACAAAAAACAAAAACGAAATCTGATTCCTTTTTGAGTCTTCTATTGTTGATATAAAGCTCAGAAATTCATGCTACCACCCCCTAAGAGCCAAAACATTGATTCAGTGTGTAGGAATCAACCTTCAGAGGAGTCTTGTTGAATATTCACTTTGATCCTACCCACAGAGTATAGATTAAAAAATATAGACTGCTCTCAGATCACCTATTTCCAAATAAAACCAATCATGTTGCTATCCATTGTCAACCTTGTACATTTGTCAGCCTGGTAATAATATAATAAATAATAAAATAATATTAAATATTTAATATTTAATATTAAATAATAATAAATAAATAATAAATAATAAAAAGTGAATCAGAATAGAATTGATTTAAGAAGAATTGACTATTTAGTCTGCAATTTGATGTAAGTTTTTCCTGCAGGCTGCTCACTAAACCTTACATATCTAGCCATACAACTTGTTCCCAAGTCCTTCTCCCCCTTTCTTCAGTGAGAACTTGTTTCTAAAGGTTTTCAAGAGTCAAAGTTGGCTCTCTACAATTGCATGGACCAATTTGGTAGTCACTAGCTACATGGGGTTATTTATATTTACACTTAAAAAAATTAAATACAATTAAAATTTAGTTTCTTGGTCACACTTACCATGTTTGGATACTCAGTAGCCATATATGGCTACTGACTACCTTATTGGACATCACGATTATAGAGCATTTCCATCGCCACAGAAAATCCTTTTGAATAGCAATGATCTGTAATCTCATCTGTAGAAATGTGAATCTTCGAAATGCATTTCCTTAGCATAGGGAAAGCACACTCTCATCTAAATACCCGGACATGGGCACCTGGGTGGCTCAGGAGGTTAAGCCTCTGCCTTCGGCTCAGGTCATGATCTCGGGGTCCTGGGATCGAGTCCTGCATCGGGCTCTCTGCTCAGCAGGGAGCCTGCTTCCCCCTCTCTCTCTGCCTGCCTCTCTGCCTACCTGTGATCTCTTTCTGTGTGTCAAATAAATAAATAAAATCTTAAAAAAAAAAATAAATACCCGGACATAGTGGAAATTTAATGGGCATATTGGCACTTAATTTCAATTTCTCCTTTGGAGAGTGGTAATCATTAAATAAGGACTGCTTCTCTCATGATCCTTAGTTATGGTAACCAAGACCCTGAACAAAAACCACTTTGGTCAGTAAAGAATTATACCTGTCTTGTATAAATGGCATAGTCTTTTTGTTACTCAGAAGAAAAGACTGTGACATTTTATTTCCTTGCCTCCTAATGGTCATTTGAAAATCAACCTTCATTTCTCTTTAATTGCAGAATTCTACCAAACAGACATGACAAGTTTTTCCAACTCTGGAACTGCTAATAAGTGAACTGGAGGAAAGGCAAACAGGTCAGGATCAGATCTGTGAATAAGAGAACTGGAAGAAAGGCAAAGAGGTCAGTTCAGATTAATTCTTTCTCAGATCTCTGATGATATTGAAAATCTATGTGGAGCTGACTCTCCTGGCTTATTATGTGAAGGCAGCATTACTCTAATGCCAAAATCCAGAGAAAGATATTATAAGAAAACCACAGACCAATATCTCTCATAAATATAAAAATAAGAATCTTTTAAAAATAATAACTTGAATCCAATAATGTATAAAAATGATAATCCATCATGACTAAATGGGTTTCATCTCAGAAATTCAAAGTTGGTTTGGTGTTTGAAAATTAATGTACTTTAACAACCTAGAAAACAAGAGGCATATGGTAATCTTGATAAATACAGGAAAAGAATTTAATGAAATTCAACATTTAATCATGATAAATAGTTTCAGCAAACTGGAAATAGAAAGGCACTTCCCCAGCCTGGTAAAGAGCACCTGTAAAAGTTCTGTAGCTAACATGGTAATTCAAAATAAAAGACTGAATATTCTCACTCAAGATTGTCAAGGCTGGGATGCCTGCTCTCACCACTTGTTTTCAGTCTTGTACTAGAGATACTCCTCAGTGCAACAAGAAAAGGAAATAAAAGGAATTTATACTGGAAAGGAAGAAAGGAAATGCTTTATTCTTAGATGACATAATTGTTTATATATAAAATCTCAAACAATGTAGAAAAATGATATTATATCCAATAAATGAATTTAATTAAGCTTTAGGATACAAACCCATCATACTAAAATCAGCTGTGCTTTTATATACTAGTAGTGAATAATTACAAATTGAAGGAAAAAAAGTATAATTTATAATAGCACCCCAGATGACATTAACAATAGCAACATAAATCATGAAATTAAATACTTTCAGGGGCAATTCTAACAAAATATGTTCAAAAAGGCCTAACTAAATGCAGAAATATATGTGGAATCATGAATTGGATGACTCAGTATTGTCAAGATGTCAATTTTCTTTTCTTTTTTTTAAATTAAATTTATTTATTTTTTAAAAATAAACATATAATGTATTTTTATCCCCAGGGGTACAGGTCTGTGAATTGCCAGGTTTACACATTTCACAGCACTCATCATAGCACATACCCACCCCAATGTCCATATCCCCACCACTCTCTCCCATTCCCCCTCCCCCCAGCAACCCTCAGTCTGTTTTTTGAGATTGAGTCCTTTATGGTTTGTCTCACTCCCAATCCCATCTTGTTTCATTTTTTCTTTTCCTACCCCCTAACCCCCCCACATTGCATCTCCACTTCCTCATATCAGGGAGACCATATGATAATTGTCTTTTTCCGATTGACTTATTTCGCTAAGCATAATACCCTCTAGTTCCATCCACGTCGTCGCAAATGGCAAGATTTCATTTCTTTTGATGGTTGCATAGTATTCCATTGTGTATATATACCACATCTTCTTTATCCATTCATCTGTTGATGGACATCTAGGTTCTTTCCATAGTTTGGCTATTATGGACATTGCTGCTATAAACATTCGGGTGCACGTGCCCCTTCGGAGCACCATGTTTGTATCTTTAGGATATATACCCAGTGCAATTGCTGGGTCATAGGGTAGCTCTGTTTTTAGTTTTTTGAGGAACCTCCACACGGTTTTCCAGAGTGGTTGCACCAGCTTGCATTCCCACCAACAGTGTAGGAGGGTTCCCCTCTCTCTGCATCCTTGCCAGCATCTGTCATTTCCAGACTTGTTAATTTTAGCCATTCTGACTGGTGTGAGGTGGTATCTCATTATGGTTTTGATTTGTATTTCCCTGATGCTGAGTGATGTGGAGCACTTTTTCAGGTGTCTGTTGGCCATCTGGATGTCTTCTTTGCAGAAATGTCTGTTCATGTCCTCTGCCCATTTCTTGATTATATTATTTGTTCTATGGGTGTTGAGTTTGCTAAGCTCTTTATAGATTTTGGATACTAGCCCTTTAATCTGATATGTCGTTTGCAATTATCTTCTCCCATTCTGTCAGTTGTCTTTTGGTTTTGTTAACTGTTTCTTTTGCTGTGCAAAAGCTTTTGATCTTGATGAAATCCCAATAGTTCATTTTTGCCCTTGCTTCTGTTGTCTTTGGCGATGTTCCTAGGAAGAAGTTGCTGCGGTTGAGGTCAAAGAGGTTGCTGCCTGTGTTCTCCTCAAGGATTTTGATGGATTCCTTTCTCACATTGAGGTCCTTCATCCATTTTGAGTCTATTTTCATGTGTGGTGTAAGGAAATAGTCCAATTTCATTTTTATGCATATGGCTGTCCAATTTTCCCAGCACCATTTGTTGAAGAGGCTGTCTTTTTTCCATTGGACATTCCTTCCTACTTTGTTGAAGATTACTTGACCATAGAGTTGAGGGTCTATTTCTGGGCTCTCTATTCTGTTCCATTGATCTATGTGTCTGTTTTTGTGCCCGTACCATACTGTCTTGATGATGACAGCTTTGTAATAGAGCTTGAAGTCTGGAATTGTGATGCCACCAACTTTGGCTTTCTTTTTCAATATTCCTTTGGCTATTTGAGGTCTTTTCTGGTTCCATATAAATTTTAGGATTGTTTGTTCTATTTCTTTGAAAAAAAAAAAAGGATGGTATTTTGATAGGGATTGCATTAAATGTGTAGATTGCTTTAGGTAGCATAGACATTTTCACAATATTTGTTCTTCCAATCCATGAGTATGGAACATTTTCCCATTTCTTTGTGTCTTCCTCAGTTTCTTTCATGAGTACTTTATAGTTTTCTGAGTATAGATTCTTTGCCTCTTTGGTTAGGTTTATTCCTAGGTATCTTAGGGGTTTGGGTACAATTGTAAATGGGACTAACTCCTTAATTTCTCTTTCTTCTGTCTTGTTGTTAGTGTAAAGAAATGCAACTGATTTCTGTGCATTGACTTTATATCCTGACACTTTACTGAATTCCTGTACAAGTTCTAGAAGTTTTGGAGTGGAGCCTTTTGGTTTTTCCACATATAGTATCATATCATCTGTGAAGAGTGATAGTTTGACTTCTTCTTTGCCGATTTGGATGCCTTTAATTTCTTTTTGTTGTCTGATTGCTGAGGCTAGGACTTCTAGTACTATGTTGAACATCAGTGGTGATAACGGACATCCTTGCCATGTTCCTGACCTTAGCAGAAAAGCTTTCAGTTTTTCTCCATTGAGAATGATATTTGCAGTGGGTTTTCCATAGATGGCTTTGATAATATTGAGGTATGTGCCCTCTATCCCTACACTTTGAAGAGTTTTAATCAGGAAGGGATGCTGCACTTTGTCAAATGCTTTTTCAGCATCTATTGAGAGTATCGTATGGTTCTTATTCTTTCTTTTATTAATGTGTTGTATCACATTGATTGATTTGCGGATGGTGAACCAACCTTGCAGCCCTGGAATAAATCCCACTTGGTCGTGGTGAATAATCCTTTTAATGTACTGTTGGATCTATTGTCTAGTATTTTGGTGAGAATTTTCGCATCTGTGTTCATCAAGGATATTGGTCTGTAGTTCTCTTTTTTGATGGGATCCTTGTCTGGTTTTGGGATCAAGGTGATGCTGGCCTCATAAAATGAGTTTGGAAGTTTTCCTTCCATTTCTATTTCTTGGAACAGTTTCAGGAGAATAGGAATTAATTCTTCTTTAAATGTTTGGTAGAATTCCCCTGGGAAGCCATCTGGCCCTGGACTTTTGTTTGTTTGGAGATTTTTGATGACTGTTTCAATCTCCTTACTGGTTGTGGGTTTGTTCAGGTTTTCTATTTCTTCCTGGTTCAGTTGTGGTAGTTTATATGTCTCTAGAAATGTATCCATTTCTTCCAGATTGTCGAATTTGTTGGCGTAGAGTTGCTCATAGTATGTTCTTATAATTGTTTGTATTTCTTTGGTGTTGGTTGTGATCTCTCCTCTTTCATTCATGATTTTATTTATTTGGGTACTTTCTCTTTTCTTTTTGATAAGTCTGGCCAGGGGTTTGTCAATCTTATTAATTCTTTCAAAGAACCAGCTCCTAGTTTCGTTGATTTGATCTATAATTTTTTTAGTTTCTATTTCATTGGTTTCTGCTCTGATCTTTATGATTTCTCTTCTCCTGCTGGGTTTAGGCTTTCTTCGTTGTTCTTTCTCCAGCTCCCTTAAGTGTAGGGTTAGGTTGTGTATTTGAGACCTTTCTTGTTTCTTTTTTTTTTTTAAGATTTTATTTATTTGACAGAGATCACAAGTAGGCAGAGAGACAGGCAGAGAGAGAGGAGGAAGCAGGCTCCCCGCTGAGCAGAGAGCCCTATCTCAGGACCCCAGGATCATGACCTGACCCGAAGGCAGGGGCTTAACCCACTGAGCCACCCAGGCGCTTCTTGAGAAAGACTTGTTTCTTGAGAAAGGCTTGTACTGCTATATATTTTCCTCTCAGGACTGCCTTTGTTGTGTCTCAAAGATTTTGAACCATTGTGTTTTCATTATCATTTGTTTCCATGAATTTTTTCAATTCTTCTTTAATTCCTGGTGGACCCATTCATTTTTTAGAAGGATGATGTTTAGTCCATGTATTTGGGTTCTTTCCAAATTTCCTCTTGTGATTGAGTTCTAGCTTCAGAGCATTGTGGTCTGAAAATATGCAGGGAATGATCCCAATCTTTTGATACTGGTTGAGACCTGATTTATGTCCCAGGATGTGATCTATTCTGGAGAATGTTCCATGTGCACTAGAGAAGAATGTACATTCTGTTGCTTTGGGATGGAATGTTCTGAATATATCTGTGATGTCCATCTGGTCCACTGTGTCATTTAAGGCCTTTATTTCCTTGTTGATCTTTTGCTTAGATGATCTGTCCATTTCAGTGAGGGGAGTGTTAAAGTCCCCTGTTATTACTGTATTATTGTCAATGTGTTTCTTTGATTTTGTTCTTAATTGGTTTATATAGTTGGCTGCTCCCATGTTAGGGGCATAGATATTTAAAATTGTTAGGTCTTCTTGTTGGACAGACACTTTGAGTATGATATAGTGTCCTTCCTCATCTCTTATTATAGTCTTTGGCTTAAAATCTAGTTGATCTGATATAAGGATTGCCACCCCAGCTTTCTTCTGATGTCCATTAGCATGGTACATTGTTTTCCACCCCCCTCACTTTAAATCTGGAGGTGTCTTCGGGTCTAAAATGAGTTTCTTGTAGGCAGTATATTGATGGGTTTTGTTTTTTTATCCATTCTGCTACCTTGTGTCTTTTGATTGGGGCATTTAGCCCATTAACATTCAGGGTAACTATTGAGAGATATGAATTTAGAGCCATTGTATTGCCTGTAAGGTGACTCTTACTGTATATTGTCTCTGTTTCTTTCTGATCTACTCCTTTTGGGTCTCTCTTTGCTTAGAGGACCCCTTTCAATATTTCCTGTAGAGCTGGTTTGGTGTTTGCAAATTCTTTCAGCTTTTGTTTGTCCTGGAAGCTTTTTATCTCTCCTTCTATTTTCAATGATAGCCTAGCTGGATATAGTATTCTTGGCTGCATGTTTTTCTTGTTTAGTGCTCTGATTATATAATGCCAGTTCTTTCTGGCCTGCCAGGTCTCTGTGGATAGGTCCACTGCCAATCTAATGTTTCTACCCTTGTATGTTACAGACTTCTTTTCCCAGGCTGCTTTCAGTATTTTCTCTTTGTCGCTAAGACTTGTAAATTTTACTATTAGGTGACGGGGTGTGGACCTATTTTTATTGATTTTGAGGGGTGTTCTTAGCACCTCCTGCATTTTGATGTTTGTTCCCTTTGCCATATTAGGGAAATTCTCTCCAATAATTCGCTCCAATATACCTTCTGCTCCCCTCTCTCTTTCTTCTTCTTCTGGAATCCCAATTATTCTAATGTTGTGTCGTCTTATGGTGTCACTTATCTCTTGAATTCTCTCCTCGTGGTCCAGTATTTGTCTGTCTCTCTTTTGCTCAGCTTCTTTATTCTCTGTCATTTGGTCTTCTATGTCACTAATTCTTTCTTCTGCCTCATTTATCCTAGCAGTAAGAGCCTCCATTTTTTATTGCACCTCATTAATAGCTTTTTTGATTTCAACTTGGTTAGATTTTAGTTCTTTTATTTCTCCAGAAAGGGCTTTTATCTCTCTGGAGAGGATTTCTCTAAGGATGTCAATTTTCTATCCAAATTAGTTTATAGATGCAGTATCATCTCAATAAAAATTTCAGCATGTTTTTCCTAGAAATGGACAGGTTGGTTCTAAAGTGTATGTGGAAAATAAAAAGGTTGAGAAGCCATGACAAAATGGAGGATTCAGGATACTTGAATTACTATAAAGGTACAGTAATTATGTCTATGGTATCGGCAAAAGTATAGACACATTGTTTAGTGGAATGCAGCAGAATCTAGAAATATATCTACATATACATGATTAATTGATTTTTGACAAAGAAACAAAGAAAATTTATTAGGAAAGAATAGCCTCTAACAAATAATGCCAGGGAAATGGAGCAGTCATATGCAAGAAAATGAACCTTGATCTATACCTCCTATTACATAAAAAAATTAACATCAAACACATCATAAGAATAATGTAAAACACAAAACTATAAAACCTCTAAACAAACATGAAGAAGAAAATCTTTTTTACTTTAAACTAGGCAAATATTTTTTGATAGGTTATAAAAAGCACAAACCATAAAAAGAAATACGGATAAATTCGACTTTATAGAAATTAGAACTTCTTAGTAAAAGACATTACTAAGAAAATGGAAAGAAAAGTTTGCAAAAAACATAACTGAGAGAGAACTAATATTTAGAATCTATGAAAAGACTCTCATCCAGAAAGAAATGCATCCAATATAAAAAAATGGACAAAAGAGGTAAACATGCTTTATTAAGAAAGAAATATGAGAGGCCAAATATGCACATGAACAGATGTTAAATATCACTGATCATTAGTAGAATACAAATTGGAAAACTAAGGTGTACCATTTCACACCTATGAGAATGGCTCAAAAAACACACAAACACACACAATACCAGGTACTGGCAAGGAAGCCGAGCAACTGATAGGAATGCAAAATGTTACAGCCACTTTGAAAACAACTTATTAAGTCTTCTACAAAATTAAACACACTTACCATGTGTGGTAATCCCATTCCTGGATATTTACCCAAGAGAAATGAAAAGGTACGCCTTCATGTAAACCTGTATGTGAATGGGTACACAAATTGCAGTAACATCCATACAATGGAATACTACTTGGCACTCTGAGGCATAAGTTACTGATAAATGCAACTGCATGAATGAATCTCAAAAGCATTATAATTGTAGGAGGTAAGACACAAAAGGCTACATACTGTAGGATTCTGTTTATATAATATTCTGAGGAAAGAAACAAAGAAACTACTAGTGATTTTTGGGAGTTGAAGGCGTTGGGAGAGGACTGAATGCAAAAGGGCTTTAAGGGTAATGGAAATATTTGGTATCTTGGTGGTGATGCTGGTTACATGACTGAAGACTATTGACAAAATTCACAGAACTGTATACCTAAAGAGGATAAGGTTTACTTTATGTAATAGTACCTTAATGTTCAAACAAAAAGAGAGAAAGAAGAAAACTGAACTTTTTCCCTCCCACATTTTTGGATGACACTTCGGTCTTGAGGGTTTGATCTTGCTTTGTCACCAAGGAAAATGTAATTGGCCAAAGAGAATCTGCGGGTTGCCAATATACTATCTATATTTGCCAGCCTGGACAGTAAGTCTTTGCCTTTATCTTAGGTTGGCCAAGCTCTTTTAGTAGAGCCTCTTTCACTAAAACTGAAACTATCTCATTTTCTAGCTGTTCTCTGATGGGCAGTTTCCATTCTGGAAAACTTACTCAAAGATAAGCCAAATTTTGAATCTCCCTGATGGCTAGTGATGATGAACATTTTTTTATGTGTCTGATAGCCATTTGTGTGTCTTCACTGGAGAAGTGTCTGTTCATATCTTCTGCCCATTTTTTGATATGATTGTCTGTTTTGTGTGTGTTGAGTTTGAGGAGTTCTTTATAGATCCTGGATATCAACCTTTTGTCTGTACTGTCATTTGCAAATATCTTCTCCCATTCCGTGGGTTGCCTCTTTGTTTTGTTGACTGTTTCCTTTGCTGTGCAGAAGCTTTTGATTTTGATGAAGTTGAGAAAAGTCGAGATGAAGTCGAGATGAAGTCGAGATACCACCTACACCACTTAGAATGGCCAAAATTATCAAGACAGGAAACAACATGTGTTGGAGGGGATGTGGAGAAAGGGGCACCCTCTTACACTGTTGGTGGGAATGCCAATTGGTGCAGCCACTTTGGAGAACAGTGTGGAGATTCCTCAAGAAATTAAAAATAGAGCTTCCGTATGACCCTGCAATTGCACTACTGGGTATTTACCCCAAAGATACAGATGTAGTTAAAAGAAGGGCCATCTGTACCCCAATGTTTATAGCAGCAATGGCCACGGTCGCCAAACTGTGGAAAGAACCAAGATGCCCTTCAATGGACGAATGGATAAGGAAGATGTGGTCCATATACACTATGGAGTATTATGCCTCCATCAGAAAGGATGAATACCCAACTTTTGTATCAACATGGACTGGACTGGAAGAGATTATGCTGAGTGAAATAAGTCAAGCAGAGAGAGTCAATTATCATATGGTTTCACTTATTTGTGGAGCATAACAAATAGCATGGAGGACAAGGGGAGATGGAGAGGAGAAGGGAGTTGAGGAAAATTGGAAGGGGAGGTGAACTATGAGAGACTATGGACTCTGAAAAACAATCTGAGGGTTTTGAAGGGGTGGGGGGTAGGAGGTTGGGGGAACCAGGTGGTGGGTATTGGAGAGGGCACGGATTGCATGGAGCACTGGGTGTGGTGCAAAAAACAATGAATACTGTTATGCTGAAAATAAATTAAAAAAAATAAAAAAAAAGATATGCCAAATTTTGCCAGGTGTGATGCAGTTGTAATTAGAGATACAAATACTGCTATGAAAGAATGCAGGAAATAAGTAAGACACTTAGGTAAAATAGTCAACTTTCTATTCAGTTCCCAGAACCAAACAGATGCTCTGCTAGTCACTGTGTTTTTATGCTTCCCTGCAGTGCAAATGCTTCAATTCAGAACTGTGATGTCCTGTACTTCCCCCCTGAGCCAGTCAGTATCGTCCCACTCCTGTACGTGATCAGGTTTGTTCCTTCCTTCCTCCACCTGATAGCATTTTCCTTCAAAGGCAGAACAAATCTCATTCATTTTTGAAAGAAGGTGGTATAGTGGTTTCAATCCTAGGTTGTGGTACCAGAGTGTTCAATCTTGCTTACCGCTTCCTAGCTGTGTGACTGGGCAAAGTGACCCAATCTCTTGTCCAAAATGAGGATACTGACAGGACCTACCACACTTGTGGAGTTAACTTGTGAGGATTAAATGACCTATTTCAGGTGAAGGGCTCAGAGATGTTCCTGGAGACAGTGCTATGTAACACATGTTAGCTTTATGATTACTGATAGCAGATGTACAATGGAATCCAGTATATTCTCTTCCTAGTGCATCTCTCCCTAGTGCAAACCGAAACCTATCCTGAAGTCATCTTTTTTCTCTGCACTCTGTTATAAAAGTTGCTATAGCTGAAAAAAAAAAATCACCCTTCATAGCCTTTCCACATAGATATGGAGATGTTTCATAATAAGAAAAATTCAGCTTTTTGTGAACAGCTAAATATGGGTAATAGTCAACTCAGTTGTAGCCCAATATAAATCCTCTGTAAGCTACAGGAAACTCCCAGTCTCCTCACATTCTAAGGCAGGGGGTCAGATTTCTGTCACCATCCCAGGCATGGCTCTCAGTGAGGCTGTCCAGACCTTTTCTGCATTCTGGGCAGGATGGACATGGTGGGTGGGGAGAGGGGCTTCAGCATGAAAACATGAATAGTTAACAATCTAGTGTGTGTGTGTGAAAGAGAGAGAGGAATAGAGAGGATGGGAAGGAGGGAGTCAGGAAGGAAGGGAGAGAAGGAGAGAGAAAGGTGAAGTTTGTTTTTGTTTTGCAAAGTTCCTCTAGATTCTGTCAACATAAGTTACATGTTCTTCATGGTCACCACCAACATTGCACAGGAGATGAGAGCAAAATGCGGTCAAATCCAGGTCCCCATGTGTGGTTCCCATAGATATTTTTGCTTTTAAATTTGATGGAAACAAGCTAAAAATTCTCCAGCCCACCCAGAACTTAAATCTAGTGTACTTGAGATGATAAATCTTGCTCCAAAATAAATGAATTGTCATTTCTTTATCTTCTACTCTTCTTTCTTGCCCCTTCCTCCCTTCCTCTCTTCTTGCTTTCCTGCTCCTCTCACTTCTTTCTTCTTATTACCAGGAATGGAGAGAATTTTTTATCTTATTTAATCAAAGAATAAGATAGCTTTGAAAGTTCTGCTTTGATTGGTTTCATTTTGAGAAATGAAGTTTGGCATATATTCTTCCTTATTCAGTGCACTTCTAAAATGTAGATATCCACCACTAAAGGGCATTGCATGACGGTATATATGCACAGACATAGACATCACCATTGTGAAATAGCAGGTACCATGGAGAATAGAGCAATGAACCATTTCCTCATTTCGAAAGAAAATACCCAATAAAACTTAAGCAAAGAGCCCAAAATAGCTCTACTTCACTTTCGGGCACTCTTGCATGGAGCTACTTACCCTGGGCCAGGACAAATTGGTGCCAGATGCCTTGTAGAGATGCCAGTTTCATGGATTTTTCACTGCTTTGTGGGAGGAAGAGTTAATAAAACATATTTGTCTTGTGCATTCTTGCATCTTATTTTTGAGCCTGTACCCAAAATATGGCAGCCTTCATATGAACAAATAGTCACACCGAAAATTGGAAAAAACGTCCAGGTGGTATCAACGCCTGCTTCAACTGAAAAATACTGATTGATAAGTCCACTGTTTTTAGGGGTGATACTTTATTACAAAGAATATCAGAGTTGCACTATTAAACTGGTGGTTTTCAAGCTTGTTATTATAGAATTCTATTTTCCAGATGAAATATTACCTTGAACCTTAATAAAAGAGATACAGCTATCCTGGTTTTACTGGGGGTGGGGGCTGGGGTGCTGCACATTTGGCTTCTTCCTTGGCCCCCACTAGAGCTCCCTCCAACCCCTGTATCTCCACTGAACCAAGAAGCTCCTCAGTGTGAAAAGTAACTGACTAATATAGAGGTTATTACTGAAGCCTGGAAGATAACTCAAGATGCCATGGAGCTGCTCATGGCTTTCCTGGGACTATGCTCTGTGACACCTTGAGACCCAGCACCATTTGGACAGCACATGCCCAGTGTCCCTCAATAGGAAGCAAATGTTTAAACTATCATGACAAAGAATGTAAAGCCATGGATTAAAATAACTTACTTAGAGCAAGCATAGCCCATGAGGAATTTGTCCTTTTCCTATAGATATAATATCTTGGGTTCTGAAAACAAAACTATTCTGTGACAGGAGATTTGGTTTGGTTCACATGCCTGTGCTTATAATAGGGGAACTTGAATACTCAGTCTTGATCTTCATGCCCCTTTCCTGCCTGTCTCCTCCTGCCTGGCTTTGTAGAATGGTGGGTAAGCAGCATGGGACATGCTCCAGTCACCAAGGACACGAAGCCTGCCCACCACACTCAGGGCCCTCATCAGGAGGCAGGTCCACAGTTATCTTGTCTCAGAGAGTCAGCTACGCTAACAAGGTGAGCGTGTGTATAAGTAGTATGATTTTTCCAACAGTTTATAAGGAACATTTATAAAATGTAATAAGCATAAAGAGTCGAGTTACCACTCAGAGAAACATTTTAAGGTAATATATATATATATATATATATATATATATATATATATATATTTCTTTTCAGAGTACCAGAATTCATTGTTTATGTACCACACCCAGTGTTCCATGAATTATGTGCCCTCCATAATACCCACCTCCAGGTTCACCCAACCTCCCACCTCCCTCTCCTCCAAAACCCTCAGATTTTTTTTTAGAGTCCACAGTCTCTCATGGTCCGTCTCCCCATCCAATTTCCTCCAAATCCCTTCTCCTCTCCATCTCTCCATGTCCTCCGTGTTATTTCTTATGCTCCACAAATAAGTGAAACCATATGATAATTGACTCTTTTTGCTTGACTAATTTCACTCAGCATAATCTCTTCCAGTCCTGTCCATGTTGATACAAAAGTTGGGTATTCATCCTTTCTGACGGAGGCATAATACTCCATAGTGTATATGGACCACATCTTCCTTATCCATTCATCCGCTGAAGGGCATCTTGGTTCTTTCCACAGTTTGGCGACCGTGGCCATTGCTGCTATGAACATTGGGGTACAGATGGCCCTTCTTTTAACTACATCTGTATCTTTGGGGCAAATACCCAGTAGTGCAATTGTAGGTCATAGGGAAGCTCTATTTTTAATTTCTTAAGGAATCTCCACACTGCTCTCCAAAGTGGCTGCACCAACTTACATTCTCACCAACAGCGTAAGAGGATTCCCTTTCTCCACATCCTCTCCAACACACCTTGTTTCCTGTCTTGCTAATTTTGGCCATTCTAAGTGGTATAAGGTGGTATCTCAGTGTGGTTTTGATTTGAATCTCCCTGATGGCTAGTGATGATGAACATTTTTTCATGTGTCTGATAGCCATTTGTATGTCTTCATTGGAGAAGTGTCTGTTCATGTCTTCTGCCCATGTTTTGACGTGATTATCTGTTTTGTGTGCGTTGAGTTTGAGAAGTTCTTTGTAGACCCTGGATATCAACCTTTTGTCTATACTGTCATTTGTGAGTATCTTCTCCCATTCCATGGGTTGCCTCTTTGTTTTGTTGACTGTTTTCTTTTGCTGTGCAGAAGCTTTTGATCTTAATGAAGTCCCAAAAATTCATTTTCACTTTTGTTTCCTTTGCCTTTGGAGACATATCTTGAAAGAAGTTGCTGTGGCAGATGTCAAACAGGTTACTGCCTATGTTCTCCTCTAGAATTCTGATGGATTCTTGCCTCACGTTGAGGTCTTTTATCCATTTTGAGTTTATCTTTGTGTATGGTGTAAGAGAAAGGTTGAGTTTTATTCTTCTACATATAGCTGTCCAATTTTCCCAGCTCCATTTATTGAAGAGACTGTCTTTTTTCCACTATGTATTTTTTCCTGCTTTGTCGAAGATTATTTGGCCATATCTGGGCTCTCTACTCTGTCCCACAGGTCTATGTGTCTGTTTTTATGCCAGTACCATGCTGTCTTGGTGACCACAGCTTTGTAGTAAAGCTTGAAATCAGGCAATGTGAAGCCCCCAGTTTTGTTTTTCAACATTTCCTTAGCAATTTGGGGTCTCTTCTGATTCCATACAAATTTTTGGATTATTTGCTCCAGCTCTTTGAAAAATGCCTGTGGAATTTTGATTGGAATGGCATTGAAAGTATAGATCGCTGTAGGCAGTATAGACAATTTAACAATGATTATTTTTCCAATCCATGAGCATGGAAAGGTCTTCCATCTTTTTGTGTCTTCTTCAATTTCTTTCATGAGTGTTCTGTAGTTCCTCGAGTACAGATCCTTTACCTCTTTGGTTAGGTTTATTCCCAGGTATCTTATGGTTCTTGGTGCTATAGTAAATGGAATCGATTCTCTAATTTCCCTTTCTGTATTTTCATTGTCAGTGTATAAGAAAGCAACTGATTTCTGCACATTGACTTTGTATCCTGCCATGTTACTGAATTGCTGTATGAGTTCTAGTAGTTTGGGAGTGGAGTCGTTCAGGTTTTCCATATAAAGTATTATATCATCTGTGAAAAGAGAGAGTTTGACTTCTTCATTGCCAATTTGAATACCTTTTATTTCTCTTTGTTGTCTGATTGCTGTTGCTAGGACTTCTAATACTATGTTGAACAAGAGTGGTGAGAGTGGGCATCCTTGTCGTGTTCCTGATCTCAAAGGGAAGCCTGTCAGCTTTTAAGGTATATATCTTTAGACTTTTTCCTTCCTTTCCTCCCTTCCTATTTCCTCTCTTCCTTTCTATTTCATTTCACCAAAGTGGGATCTCGCTGTAACTGCCTTTATTTCTTACCTCCTATTTGTGAAAATCTTTTTGTGATAAATATATGATAATATATCATTGCTAATGGTTTAGAAATATTCTTTTGTGCCATAACTCATTTGACCTAATTTCTACTTTTAATGTGTTTTCTGCTTTTATAAAGAGCACATCTATTATGATTTTCATTCATAAAACCTTGTATATTTCTCTAGAATGAATTTCTAGAGGTGGAGTTGATGGTTATACAAGGTGAAAACTTTAATAGTATCATCAAATTGCCTTCCAAAAGATTTTCCCAATTTTGTTCCAAAAAACATATAACAAGCACACAATTCCCTAGACCTTCATCAACTGGCCGATTTAGGTTAGACATAAAGTGCCAAGGAAACTCGGGCTGGCCAAGCAGAAATATCAGCACGATGAAGCTGAGTGTAGCATATCTAGGGAATCAGATATTGCATTCAGATGGCATTTTAATCTTACTAAGCATTTCTTCAGAAGTGCTATGCATCAGTTTTCAAAAATTAACATCGCAAGAAAATTCAAAAGAAGAGCACATGTGTGTTTTTGTTTATCCCCTGAAAGAATGCAAGGCAGGGCATGGACAGGCCACAGTTAAATTTGGCCCTGCTTCCCTGGGAACGCCTTGATGCTGCAAAGCCTCTGTGTAATCAGTGTGAAGTGCAGCATTCACTGTCTAATGCAGGGGAGGCAGGAGGTGCGGGTAGAGGCAGAAGTACAGCCCTCTCTTCTTTTCTTCCAGAGGGAGGGATAGGGCAGGGAAGTAAGGGGAGGAGAGGCTAGACTGCCTGCTCACCTTGCTGGCCTCCTCTTGTCCCTACTTGGTGACCTGAACTAAGGTTGGTGGCTAGCAAGAGGAGGGCTGCAGACTTCCTGTGTCCCTGCCTCTCCCTCCTCGATCATTGTCCACAAAGGAACTAGGAAAAAGAAAAAGAAAGAAAGAAAGCCACATGGTACCATCCTACCCATCCCTACCTTTCATATCTCCATCTTTTCTAGTCTGCTCTCAACCTCTCCTCCCAACCTCATGTTTGAGGATTAAGTGAAGCAAAGAACATGTGGTTTGTGGAGCAGGAGTTGAATCAAGTGTGCAATGGGGAAGTCTCTTGAGTGTGCCAGAGTCCAGATGAGATCAGACTCAAGGATTCCAGGCCCCCTGATCTCAGCAGATCCCTTTGAGACTCTCTGTTCAGGCAAGGCCCCATAGAGAAGACAGGGTCTAAATTGGGACTTAGAAAATATTCCTCCATCTTCTGAGCCCTGGATTTTCTATCCTTGAGCCACCACCTACCTTTACTTTCCTCTTCTGCAGACTTGATGGTTGCCCATGAGCTCAGCCCCTCTCCTGTCATGACCCTCTCTTCTCTGACTCACTGTCCCTCAGAATCTCCATCCTGGCCTTGATCAGGCCTGTTCTATCCATAGACCCAGATTGCTGACAGCAGCTGGAGCAAACCACATAGCCCTGCATGTAGATGGGTGCCCCTTCATGTGGGCAGTCTCGGATCACAGCTGGACCCTTAGCACTCCCCAGCAGCCTCTTGTTGGCTATTATTTTCCACTCTCTACGAAGGATTCCTAAACTTTCTCCACTGTCCTTAAACATTTCCCACTTACTGCACCACCGCCGCCCTCCAACAGATGCACGCTTCTGTAGTGAGTGGCAGCTGATTCCATTTCCAACATTTCTCAAAGAGCTAAATAGAATCATCTATCTAAATCCATTGGTGGGGGAGGAGAATTTGACAAAGACAAAGAGGATAAAATACCAAAGGGGAGAGAGTTTCCCTCAGAGGGGAAGAAAGCCAAGTATAAATCATCCAACTTCTCAGCCTTCCATTTTAACCCATCCTTCCTTCAGGTCTTGTGTGTTATGGGGCAGGGGCTCCCAGGTAGATAATGCAGAGGGTCCCCTTTTCCCATCAGCAGGCAGTGGCAAGACTCCAGGCTGGGCACCCACAGGATTTATTTTTGCTATTTCTTAGCTGGTCCATTTTAGACTCATGATGACTATCTCAGATTGATTTTTCCACCGAGATTTAATTTAAAATTTTTTTGCGGGGAGGACTGTGTTCCTTGGGGCATGCTTAGATTTATGCCCAGTGGCTAAGTTTTGGAGGGCTTTTCAGCTCTGCCAACTTCTCTCAACTTTGGACATAGCACATAGCCACGGAAATGTGTAGGGAAATCCAATGCATGGTAAAGAGCAAGTATTGGACTCCTCTAACAGAAAGTCTTTATATGTATAGGGACTTGGGGAGCAGAGGCCTTTTTCCTGCTCCTTAGGGGATGACCAGTTGCAAGAGGTAGGCTCTGTCAGCATTGGTGGAAGGCTCCTTTTAACCATCCTGAAAGGGGTAGTGGACCAGGCTAATGGGTATCTGCTGTGAGTTTGAGAGGTGCACATGAATTCACTTAAAGCAAGGTGGGACCCTGCCAATTTGTTCAGATTTACTGCCAATTGGCAGTGAGACTGAATCCTCCCCGAGGAAAGCCAAAGAGAGCAGAAGGCCTGGCCTGGCATTCTGGCCCGACAAGTGAGCAGTAGCTTTCATGTATGGAGTGTCTGAGCAAAAATGGGCCAGGATAGGCCTGGGCTCTCACAATTCACTTTATAGTTTTCTTGCCAGGGACTTTAATTTTTTCCAAGGGAAAACTTTGCATTTGTTTTTGGTATTTTTAAGGTGCGTGTGTGCGTGTGTTTGCTCCTGGTGCTAAGAGTATGTGTTCATCAAAAGGAATTGGCAAAAGCATTCTTTTCTCACTTTGCGTGCTTGACTCTGTGACCTGTGTTCTCCTGAAGCCTTTGCCACATGATCTCTTAAATCTCCTTCCTGTATGATGATTTCTCCTGAAAGATTCCCGTGGGCATTTTTATGTCAACAGCCTGGAATGTTTCTCTCTTTCCTGGGAAAAGCTCTTTTGGTCTTAGTGAACTCAGAGGTGGAAGAATTTGTAAGAATCAGGGAACCTGCCTCAAATCACCTCCTATTATAACTTCCCACAAAGACTGGAGAGGAAGTTAGAAAATTTCCCTCCAGGGGGCACCTGGGTGGCTCAGTTGGTTAAGCATCTGACTCTTGATTTTTGGTTCAGTCAATAATCTCAGGGTTGTGAGATAGAGTCCTGCCTTGAGCCCTGCATCGGGCTCCATAGTCAGCGGTCAGTGGGGAGTCTGCTTGAGATTCTCTTTCTCTCTCTCCCTCTGCCTCTCCCTCCCCATGTGCTATCTCTATCTAAAAGAATACAAAAATCTTGAAAAAAAACTCCCCTCAGCATCTCCAAGGAGGGAGAGAGTCAGGTTACCTTTTCTATACTGGGAAAATTATGAACATATGAACATATAAAAATATGAACACATACTCTTAGCACCTCTCTCCCTGCTGAAGCCACGTGGAGTCAGACAGAACCATAAGCACCCTTGCTATAGTAAAGGGTCACATAGAAACATGACTGCTAAAGGCTACCTTGACACCTCCTACTTTTCTACCCTGCAAATCTATCACTTTTCCTCATAAGGATCTGGCAAAGTAGGATTATCAGCCTTGCCCAGATAAGTCCATCACTCCCCCAAAGCTAAACATTTTAACCTGTGGCAGAGAGTATGGAAGGGAATCTTGTTTTGAGATGAGTGGTATTATAAGGTTGCACCTGGCCACATGGGAGACAAATAGCCCCTGGAAACTCAGAAATGTCTAGACCGAGCCAGTTCTTAAGGCTGATTTTTGTCCAAAGCAGAAGAGCTCTTGATCTGATCTGAGTGATGCCAGAAAGCTCCAACACTACATATATGAAGTTCCATTGTTATAGTTATTCTTTCATTTAATGGGTTTTCTTCCATTACAGTTAAAATATCTTCATGTATATAATCTTTTGGGCAATCATTTATATCTAAATATAAATGAACTTATTGAGTTTTATTCTATATGAAAGCTAATTCATCAAAGGGCTGATATTCTTTCATTCATGCCTTTTAATAAATATTAACCCAAGGACAAGATACTGTGTGAGTTGAAAGTGGAATAAGATCTATACTCTGTCCTAAATGAACTTACAGTTTAAAGGAACTTAAGTCATCATAAGATAGCATATGGTAAGTTCTGTAAGAATAACACAAATAGATTTTAAAACTTGACTGAGGGCAGGGACTGGGAACAAATATTTGGGTAGCTCAGGAGCACACATCAGAGAGGCAACATGGGGGATGGGTGTTTTTGAACAATTGTCAGGTTTACAAGTGGCACTGATTTTGCTATAAAGGCAACAAGGTGGAGCGATAAAAGAGGAAGGTATTCACAAGAGCAAAGATAAGAGGGGTAGGAAACTGTCACATTTATTGGAGGAATTCAAATTGTTCAAATTGACTTAAATATAGGGTGTGTATGAAGGAGTAATAGGAGGTGAAGATTTAAAAGGTACAGTTGACTCTTGAACAACATGGGTTTGAACTGCATGGATCAACTTATACAGATTTTTTTTGAAGGAAGTATAACAGAATTTTTTTTTTTTGAGATTTGCAACAATTTGAAAAAACAGACAAACCATGTAGGCTTTCTTAGATATATCAAAAAAATTATGATAAAGTTAGGTTATGTCATGAATGCATAAAACATATATAGAAATGAATCTATTTTATCATTACTACCATAAAATATACACAGAAATATTATAAAATGTTTAAATTTGTCAAAACTATGCACACAAATACAGATTATACATGGGACCCTTTGCAGTGGAGAGAAATGTAAATAAACATGAAGATGCAGTATTGAATCATAACTGCATAATACTGGAGTACATTAACTGTCAGTATACACTGTACTCATGTAATCATTTTGTAGCCATCTTCTGTTGCCATTTCAGTGAGCCCATGTGCTGTATCTGCTTAAAATGCCATGGTACTTGCTAATCATCTCTCCGTGAGCAGCTGATCTCTCCAGTAAATTGAAAAGGACAGTAACAAGTGAACTCTACCAGTTCTCATGCATCTTTCAGAAGTTTAAGTGTAATACTGTACACAAGGAATAACACGAAGGGACCTACATGAAGTGGTACTAGTGATCAGGAAATCCTCTCAAGAAACAAAGATAAATCATGACATTGCAAGAAAAAGTTGAATTGTTTGATAGGTTGTGGTCTGCAGTTGCAGTGGCCTGCCATTTCAGATAAATGAATCCAGCATAAGGTCCATTGTAAAAAAAAAAAAAAAAAGAAAGAAATTTCATGAAGCCATCACTGTAACTTGCCATCAGTCATGAAAACTTTGCACTCTTTGTGAAATGCCTTTTTATTTCATGTTGAAATGCAGCTTGGGGTACCTGGGTGGTGCAAGAGGTTAAATATTCCGTTCTTGGTTTCGGCTCAGGTCATGATATCAGGGTCATGAGATGGAGCCCTGTGTCAGGCTCCATGCTCAGTACCAAGTCTGCTTGAGAGTCTTTCTCCCTCTTGCTCTGCCCTTCCTGCCCATGCTCTCTCTCTCTCCAATAAAATAAATAAATCATTTAAAGAAAATATTTATTTTTCTGTTTGACAGTGGGCGGGGAGAGCAAAAGCAAGGGGAGCAGCAGACAGAGGGAGAGGGAGAAGCAGGCTTCCTGCTCAACAGGGAGCCTGATGCGGGTCTCAATGTGGGGCTTGATCCCAGGACCCTGGGATCATGACCAGAGCCAAAGGCAGATGCTTAACTGACTAAACTACCCAGGCACCCCAAAATAAATATATAATTCTTTAAAAAAAAGAAAAGAAAAGAAAATGTAGCTTCTATGTGTGTGTAGGATTGCTATAAGAAAGGCATACCTATATGCTCTAATATGTTATTTTTTTAATTTTATTTTTCCACTGTTCCAAGAGTCACTGTTTATGCACCACACCCAGGGCTCCATGCAATATGTGCCCTCCTTAATACCCACCACCAGGCTCTTCCAACACCCCACCCTGCTCCCCTCCAAAACCCTGAATTTGTTTCTCAGAGTGACAGTCTCTCATGGTTCATCTCCCCCTCTGATTTCCCCCAAATCACTTCTCTCCATCACCCAATGTCCTCCATGTTATTCCTTATGCTCCACAAATAAGTGAAACCATATGATAATTGACTCTCTCTACTTGACTTATTTCACTCAGCATAATCTCCTCCAGTCCCGTCCATGTTGATACAAAAGTTGGGTATTCATCCTTTCTGATGGGGGCATAATACTCCATTGTATACATGGACCATATCTTCTTTATCCATTCATCTGTTGAAGGGCATCCCGGCTCTTTCCACAGTTTGGTGACTGTGGTCATTGCTGCTATGAACATTGGGATATACATATAGATAGCCCTTCTTCTCACTACATCTGTAACATTGGGGTAAATTCCCAGTAGTGCAATTGCAGGGTCAGAGGGTAGCTCTATATTTAATTTCTAAGGAATCTCAACACTGTTTTCCAAAGTGGCTGCACCAACTTGCATTCCCACCAACAGTGTAAGAGGTTTCCCCTTACTAGTATGTTTTTAAAAGCAAAGTCATTATATTACAACTTAAAGCAAAAAGAAGATGAAGGATCTAATGTCAGTAAAGGATGATTTGGTAACTTTAGAAAGGGCTTAAAAAATGTCAGAACAGGGACAGCAGATCTGCTGACCAAGAGACAAGAGATGAGTTCCCAGAGTCCTTAAGAAAATCAGTAAGGAGAAAGGATATCTGCCTGAACAGGTTTTTAATGCAGACAAAAGTACCCTATTCTGTGGGAAAAAAATGCCACAAGTGTCATTTACTAGTAAGGAAGAGAACACCAGAATTTAAGGCAGAAAGAGATAGACTAACTCTACTGTTTTGTGCAAATGCAGTCAGGTTTGTGATCAGGACTGCCCTTATCTACAAAGATGCTAACCTTGAAGGAGAAAGATAAACATTAGCTGCCAGTCTTTTGGTTATACAATGCAGAGTCCTGGACAATAAGAACACTTTATCTGGATTGGTTCCATTGATGCTTTGTCCCTGAAGTCAGGAAGTGCCTTGCCAGTAGGGGACTGCCTTTTAAAATTCTTCTGATATTGGACAATGCCCATGAGTATAGCCCCAAAGGTGCTGAAGTGGTCTACTTATCCTCAAACACAATGTCTCTAATTCAGTCTCTAGATTAGGGGGTGATAAGGACTTTTAAGGCCCATTGCACATGGTACTCTATGTACTGTCAACACTATGAAAGAGAACCCTGAGAGAGAGAACATCATGAAAGTCTGGGAGGACTATACCATTGAAGATGCCATCATTGTTATAGAAAAAGCTGTGAAAGTCATCGAGCCCAAAATAATAAATTCCTGCTAAAGAAAACTGTGTCCAGATGTTGTGCATGACTTCACAGAATTTACAACAGAGCCAATCAAGAAAATCATGAAAGAGATTGTGGATATGGCAAAAGAAAAACAAACAAACAAAAAGGTGGGACTGAAGGGTTTCAAGATGTGGATCTTGTAGAAATTCAAGAGCTAATAGACACCACACCAGAGGAATTAACAGAATATGACTTGATGGAGATGAGTGCTTCTGAACCAGTGCCAGACTATGAGGAGGAAGACATAGAAGAAGCAGTGCCAGAAAACACATTGATATTAGACAATCTGGCAGAAAGGTTCTGATTATTCTAAACTGTTATTGACTTCTTTTAGGACATGAGCCCTTCTGTGATATGGGCACTGAAACTAAAGCAAACAGTGGAAGGATTGGTACTGTATAGGAACCCTTTTAGAGAAATGAAAAAACAAAAAGTCTACTACTATGTACTTCTGTAAATTTACAGAGTGTGTTTGCCTCTCCTGTCTCCCTTCTACCTCCTGCAATCCCTCCACCTTTGCCACCTCTGAGACACCAAGACCAACCCCTCCCCTTTCTCTTCTTCACTTTACTTGATGTGAAGAAAAAGATGAAGACCTTTATGATGATCTACTTCCACTTAATGAATAGTAAATAACTCTTATGCCATATAGTTAATGAGTCTGTCTGTTGTGTATGTGTGTGAGCATCTTCATGTAAAGATCTAGTAACTGTATGGCAAGACCTGCATGAGGCACTTGTGTCATCATCGGCCTCATCATCGCCTCAGTATTCTTCCTGTAGAACATTGTGTGCAAGACTTGTATGGAAGTGGGTAGTCTATCTTTACATAGGCATAAGGTAAGTGATATCTAATATAAAATTATTAATGTGTTAGTTTAAATAGTTTTATAATTTTGGTTTCAAAGAATTACATTATTGCATTACTTCTCTCTCACTCTTTTAATTGGAGAAACTATGTATCAATATATTGCCACAGGTGTTTATTTAAAAATATATATAACAATGTTTCTACTACTGTATTATAGATATTACTGTAATACTGTATGCCATAAAAGATTTAGAATGATTCATTAATTAGTGTATAGGCCAGGTTACCATGAAGCAATCATATCATTTACCCCAGGCTGCCATAAAGCGATCATATTGCCGCTGCTTCATTATCAATGCATGAATCATTATACCTATAAATAAATATGATTTAATTTTTCACATTATCTTTTCATTTTTGATGTCTAAGTGTAAGTAGTTATGTATAACATCTACCGTGTTTTGTATCATGTAAGACAATATTGATGTAGGTACTAACATAATCCATCTTAATAAACAGATGATGAAAACTTAATGGTATTGATAGAGTTTTGTAAATGTATTTTCTCTTCCTTAGGATTTTTTTTTTTTTTTTTGAGAGAGAGACGGAGAGAGAGAGAGAGAGGGAGGGAGAGAGGGAGTGGGGAGTAGGGGCAAAGAGAGAGGGACAAAGAGAATTTTAAGCAGGCTCCATGCCCAGGGTGGAGCCGGGGCTTGATCTCACCACCCTGAGATCAGGACCTGAACTGAAATCAAGAGTCAGACGCTTAACCAACTGAACCACCCAGGGACCCCTCCCTAGCATTTTCTTAATAACATTTTCTTTTCTGTAGCTTATTTTATAGTAGAAATCCAGGAATAACATATATTACATAAATGATATCTACTAATTGACTATTTATGTTATCAGTAAACCTTCTAGTCAGCAGTAGGCTATTTGTAGTTAAGTTTTGGGGAAGCTAAAAATTACACGTGGATTTTTGACCTACAGGGGTTTGGTTTAAGGGTGAACTGTATTTTGAGGCCTCTTTTTAGAAGAACTTCAGTGCCAGGCCAAGAAATGTGGCATTTTACCCAATAGGCAGTGGGGAGACTTTGAAAGTTTGTGAATAGCAGAGTGCTAGGACTCAAAGTATGCTCAAGGAAGATCAATCTGGTGGGAATGATGGACTGAGTTTCCTGGGGGATATCTCTTGAAATAATCAAGACCTGAACCAGGATGTTAGTGGTAGGAACTGAAAAGAATGAACAGATGCAGATGGGCTCTTGGCTACAAGTAGATTGGTATGTGAGGGAGAGGGCAACATTTACGATGGCTGAAGCATCAAGTCTGGGTAAGTGGGAGAGCATGGAAGAGAAAGATGAAGCCCAGGGAAAGAACTAGCTGAAGGTAGGAATCTGAGGTATGCCATTTAGACACATTGGCTGGAGGTGGCAGCGGGCTCTCCAGGCCCAGCAGGTTGTCATGGTGGGGAGATTGCTGAATGAGCATGACAGGGCACTGGATGGGAGCATAAGGGAGAGAAATCATGGGCATGCAACATGGAAGGGCTCAAAATTTGACATGATTCCAAAATATTTTCCTTCTCTGATGGACTCTATTTTAGGTATTGGAATTCAGGATGAACAACAACAGATCACTGCTTTCATGGAGCTTTTCCTTTTTATAGGGCAATTAATTAGGCCAAATTCTTAGGCAGAGCCCTAAACCATAGATTTCCTTCACTAGTTATCCTTCTCAATGGGGAATAATTCACCATCTGTTCCATCTCAATCTGAAGGAAGGGCTTCCAGCTCCTTGAGCAATTCTGGATTCTACCCACCCCTGCAGAAGTAACTACTAGTCTCACTTGTGTTACTGTAGACTTGTTGTTTGTTTATGAACTTTAATATACAAACAAGCACACATTTTGGGGGCTTATTTTGCTCAATACTGTGTTGTTGAACAGAATAATAGCCCCCCCCCCTTTTTTAAATTTCTGGGTATTTCACTGCAAAAACACCCCATATTCCATGTATCCATTCTACTACTGGTGGACATTTGGGTTGTTTTCAGTTTGGGGCTATTAAGAACAGATCTGTTGTGAACATTTGCACCCATGATATTTGAAGGACAAATGCACTCATTTTTCTCTAGTGTTTGCCTATGAGTGGAATCACTCATTTTTCCTTGGTGTTTACCTATGAGTGGAATCACTATTATTAACTATTTATTAAGCATCTACTTTATATCTGGGTCTGTGCTGGGTGCTTGATTTTAAATGTGAGCAAAACAAACATGGTCCCTGCTCCCACTGATTTTACCAACCAGTGGAATTTAACATAGATAGTCACACTGAATGATAGAGGAAATAAGTACTCTGAATAAAAGGAAGATGTAAGATACACTTTAAACTTTGCCAACACTCAGAGAGCAGCATAGAATCTCTAGGGAGACCCACAGGGCCTGAATATCAACATACTCCCTAGAGGCAGATGACTGGTGACCCACTGCCTTCAGGGCTGGATTAGAGGGTGGGTTTTGAGTGGGGTTTGGGTGGAGGAAGTGAGGAGTTCAGCTTGGCTGGCTAAGAGCCCTGCAAACCCAGTCCTCAGGCCTGGGGTACATTTCTGGCCTTGATCTCTGGTTCTGGAGGTGGTTGGGATAATTGAGAGCTTATGCCTCACTCCCCGAAGACTGGTTTTAGCACATATGCAACCTGTATTTTAATATTATTCCTTCTGACTGGAAGCATTTGGAAATGGTCCTTGCCCCTGGTTTTAAAAGGTGGCATTATTTTATGAACATTTAGACATTGATTAATAAAATTCCAAACCCATTAACTAATGGGGGAAATGCCAAACTTTTTTTGTGTATCCAAGAAAGTAAATGCAATAAAAACTATCCCAAAAGGTAAGTTAAATTATATATAGCCTTTGCGTTTTTTTCTCCTGATGGCCCCACCAGATGTTTTAAAATGCAGGATACAGGCCTTTTTTCAGTTTTCTCCAGGGAAAGAAGAGAAAACTTGGCTAAGATCTACTTTCAGGAGCGGAGCAGGGTCGGGGGTGGGCGGGGAGAAAGAGCTATAGTGGTAGAAAGTTTGTCGGGAATCTCCAGGGCGCTGGTTCATAAATGTGGAGGCAAGGGAGCAAAACCGTTGAAACCGTTGTTGTTTTTTTTAACCCACCTTTTCTTACTTGCCCCCACCCACCATTCCCAGAACCCGGTCAGGAATTTTCCTCTGAAGCTTGCGCATTTCCCGTCAGCGCGTGAGCCCCGTCGGCGCTGGCGGCGGCCATCTTGTTTGTTCCCCCTGGTGCCGCGCGGGGCTGGTTCCAGGCAGGTTGTGGGTTTTGGGGTCCTGGTGAGGGTGCCCAACCAGTTCCGGAGCCTGGTCACTGAAGTGTGGTGTCATCAGCACCCCTCCCGAGCTGCCTTCTCAGACTCTAGGTTTCTTTTGTAAACAGAGATCTTGATTTCTCGATCCTTCCTCAACCCCCGTTCCAGTTTTCTGTGTCTTTAAGGTAAGAAAACAGCTAAACAAACGAACAACACCCCCCCCCCCCCCCCCCCCCCAGGGACAGGATATGTGGAATCCTTCGGGACTTTCCTTCACTAGTAATCCTTCTCAATGGGGGAGTAACTCAGCATCTGTCCTATCTCAATCTGAAGGAAGGACTTCCAGCTCCTCGAGCAATTCTGGACTCCATCCAACTGCAGTCTCATCCGACTCCTGCGACGGTGGGACTCCTGTGACGGGGGCGCCATCCCCGCCACGACGTGGAAGCTGGGCTCGCGGAGAACTACCTTCCCCAGAGGAAGTCCAGCAAGACCCCCATGCTGGTGATGTGCCACAGCCTCTCCCCGAGAGGTGGACGCGTTCTGATGTTCAGTCCTCAGTGTTCACCTTTCTTTTGGTCAGTGCTCCCTATTCTGACTGTCCATCTGTGAAGCTTAAGTAATCATACAAACCATCAATACCAACAGCAGGTGATGGACCTGGAGATGGCAAGCAGGATGATCTGGCTTCATTCAGTCAGCTGATATTTCTGTGCCACTGCCTTTTTTTTTTTTTTTTTTTAAATAGGGAAAGAAGTTTTATAAAGTAACACCCTTCACACACACCCCCCGCACCCCACCCCAGCAAGAGAACATCCAGGATTCTAACAGGGAGTCCTGGGTACGGGCAGGGGAACAGTTAGAGAAGAGAAGATGAAGACAACCAGAAGAGGCTGGGGTGAGACGGGGCAGTGAAGAGGAAGATAAAAAATTAGAGGCTCTGCTGCTGCTGCTAGCTAATTTTATGACCTTGGGAGAACCTTTTAATCCCCCTGAACTTGGGAAAAATGAAACTATATAGCATTTTGCTTAAGTAGTTGGGCTGTAAGACCAAACCCTGGATTCTTCTCTACTCTATTAATACTTATCAACTGTGTGAGCTTGAGCAATTATCCACTCTGAGCTAGTTCTCTCACCATTTAAATGGGAATGTTAGAGTTGTCATGAGATTTAGACAAAATAATCTATGTAAAGCACTTAGCAAAGTACCTGGAACATACTAAGTGTTTAATATCTTAGTTATTATTCTTATCTATTTCAGGGTAGGCTAATGGAATGAATACAGACAATATTTTTATCTTTATCTCATATATCTGTATACCTCATGTATTTTTATGTTTATGTCATGCATGCTCAAGTTCTTTATATATAATGACTTCTCAAAAATCCTAATGTCTTGAGAATCCTAATGTCTTACCTTATTTGTTTTAAGGTTACTATGGGCAAATGTGTTAGAGGAAAGGGAAATGAACCAGATAATGATACACTATTATTTCTTACACAAATAATTTATTATAGATGTTCGGATTTAATGCTTATTACATATTTTGAAGATTGTTATTTTCCTTTCTATCTTTCCATTTTTTATTCTAGATTTCTGTCTTGGCACAGCCTAGTTGTTGCTATATTAATAACCCAGAAATCTCATTGGTTTAACACAAGTTTAATTTTCATGCACATGATAAGTCCTGTGTGAATTGGCAGAGGCTTGCTGTACATCAGTCTCTCAGATACTCGAGATGGAAGCTCCATCTTGATGTGCTTCCATGTTCACCACTTTTGGGGGAAGGGAATATGCCAAATTATGCACTGCTTCTTAAGCTTCCACTGAAGTACCACCAGGACAGTTCTCTGAAGCTGAACTGCTTCATTAAGTTCTGAGTCTTCCTTTTCTAGATGTGATTTTTCTTACTTTTATGTTCACCTTTTTCTTGAGTTGGGTTTTGGAGAAGTCATGGTAGAAATAATAAGCTAATGGTGATTCCCACCCCCCATCATTAAACAAGGGCCCTTTTTACTCTCGCAAGGGATTTTGGCACCAGTGAGAGGAGGACATATTTTATTTTCTCAAGGTTTTTCCCTCTTCAATCATTTTCAACATTCTGTTTTCCTAAATTCCTGCTTTTCTGAAGTCCTCAAGGACTTCACACTCTGTCATCATCACCTACTAGAAAAACCTGGTTGGCATGTGGTTATCTCCCACATTCAACCCAAACTACCAGTGTGTGGTAGCCTAGACAAGTGAGATGTTTTCAGGGGTCTGACCCACCTCTTCATTTCATGTACATAGTTAGAATGGCTGTGGAATGGGTCACCATGATAGGAGAAATGGACATCAGCAAAGCAGATGGGTCATTCACTCAGCAAACCTTAACTGAGCATGAAATATGTGCTGAATATTGGGCCAGTTCTTCTAAGTCACCAAAGTGATTCAGTTAGACTCTGATCTTAGCAAGAGAAGAAAGCAAATAATGGGTTTCCCCAGAGAGCCGTCTGACACAGCGTGATCCTATGACCTCTCCACCTTTGTAACATACACTCTGCTCAGGAAGATTCATCTCCTGGTGAAATCTGGAAGAATCCCAAACTCCCCATGCCCAGCATTGCAACCCAAGCTTCTGTTACTTCCATCCCTCCACCAAGACTCAATGTCAATTCAGATCCTACCCATTGTTGGATGTCAGCTGAAGACTTAAGCTTATTCTCAGTTCTGTAGGTACCCAAAACTCATCCATCTCCTATCTTCAGGAACCCTATTGGACACTCCATCTCTGCTACTTGTTTGGACAACTATCTGTTTTATATTACTTAACCAATTTTTTGGTGGGGGGGGGTCTAGTATCTTTATATCAGGTTTAAGAAAAGGATCTTGTTTCTTCTTGAATTGATGGATTAAAAAGTAACTGTCCCATGGAAGGTATTCAATGGTTAGATTCTGCATGATGTCTAACTTTTCAGTAATAGATGTTTGATAAGTACACATCAAGTAGAAGTAAACTGGACCTTGCTCTTTTTTCCTTTTCAAGAAAAATGGAAAGAGAAACTGTGGCTGCCTTTGTTCCCATGGCTTTGCCTCCTTGCTTTCTAGCTTGGGCACATGAGAATTTTCAAGGTAGGTTAGGCAGTTGTAAAGCAAGATCAATTCAAGTCAGAGGATGCTAACCACTATTGTGTTCAAATTGCTGACATCTGGCATGCCAGGTTCTTTCATTTGCTTTCATCTTTTTTAGGCACTTTTATGGGCTAAGATCATGGTTCACTTTTTTTTAACCACTAAGATGTGGAGAGAATAAGATGTATACAAAAGATGAATTTAAACAAAGTTAATTATAAAATTATATAAGAGGAATTTTATTTCTTCACGAACACCTATTATAAAATGTGTATCATTTTCACAAGGGAAAAAAGTCTTTAATTGAGTCAAAAAAACTAGACACAAGGGAGTTGAAGTGACATGCACAGAGACATGCATAGAGACAAAGACATGCAAGTCTTCTCGGCCTTGACCAATTAATTTTGCAACCTGTTCTTAGTTTTTTGTTCTGAGTGGCCCCCTCTTAGTTTCCCATGCTTGAGGATTTATTGGTTCTCTCATCCCATAATTTAACTTTCTTCCTCTCATTTTCGTTTGGGCACTAATGTCTAATGGAGTTAGGCTGCAATAACATAGTTTGTCCCTGTCTAGCATGCAGTGTTATGTCTGAGCCTTTTGACTGAGCAGAATAAATTAGTGTCTTGTTTTATTAATAGTACAAGTTCAGGAGAGTAGGTTTATTTAAAGTGAGAGATAAGCTGAATAGTAAGGGAAAATACTGAATGAAAATGCCACTTGTTGAAAGAAATTGCTTAATTTTCTGCTACTCTCCCACTGGGCCAAACTTCTTCCTTACCGGAATCTATCTGCAGGCAGTTTTCAATATCCTAAGCAAGAAAACTGATCATATTTTCAACTCCATTATATGCCTTTCTCCTCATTTCTGAACTTAGGGGCATGGAGAATATTATCATTCTTCATTCATTATTTGGGGAGTCATGATCTTTTCTTCTTGGAAATTCCCATCTCCAGCTCAGCAATTCCTCCAACTTTCCTGCTCTTATGCTCTTTCCCTCCCTCAGTTCATCTGACCTCACCCAGAGGCCTTAAAGAGGCTTCCAGTGGCTCTGCAAAGGAGGCCTGAGTGTCTCACCTTCTGTTCTGGAGGCTAAGCCTTTTCCTCTTATTCTGTACAATTCCCTCTGCTCTGAGTCTGATTTCCCTCAAGGGATCCCTACTCTTAGTGTTCCAGCTACTGTTTTCTTCTTCCCACACTTCTAGAAACTTCCCATCTTTTTATGAGGCCTTTCCCAACTGCTTGGGAACAGAATGGCTCTCTCTCCTGGAAAATCATCAAAGGGGCTTCCCTGCCATTCATTACCTCTTAACTAATAAGAATGATACTAGTAGTGATAATAGCAATAATAGTGATAGTAGCAATAGCTAACACTTACATAGCACTTATGTGCCCATCACAGCCCTAAGCATTGTAGGTAAGCTAACTGATTTAATTTTGGCCACAATCTTTTGACATGGTTTGATGCTTGTTTTTATTCATTTGATAGAGAAAAAGAGAGCATACAAGCAGGCAGGGTGGCAGGCAGAAGGAGAAGCAGACTCCCTACTGAGCAAGGAGTCCAATGCAGGGATCAATCCTAGGACCCTGGGATCATGACCTGAGCCAAACACAGACGCTTAACCAACTGAGCCTCTCAGGTACTCCGATGGTCAATTTCATGTGTCAACTTGGCTGGTTGAGGGTGCCCAGATATGTGGTCAAACATCACCCTGGATGTTTTTGTGAGGGTGTTTCTCATGAAATTAACATTTCAATCAGTGGCCTTTGAATAAAACAGATTTGCCCTCCACAATTGGGTGGGCCTCGTCCAATCAATTGAAGACCTGAATAGAACAAAAATCTTACCTTCCCTTACCTTCCCTGAGCAAGGGAGAATTCTGCAAGCAGATGGTCTTCAGACATGAACTGTACCATCAGCTCTTCCTTGAGTCTCCAGCCTACTGGCCCACTCAGCAGAGTTTGGATTTGCCAGCTTCCATAACTATGTGCATCAACTCCTTAGAACCTCTTTCTATATATAGAAATAGGATTTATAATGTCTTATTAGTTCTGTTTCTCTGATGAACCCCGACTGTTACCAGTGTGTATTTTCATGATTATTCTATTTTACAGATATGACGACTGGGGCACAAATAAGTTAGATAATTTGCCCAAGGTCATCAGTACTAGTAAATGGTACAGTTGAGATTCTTTCTGACTCCTGGGTGTATACTTTTCATCATGAGATTAAATACATGATGCCATTTATAATGTATTCAGAGTTGTTTATCAGTTTCTTATATATATAAATTTTTTTTCTGGATTATTTATGTTTTCATTTGTCAGTTTTGAATAAGCTGAATCTGCCCATCTGGTGAATGTGACATATAGAGTCCCAGCCTAGACTTTTGGAAGAGTTTAGGGCAGTTGCATGAACCGTGCTCACAGTAAAGGCAGTTGTTGTCTCGAAACTAAGTAAGATCCCATACTTTCACTACTGGACAAAATTTTAGGCAGCGTTTTAGGAATTATATTTTGGTTTCCCTAAGCACATATTTCAGAATGAAAGATAGTCAACATTTTAGGAGTGTTAGGTCTTGAGAAGTTTAAGTGGATATGATAAACTTTCCAAAAATTGTAAAGCATAAGCATGAATAGGGGTTAAAATCATCCTTGCTATTCTGAAGCAAACAGAATCCCTCTAGGAAATGGAGCTGTGCCACCGAGTCTGAGGAGAGCCCAAGCTGTGGAAATAGTGTCCCCTCCTCTGCCCCCTTGACCCTTTGACAGAGTCTCATTTCCTTGGGTGGAAGTGTAAGAGCTGGTTTCCTAAAGTAACATTCATGCTTGCTCTTCCTTATTGCATCATCTCAGTGAAATTGTATTGAAAGGAAGTCCCCAATGAAGGGATTTTATTTCTAAAAATCAGTGAAAGCTCTGTGACTTCCATAGCTCCATTGGCACCTTTGTTCTTGGAGCAGTTTTCATTTTCCATTGGCACCATGTGATTGTTTCCACAGGCATTTTCTTTTATTTTCCGAGGTACCAGGCAGAACTGGCAGGGGAGAATGGGCGCCCAGCGGAAGACCTCTCCATCTGTCTCAGTGTCTGTCTGTAGGCCTCAGTTTCTCTCTCACACATACACACACACACAATCTTCTTTAAGCAGTTCACCACAGCACCATTTTCAGCATTTCAGGCTATCAGGCATCAGAGTGTTTAAAGTTTTAATAGGTTTAGAGGTGACTCTAGAGTCTACCAACATCTGCATTCATCTGTAATTTATGACTGCCTCTTATTTAGTTGGTTTAGTAAATTGTACCTAAGAGTATTCTTTGAGACTTGGCAGCCTGGTGTACAGTTTCACGATTCAGCTGTGTTTTTGCCAACTAGTTGCCCAACCCCCCACCTTTCTTTTGGATGACATTCTTAAATACTTAATTTGGAGCTTTGGTCTGGAACACACTTTATCAGACACCTTTTGTGTGCCAAGAGACCCCTTATACATTCTGTTAAAGCTAACTTTCCACAGGCTAGCACATTTATTTCTAAATCATTTTTAAAGTCTCCATGTTTCCAAGTAACAGAAGGTAAAGTGTGGTGCATTTAGACCACTTGGTTCTTGTGGCCTCGCTTCTCTCCCCATCCTCCACCCCATTTCTCCAGATTTTAGTTGAGGGGAAATTCCTCTCTTAGCAGAGAGGTGAGGGTAACAGTGCCTGACCAAAACATAAAATTAGTATCTATTGCAAAGGACATTTAAAAGGGCTTACTTTGTTATGAGGTATATGAGGACATGTTTTGGCCTTACTTCATGTGCTCCGTCTAACCATGCCCAAAAGATTAAATCAAGGCCATTTTGGGTATAATTTATTTCTCTTTCAAGTCTGTCATCATGCATGTAGATTTGGGATGTTGTGTTTTCTCACTTTCAGGGATAAGGTTTATATCTGGCAAACACAGATTTAAGGCCATCTATGAGAAGCCCCTGAGGCGATTTGTTTACAGTTTTGCAGAATTTGATTTTCTAGCTGAATCTGCAACTAACTTACTACTCCCTTTTCCTTTCAGTAAGCATTGTGGAGAACCCAGCTTTCCAGGACCGAACTCCCAATTGTGTCATTGCCTCCCAATAAGAGAAAGTGTAATTTGTCTGTATTATGATTAATACTCTGTAATCATGTAATCTGCTAGGCAAATGTGATCTTAAGACCAAATTTGCAATGAATTAGATCCTTCGCTCACACCATTAATCTTCTTTTAAAGTCTGAGGAGGGATTAGTGATTAAAACAAATCTTTCAACATTCTTTTTTTATGATAGGGGGATGGGAATTTAGGTTGAAGCACGAACTATGAACCTCCCTCCACGTTGCCTTCAGGATTCACGTCTTTTCCATCCCATGACACGGTGGGCCAACTGAGAAGTGTCTGAGGGCACGTGAGCTGTCTGCTCTGCAACCTACCCATGCTGCCTCTCGCTCTTGTCTCCTGGTACAAAGATGTCTGACATAAATACAGTTCATGCATACTGGTGACCAAAGCATGGGTACTATGTGTCTGTGATCCTTGATTCTCTTTGAATCTGATCACTTTCCTCTTGTGCAACCTGCCTGCATACAAGGACCAGAGAAACTCTGAGACCATGATGAAGGACACTCAAAGATGCTTGAATAAGAAATAAATGGAATAAGCACACATTTTCCTTTTACTCTGTGGCCCCAAACCGCAAGCCCATACAGAAGCTTCTGCCACCACATGTTTGTCTATAGCCTGAAGGCACAAGGTGCCAGGGTCGGCCTCCTTGCACTGTATAGCCTCTTCCTTCCAAACACAGACCTTCCAGGGCAAAACATGCAAGAGAGAGGCTGACCTCAGTGGTATTTTTTGTGGCTATAGCTAATGCAAACATGTAATTATTTTGTTAAGAGTGCCCCTAAGCCACTTATTTTGCTGGAAAGTAAGTGAGTGCTCAAAGATGAATGGAGACATGTCAAAAAGTCAGCTTGAAAGGGCTCCTACTGAATGATATGGGTTAATTTAAGCATAATAGTAAACAACGATAATAATGGATTATGATACATTAAGTAAAATAAAAATGAGTTAATACTGACACAAAAATAACAAATAAGGGAAAATACATACTAATAATTGTAGAACCCAGACAATCAAAAACAATAAAAAAGAATGTCATGTAACAAATAAAGAATGATGGACAGAGGGGTGCCTGGGTGGCTCAGTGGGTTAAGCCTCTACCTTCGGCTCAGGTCATGGTCTCAGGGTCTTGGGATTGAGCCCCGCATCAGGCTCTCTGATCAGCAGGGAGCCTGCTTCCCCCTCTCTCTGCCTGCCTCTCTGCCTACTTGTGATCTCTCTCTCTCTGTCAAATAATAAATAAAATCTTAAAAAAAAGAATGATGGGCAGAAAATTAACAATTGAAGCTAAGCTAGCAAGTGGAAGTATGATAAGAAACAGGATGTTTTCATGATCTCAAAGCATCTCCCCAGAAATTATTATTAATTGCATAGGGGAAAATAGTCACTTTACAGTAGAGAAATCTGGTGTATATCACCTTATCCAGGTGCTCAAAGTCAATGTCACCAATAATGGGACAAACTAATAGCGTGTTCTTCCTAAAGTGGTGCGCTGAGAAGGGCACAGCATCTCTCTGGGACGTTTCTGCCAAAAATGCAGATGCAAACATCATTCAAACCCAAGGTGAAGAACACTCAGTAAAATAACTGGCTTGTAGTCTTTGAAAGTGAACAAGGACTATAAAAACAGAGGCTGGAGGAGTGTTCCTGATCGAAGTGACCACGGAGACATGACCATCAAATGCACTGTGTGTTTCTGGAATGAATCCTGGAATGGCAGACAGTTGGCTAGCAAAGTACATTGTGGGACCTTTGACACACTTTGAAAAAGGGCTGTGGATTAGATAATAGAATTATATCAAAATTAAATATCCTTATTTTGAAAGTCACACTGTGGTTTTGTAACAATGTCTTTGTTCCAAAGAAATATACACTAAAGTCATAAGGGGTAAAGGTATATGATGTCTTCAGGTTACTTTCAAATTGTTAAAAAAAAAAAGATGTGCATATGTATGTATATATACATATACATGCATTTGTGCATATATATAAATATGTACACACACACACACACACACACACACATATATATGCACACATACATATACATATATCTATCTATTGACCTATCAAAAGAGAAAATGACCAGGATGCCTGGGTGGCTCAGTTGATTTAAGTGTCTGCCTTCAGCTCAGGTCATGATCCCAGGGTCCTGGGATGGAGTTCTGCATCAGGGTCCTTGCTCAGTGGGGAGTCTGCTTCTCCCTCAGCCTGCTGTTGCCCCTGCTTGTGCTCTCACTCTGACAAATCAATAAAATCTTTAAAAAAGAGAGAATGATAAAGCAAATGGAATATTTTTTTTTTTAAAGATTTTACTTATTTGGGTGCCTGGGTGGTTCAGTTGGTTAAGCAACTGCCTTTGGCCCAGGTCATGATCCTGGACTCCTAGGATTGAGTCCCTCATTGGGCTCCCTGCTTAGCAGGAAGTCTGCTTCTCCCTCTGACCCTGTCCCCTTCTCATGCTCTCTTTCTCACTCTCTCTCTCTCATAAATAAATAAAATCTTTAAAAAAATATTTTACTTATTTATTTATTTGACAGAGAGAGACACAGTGAGAGAACATAAACAGGGAGAGTGAGAGAGGGAGAAGTAGGCTCCCTGCTGAGCAGGGACATGAATATGGGACTGAATCCCAGGACCCTGGGATCATGACCTGAGCCGAAGGCAGACGCTTAATGACTGAGCCACCCAGGCGCACCAGAATAAACAATTGTTGACAGGTAAAGGGTATATGGGGTGTACCTTGTATTGTTTTTACAACCTAAGATTCAAATCATTTAAAAATAAAAAGTTCCAAAATACTTATAAGAATAAACTTGATTAAATTTGATGTCAACAAACAACTTGGGAAACTCCATGGTCTCCCACATTTGCTTTCTATCTGAATCTACTGGCCACTCTCTGCCCGATGTGTACAGCCAGGGCAAGGAGTCTCTTACTAACTCTGGATTGTTCTACTAAGACCACACACTCATCTCGTGTAAGTAAAACAAGAGCAAGCATCCCTGGTACCTTAGCCTCCCTGACCCTGCAGTGGGGGAGGAGAAGGTCCTACCCGAGGGGAGAGAGAGGTTCTCACCACTGAAGGCAGGGCATTGCACACTGATGGCAGAGGTGGGAGCACCCTCTGGTGGTCTGTGGGCCCCTGAGGAATGCGGGTCTAACTTGTCAAGCCAGGGAAGGCTCAGCAATTATTACTGGAGGTTTCACCAGCAATCACAAAAGCACAGGGGTTCTCCATAGAGAGGACTTTGGGGGGTTTTTGCTTAGAGTCCCAGCTGGGTGTTGTCTTGGCAAGGGAGAATAGGCATTCATCTGGTGAAAGTCACACATGGACACAGGACCCACCAGTCTTTGCAGATGTTATCTCTAAACCTAGTCCTATTCAAACGTTGCTTTTGTGTCTTAACTCAAACTACTATTTTCCACAAAAATTAAATGACCTTACTTAAAATTTAGCATCTAGAGGTATCAACAAACTTAAGGGTTATTCTGAATCAAAAAGAATGCACATAGTTGGAATGTATTGTGCTGGCTTGGCCTTAGGCTCTACAATAGAATATTATCCAATTCACTGGTTGTTGGGGAGACACAACATTTGCAGTCCAGATCACTGTCCATGTCAATCGCTAACATTGAACGTATCCATGTAAGCTAGGGTGAACATTAGCTGCTCTTGTTTGGGGTGTGTGTATGTGGTAGTAGGGAGGGAGGAGTGGGGGGGAGCTCACAGATTTGTAGCCAGGATATAGAAATGAGAGAATCTGGGAAATCAAGAGATTTGTAAGTGTTCTGGAAAAAGAGCTAGCGAATTTTACCTCCTGAATATATGTCACCTATTTTTTTGGAGTTTGCTTCTTTTCATAAAGGATCCAGAGTGATTTGCAATAAGACAATCTTCCGTATCCTTACAGGTAATAATTATGACAGTAGTTTCTCTTCATCAGGCCTTCAGAGCATAGCAGGAACTAGGTTATAATACTGAATCCTCACTGCCACTCTAAACGACAACACTTCTTTATGAGGAGGATTCAAATCTTGTCTGCTCGTCACTCCATCTGCACTTAACTGTGTAAATATTACAGAGAAGCCCACATTGGTGGGCCCCAGTTTTAGAAAGAATTGCGTCCACCTACCTACCCATGGGAGCAGTGCTGCTGGAAAGCTCATTCTTTGCAGATTTTCTGCTGCAGAATTAATCCCCATTTAGCTGTCATATCATGGATAGACATTCGTTTTATTTTGGCAAGAGCACTGTCCTTAAACACACAAACAAGCATTTCCTTTCTTTTCCCTTGATATGCAAACATTCCATTGCAAAGTCGGCAACAAAAACTGCCATTTCCAGAAACAGATTTTTAAATAAAGATGTAACCTTTAAATCTTGATGGGCAGACACTGTACAAGTTAAAAATAGAAGATTTAAAGATTAAGTAACTAATATGGAAGAAAAAAATGAAAAACCTTTTGTATTAGTTTCCTTGCCCAACCTGTATGGCTTATACCAAAAGAAACTTATTCTTTCACAGTTCTGGAGGCTGGAAGGCCAAAATCCAGGTGTCAGCAGGGTCATATCCTCTTTAAAGTCTCAAGAGTCCTTCCTTGCCTCTGTTAGCTTCTTCTGGTGGTTGCTCATAATTGTTGGCATCACTTTGCCTGTAGGGCCTCAGTCCGGTGTCTGCTTCCATGTTACATGGCCTCACCCACTGTGTGTCCATGTGTCTGGAGTTCCCTCTCTTTATTAGAATACCAGTAATTGGATGAGGGCTCAATGTCGTCCAGGATGTCCTCATCTTAATGAGATTGCATCTCCGAATAAGGTCACATTCACAGATACCAGGGTTTAGGACTTCAGGATGTGTTTCTGGGGGACATAATTCAACCCACAACACACCTCAATATTTTCACAGAGAAAAAAATATGACCCAAGTTCTAGTCAAAGGAAATAAGATCCAAATCCCTGAGAGGGACTGCATCTGCTGTATACTCCATTTATATCTTAGCACCTGCAGCTCCATCCTTTCTTTGCTTACTCTGACCTGCAGATGAGCAAGGGTGGACGTGTCATTGACCGGAGACTGGAAGCCACAGCTAAGTGTGCACTTGCCCAATTATCACTGCCACTTGCATATTTGGTTTTCAGAAATATAAGGCAACCTTTCAGGTAACAAAATCAGTAGTTTTCAATCCAGTGACAACACAGAGCAGCGCGACGGTCGTGGGGTTGAGTTTGTAAAGAAGAGCCAAGGAGACACCCTTACCTAACAGATCTAATCATCTAATTGATTACTTTGTCAAGTTCCAAAATTTAGAAGAAAAAAATATCTACCTGTGCGCTCAGCCCCCTGATGGAGCTCTCTCTTATATCAATATAATTGCTGGGTTGTCTTAAATCCATACTGAAATGATACATCCTTTGGCTCTGCCAATATGGTATAAGGAACTGAGCATTTTCAAGTTCATGACCACACCTGCGACGGAATCTGAATTGTTGATGCCACCCTTTTTGCAAGAATTGAATCAGATATGCTATTCCATTTGGGAATGGTCCAAACTCCTTATCTTGTTGTCTATTCACAACACGTTAGTTGCTGCTTCTACTTGACGATGCCCCCCAGCAGCTGACGCTCAGTAGATGCATTGGGGAATAAAGATCCAGTGCCACCCACAAATAAACCTGGGTGGCGCTATTGATTCAGAAGAAACACTTCAGACGTGTGACTGACATAAAGCTGACAAGTACAGAGTCAGCGTTTTACTGCAGACTCTGCTTTAATATACTGAAAACATTCAAACCCAAATGTCAAGAAAACAAAGTTTTACTCCGACTCAAGGGCCAAGGCTTGTATTTTAATGTAGTTAGTGATGAACGATGGTAAATAACTCATTTTCATCTTTGATCACCAAAGGAATACTCTCATGCCTGTAACCGTTGGTTTGGCCCTGAACAGAAAACTTCCCTAAATGCGGCTCTGGGCAGCGAATGGTAACTTAATTTATCTTTTGGAAGTCCAACAAGTCCCTGCTGTTATTAGAGGAGCTTAGCTCTAACAATTTGTAGATTGTAGGACATGTCCAAAACACTGGAATTCTGGGCTGGTTTAGATTAGGAGCTTCCCTGCATTGTATTCTTAGAGAGTCCATTGGACAACACCTAATTTTTCTTTGCCTCTCATGTCAATGCAAGTAGAAAACCTGTAAGAGATTAAGCCAGTCAATGTCACCTGGAAGAAGAGTATTTTTGGAATGTTTAATTTTCGGGGTGTGAAAGAGGAAGGAGATTAACCTGTTCTCAAGGAGCCCCTGAGTACAATGTGGGGTCCCAGGAGAGACTCCAGAGGGTCTCTTCAGAAGAATTAGTTGGGGGGAGGTGGCGGGTAGTGGCAGAGAGGCAGGGAGAGAGAGGAAGAGTGAGCATGAGAGAGCAAGTGCTAGAAACCAATGAGAGGCCCAGGGGAATGAGAAAAACCCTAAAACACCAGGGAGCCAAGTGGTTGTGGCTTGATGTATCCTGCATCTTATTTTCTATGATTTTTCCAGAAAAAGCTGGCAGTGAGAATAGAAGAGTTGCAAACAATGTAGCATGCCCTTGCCAAGATTTAAATACAGAAGAAACATTCTAAAGGACCATGTACAGTATCAAATTACCTGCAAAGATGAGGAAAGTAATGACTTATATTCTCCATCCTCTGCCCAGTGACTCACCAAAGTGGAAAATGAAGCAGTTGGAGATTAAAGTTATCCCCCCAAAAGCAGGGGAGAGGAGTGGCCACAGGAACAGCCGACCCAATTATCCAAGTTAAAATGGGATCAGAATGTTGTGACAGGAGGTGGTAGCCAGATGTTGTGTGTTTCCTTCTGTTCTCCATAATCTTCAATGAGGAAAGGTCCAATCCTGGCTCACCAGGCTTTGTCTGGGCCATACATGTTTCAAGAAGCACTTAGTGGGCATCGGGTATCACGTGGGCACATGCAGACGATAATGTGCAATTACTGTACACACACGCTCAATGAGTACACAGTAGAGAGGTCTCCCTGGGGCTCTGCTTATAAAGGCCCCTCTCTGTTGTCTTTACCTTCTTGGTAACAATCTTATTGAAATATCATTCACACATCCTACCATCTACCCATGAGTATTTTGCTTCTACTTATAAGTGATTGCTCAGAATCTGCCTCCTTTAAGAAAGAGACCAAGCTCCTTGAGGGTAACAGCCATGCATGTTTTCTTTATCAGTGCACACCCTATTGTATTGTAGCCGACAGCGGTACCCCTCGATAACAAAATATTTTTAATAGATACACGATGAATGAATAAAAAGAAAAAAATAGATTTCCAAGGCTTAGAAACTGGCTTTAATAAACTACACATTCTTTTAATTTAAAATCAGACACGATTTTTAAAACGGGAAATACCACAGAGAGAGGAAAAGCCTCCATTAGATAGAGGGAAAATAACACACACTTAAAACTCTATTCCCACCCCGACCCCCCAAAATACTTCTTCCTTGCTCAGATGCTACCATTTGACCCCAACTATGAGCAGAGAGGGACTTTGGTGGGCAAGTCTGTCACCCTCTTTGCATGCTTAAGGAAAAGAGAGAATTCTGACCTACCTCTGGAGGGATTTGCTTTTGTGACCTCTTTGCCCTCATTGTCCAGGTTGAATAGTCACCTCAGCAGGGAATTCCTGAGTAAGGTTCAAGCTAAAACCATGAAGACAACAAAAGATAGGAGAGGCCTTCCTGTCTTTTAGTTCACCATTTGAATGGGATTGCAAACCAAATGTCCTTGATCTAGAGAAAAAGAAAAGGTACTTGGAGATTTAATACCAGGTTCTCAGGTCAGACTTTTGGCATGGAAGGAATCTAAAGAAGGAAGAGTGTGCACTAACAGGTTAAAGGAGGGAAAAGGAGGGGGTTTTTCATTGTGTCCTGGGACAAATGAGATGCAGAGGGAAAGCAAAGTAAAGGTGAAAAGGCATGCACTAGTTTAGGGGGCTCCGTGGGCCCTAGCCCTGCTAGAGTGGGGAGGCCACACTAGGGAAAAGAAGGGGTACTGGGGTGGGGTCTGGAAGTCCTGGTTCTGCATATTCGTGCTTTGGTGAGAGGAGGTGCAGAGATGCAAAGGCTTCCTTGGCTTTGGCCACCATAGGAACGCCATGATTCTCCACCCTTCCAGCAATGCTCCCTCCTGGGCTTGTTTTTGTTTTTATTTTGTTCCTTTCATAGCATGCAAGAAAGGAAGTGTCCTGCCCCCAAGGAGAGGGATTTCTGTAGAGCAAGATTTTTGCAAATCATCTCAATTAGTCACATTCCAGAAAGGAAAAATAATATAGCCTGTGTCCTTTTCTGTCAAGGAGGAAACCACCTCAGAAGTTCTCCATCATGGGTTTAGCACAAAACAAGGTCTTTTTAAATTTGTTATTTGCATTAAACATTCAATGTCATTATTGGGGTGTGGGCACTCGGCTCTCGGAAACTGTTTAAGACCACCTCTTCTTCTTTGTTTTTTAAAGTTTAATTAATTTATTTGAGGGGAGGAGGGGTAGAGGGAGAGAGAGAATCCCAAGAAGACTCTCTGCTGAGCACGGAGCCTAATCCTATGACCCTGAGATCACTACCTGAGCCAAAACCTAGAGTCAGTTGCTCAATCAACTGAGACACCCTGGTGCCCTAAGATCACCTTTCCTTCTTTCATAGATTGTTTTTATTCCTGTGACTAAGGCAAATAAATAAGTAAATAAATAATTATACCTAATATCAAAAAAGGGTACTAATTGTCACTATTTTATTTTTTTTAAAGTGGCTTAGATCTCTTTTTTTAATTTTATTTATTTATTTGACAGAGAGATCACAAGCAGGCAGAGAGGCAGGCAGAGAGAGAGGAGGAAGCAGGCTCCCCGCTGAGCAGAGAGCCCGATGTGGGGCTCGATCCCAGGACTCCGAGATCATGACCCGAGCCAAAGGCAGTGGCTTAACCCACTGAGCCACCCAGGCGCCCCTAATTGTCACTATTTTAAAAGAGAGACAGTGACAAATCTCAGGGCAGACTCAGTAGAATTTCCACGGAAAGATTCAAACCTGAAGGGAACATGACCTTCTTGGCTTGTCACTTCTCACAGATTCTCACCTTGCCCACTTTGGTGGGTATGGAGAATTCATAGTGAATAAGGACTAAAAATAGACTTGGTTTAACTTTCCACAGAAACAAGTTCTAATATTTAAATGACTTAACCTTTTAGATTTGCAAAACAAGGTTCCCTAGATCTTCATCAGAATCACTTCTGATGAAGAAGTGATTCTAGGTTTATTTTCTAGGTTTATTTTCCTTTTCTGTAGCAATCTGCATCTTCCTTGTTTTCCTCAAAGACTTTGTAAAGCACTGATAAAAATCTAACAGAAAGAGGAAGTGAAGAGAAATAAATACTGTGCAGATCATACATAGGAAAGTGTTGTGAATAAAAGCTGGTGTTAGTTAGCCCTAGAATTTTAGCTCTAAGATGTTTTAAGAGTGTGTTCTGAGCCCTTTGAGTGCCATGAAATGAACATGGCTGTTTGTGAGGCAGTGGTAAGATCCTTCAGTGATAGTTTGACTCAAAAGTGAATCTTTATGACTGTTAACTTCCACCAAAGATGCATCTTTTTCTTATGTGGTTTAAAATGGACTCTTCCTGGGCCAAATCCTCCAAATTCAACTTTTCTTCTCATTTTCCATTCTGGGGTGTGTATGTGTTCCTATTTGTTTCTTCCTTTTATTGTGATATTTGTATTTGGTTTTCTTTGGATCATAACCTTCTCTTCCATTGGCAAGCATTTTTGATTTTTTTAATTTTTATTTCTTTCAAAAAGATTTTATTTATTTACTTGTTTATTTGAGAGAGAAAAAGAGAGAGCGAGAGAACTCATATGTGTGCCAAGGGGCAGAGGGAGAGGGAGAGAATCTTCAAGCAGACTTCAAGCAAGACTCCAGACTTGAAGATTCTCTCCCTCTCCCTCTGCCCCTCCCTGTTGAGTGAGGAGCCAGACGCCGGGCTCAGTTCCACAATCTGTGAGATCCTGACCTGAGCTGAAACCAAGTGTTGGACACTCAATGCAACCAACTGAGCCACCCAGGCACCCCTGGCAAGCACTATTTAGAAAGCCTGTCAAGCTGTCACCATGTTCTCCTAATTTTGTTCTGTCACTTTTCTTCCTTTTATTTCCTCTTCCCTCTCCTGGATGTGACTTTGCAGGGTTCTGCCAGTGGAAGCATCCTCACATGACCTTCCTCCTCTCCAAGCTAATTAGATACTGTAGAACCATTTCCCCCTTCCACACTGCCTGCCTTCTTTCCAGAGCCACTCTCTCCCACAACTGCCCTCACTGAGATTCTCGCACTGCCCCTGTCTTCTTATCCTAAACCACCTCCCCACTCAGTGGCAGAGGTATGGTCCTTTGCTCTTTGCCTCTGCTTTGCCACTCCTGGGATTCTTACATGAAGCAGGCCTTCTATGTGGGGATCCAAAGCTTTCCAGAGAAACTATTGTAAGTGAGGGTATTGCATTCCTTACCATAAGCTCATCCTCAGAGATGACATGACTATGTCTTGCTTTTAGAAATGAAGATTCAACAACTTTATTGCAAATTTTAGTAAAGGGGTAAAATGATAAAGCTGATCTCTACTGTGGGAATTTGGAACCCCAAGGGACCTCAAGCATTATTCATTTAAACCAGGAGTTTGCAGACTTTTTTTTTTTTTTAATGTCAGATCTCCTTTTGATCAGAGAAAATCTTACAGAGTGAACAAGTATCAACTCAGATTAAAATGGAACCTAACCATTAAAATGGTTAGGTGTTTTGTGCTCTTTCTACACCTCCCACCCCACTCCTGAAACCCTGGAGAGTTTAGCCCATTCTGGCAATTTAAGATGAGAAAACCAAGTCTCAAAGTCAAGGAGCTAAATCAGAGGGCCTAAGCACTCCACAGTCTTCCTTTCCAAATGAGTGGAACCCTCTAACCAGAGGTTTGCAGAGTTAGCTTATCCATATGGGAATTAAGTAAGCTAAGGCTCAGTATATCTAAAACATGACCTATTTAAAAGAAATATGCGGGCAACAAGAAACATATTTAATAAAAAATGTGTTTGCTTTCTTGGTCTTTAAGAGGAATCCTGGGTTAACTTTTTTTTTTTTTTTAAGATTTATTTCGTTATTTTAGAGCGAGAGCTCCTGTGCACATGGGAGCAGGGGGAGGGGCAGAGGGAGAGAGAGATTCTCAAGCAGACCCCTCACTGAGCACAGAGCCCAACATGGGGCTTGATCTCATGACCCTAAGATCTTGACCTGAGCTGAAATCAAGAGTTGGATGCTCAACTGACCGAGCCACACCGACACCCCTTTGGATTAACTTTTAAGGCTCATCTGTTTAACAAATATCCAGAAAAATTTGGATTGTTGTTCTTTTGCCACTCAGTAAATTCTCCTTAATGAGCAAAGATTTCAGAACAATTCTGTCCACCATACTTTGAAGAAAGTAATTATAGCCTCTGCAGAGTTAAAATTGTCATTGAGAAAATTTGTTGTGAGTGTTTGGAAAGAAGGAGCCTCTTCGGTCTCCTCCTTCTCTTTCTGCTTTTCCTCCCCACAAGAGTGAGAGCAGAAATCAGACAAGGACCTCCAGTCATGGAGGAGGAAAAAGGTGGGGCCACAACATCCCTTTAACGGAGATGGTTATAATATAATCAGTCTAGGGGCTGACTGCTTTCTTAAACATCATTTGGGAAAATCTTCTCTCCCCTCATCTGAGTTGTTAAACATTTATTCATTCATCCATACTATATTGAACACTTGTTATTCAAGTGTTGTGCCAGGCTGAAAATATAAGATCACAGAAAGACCTGATTTGCATCCTGCTCTGTTATAAAGAAGGAGTAAATTTATTGAGAAGTAGCACATATCATTAAAGAAAGTTGGTGGAAGTTAGTACACTGTTATGGACTAAATATTTGTGTGCTCCCTAAATTCTTATGTTGAAACCTTAATCCTCAATGGTATGGTATGAGGAGGTGGGGCTTTGGGGAGATAGCTGAGTCATGAAGGCAGAGCCCTTATGAGGATTAGTGTCTTTATAAAGAGATAAAGGGACCAGAACTCAATTTCTCTCTGCCATGTGAAGATACAGAGAGAAGGTAGATATCTTCAAGCTGGGAAGTGGGACTGGACTTGGGAAGTCACCCCACATGAGATATGTATGTTCCCTGATCTCAGACTTCCCGGCCTCTAGAACCATGAGAAATCAATGTTTGTTGTCTAAGCCACCCAGTCAATGTCACTTAGGTACAGCAGCCCAGACTGACTGAGACACAGACAAAATAAAAATTCAGATTGTCTGAATCACAGCTCATCATGGTACTTGTACTTACCTCTCTATTGCTCCATCAGGGAGTAGAGTTTTCTTTCATGAGACTCATCTGGCCAAACTCTAGAGGGTAAATCAAAGAGGATGCTTAGAGAGAAGTGTGGCTCCTCAGGAACATCTTACAACATTTAAATAAACCAGATCCTGGGCTATCAACATGAGTGTTTGGCGGGGAAGGCATACAAGTTATTTTATATGTCTCTACTCCCAACGCACTTGCTAATGATGATCTATTATTTGGGGGGTTTAGATAAGATGTCTTAGCAAAACAAAACAAAATAAAATCAAGCAAAAAGGAAAGGGCGGGGGGAGCAATCTCTTTAAGCCCGTTCACGTGAAATTGAATGGGTTCCTGGCTAAAAACGGCTTTCAGGGAGAGAATCAGTCAACATGCTTAGCAACAGCCTGTGTAAAATAAAATATGTAGTTGTTTTTACAGAGCTCTTAACTAAGCCTTGGAAACTGGAAAGTCATTTAATACACTCTCTGGGAGAGGGGACTCTGTGGTGCTAAGAGTAGGATATTACAATTTCCTCAACAAAGAAAAAAAATGTGCACATAACACCTGTGAGGCAGAGTGGAAATCACTTACTGGGACCATAAAACTGTACTTTATAGTCAAATTGTTTACCTTGAGGTAACTGTCAGTTCTGATGCGCCTCCTTGGAGCCAATATTCTTCTGAGGCTTGCAGCTATGACTCAGAAGGCTCATTCCAGCCCTGATCTGTAATTGGAACAGCAGTTTCTTCTTTTCAGCAGCAAGTTTATGTGCTCATCCAGAGCCCAAGGGAGATGTGGACTCAGTCATTCAGAGTGCCAAGAATAAGGGGGTGATGGGGACTCCAATGTTTATAGAACCACTTGTATTCAACTCTAGATTAGTTCTACATATTTTTAGGTGTTGGGGAGAATTCTGCTGATAAGCTCCCAGATAAGCATATGTAGTAAACACACAATAAATGTGTTCCTGGGGAGAAAAAAGAAATCACTTAAAATGAAACAAGATGGAGTGTATATGGTAGAGCTTAAGGGAGGGGTTGGAGTTTGAATCATATTTTTAAACCCACTAAGGAAGCTTGCTCTATAGAGGAATTGGCTCTATTTTTGTAGAGTAAATACGTCAATATTCGTCTTTTAATATATCTTTTGTGTAAGTCCTGGTCATCACATGTTGTCACAGGCACAGTTCAAGTAAGGGGAAAATATAGAATAGCTTCATATTTGTAAACAGGCTCTGGTAGATTGAAAACATTGACTTTGAAATTCTTGAAACAAACTCAGATTTTCTTTTAAAAAAGAAGCTGGGAAGGAGAAGGGGGCAGACAGTTGGATGCAAGCCTTATTCTCAATGAGATTGTGTTGGCACCCTGAAGAAGGTTCCAGAGGCAGGTGGGGTGGTCTTCAGGAGGTAAGTCATCCAAGTCTGGGCAATTACTCAATAAAATGATGGGAAAAAGCCAAAATAACAACCACAGAGGCATTCTCTCCATGGTGGGAATCTCTTCCCCTTTATTCCAGGGGATTGAGCCTGCTGGATATGTATTCAACACTTGTATTGTCCAGAAGCTCTACCATAACCTTTACTTCCCTAGATGATGAGGTCTTGGTAGGCAGGAACTAGGCTTTGTGCTTCTTCTGTTGGCCCCTTTGGAGCCCAGGCTGTCTACTAGGCAAGTAATATAGAATCCTCTTTAAGAAAAGGACCCGGGGGGTGCCTGGGTGGCTCAGTGGGCTAAAGCCTCTGCCTTTGGTTCAGGTCATGATCCCAGGGTCCTGGGATCGAGCTGCGCATCGGGCTCTCAGCTCAGCAGAGAACCTGCTTTCTCCTCTCTCACTCTGCCTGCTCTCTGCCTACTTGTGATCTCTGTCTGTCAAATAAATAAATAAATAATCTTAAAAGAAAAGAAAAGAAAAGAAAAAGACCCTGGAACCAAAATGCCTTGGTTGAACTGTGTAACTTTGAGTAAGTTGTTTAATTTCTCTGTGCCTCAGTTTCCCCATCAGTAAAATGGGGATAGTAATAGCATGAAATGGGTTAATATATCCAAAGTGCTTAGAACAGGGCCATGAAACAGTGATAACTGCCAAATGAATGTTAGGTATTATTTTCAATCAGACTGAGGTTCTAGGCATTCAGGTCTTCCTTTTATTTGGGTCTAGCATATGGAGATCTAAAATGTAGTGTGTATGCATTCCCTGCTTTGTTCCAGAAATAATTTCTGATAGCATTTATGTCTTGGCTTACAGGATACATTTCCATAAGACATCTACAACCTAGTATTGGAAGACAGATACCATGAGTCACCCCAATGTACCCAAGTCACTTGACCGAAAACCAACTCATCCATTTGTTCTCCAAAAAGTTTAAGTATCTAGAAGGCAGTGCCTACACAGCTAAACACTCTCATGAAGTGTTGTTATTGAGGGTTTTTATACTATTTAATTATAGGCAAAACTGCCCTTTGGCTCAGGTCATTCAGAGAAAATTCCATGGCATGGAAACAAAACCCTATTTCTTTTCCAAGGATGGAGGTATTCTAAAAAATCTGCTTGTTCAATCTATTTTTTTCCTTTTTAAAAAGAAATTCTCTTGGCTTGTTTAGGTAACTTGGTTTATTGAAAATAGAGCTATTTATTTTGCCCCAAAATGACCCTTTTCTTTTATGGAGCCCAAGATGATCACATGTCAGAGGAGGTGGTGCTCTTAGACCTGGATTGTGTCAGAGGTAGGGCAGGACAGTGGGACTGTCCTCAGCCTAAGAAGGAGAAACCACATGAACAATAGGACTAATCTGAGTTTTAAAATTTTTATCAATAAGTCAACCAATCTTGATATCTTACTCTATCAGTAAGACCCTATGCTAAAAGCTGTAAGTTACAGGGCGTGTCCTCAAGGAACATAAATTTAGCATAAATGCTCTCTTTTAAAGTAATCACTGAGTGAAAGCTATGGGAGGGCCCCGTAAATTGTGCTGTCAAGGTCCCATTGCAATCTCTGCGTGAAAGCCAAGGTTGATGCAAAGAGGTGAAAAGCCCTTCAGTCAAACACAGAGCAGACTTTATTGCACAGGCAAGTGTGTTATCATATTTGGAATGCAACTGGCTTGGGATGGAGCTATCAAATGTCCGAGTTCTCTGGTCCAAATAGTTTGGGTGGGATGGCTTTGATTCAAAAGGCTCTTTTGCTGATTTTAATTAGGTAGAAAAACAATTGAAGATGAGTTATTAAGTGCTTGTTAACCAAGGAAGATGGCCCGAAGCGCCACTCAGTCCCCAAGAATTTCTCAAGTGTTCTTTTCTGGCTGTGAAATGGTCTTTCACATCCAGGAAAAATATGGAGGGCTTATTTAGGGAAAAGTATGCCTAGAAACTGTCAACTTTAGATCACTATAAAATGTATAGATATGAAAACAAATGGTCTTAATATGATTATATGCATTTTCTCTTTGGTATGTGCACGTATAGATCTGTGTGTAATCAGGGGACCTCCACCTCCAAACCAGCCCTTCATTAGACTGTCATGAAGGATAAAGCCTAGAAGGCGTAGGAGAGGAAGGGGATGAGTGGGTGGGGGCAGAGGAAGGGAGGGCAGGGAAGGCTTGTATGTGCTCATGCACACCAAGTTGGAGTATTACCTCTTGGCTATTCTCACTCCTTCCCTGAGTCTCACAACTTTTCCATGAGCATGAGTCATTTCTAGTTTCCCCAACACCTTATATCCTGGAGTGAGAAAGGGACAGCTGACAGCAGTACGAGCTAAGGCTCTGATGGTTTCCACCCTGTCCTCCCATCCAGCAGAAACTCAAGAAGAAATAGATGATGGGAGAGCTCAAAAGGGAGAAGGGGAGATGGAGCAACAGGGATAGCCATGGACATTTGTTCGTGCATTTATCCATTTATTTAACCCAAGGCCCAGATCAAGCACTGTGTTAGGCTTTGGCAATCCAAAATCATTTGACCAATTTATGCATTCATTTATTCAACAAATATTGTATGTGTCCAACACTCTTTTAGGCACTAGAATTCAGCAACGAACAAGACAGGAGGCACAGCTCCCATAGAGCTTGCCCAACAGAGCCTAGGGTGAGAGACAGACAAGCAAATAGGCTCAACACTCAGGAGGTGCACCTATCCAAACTTGAGGGTTAGGAGTAGCTTTTTGGGATGGATAAGAGCATTACCAGATGAGACCATCTTTCAGCTATGTCTTCAAACTGACCAGTAGACCCTAATGTATTTCTTCTGGAACCTCACACATCATTTATTTTTTTCTTGCATAGGACATTTGGGGACTTCTTAGACCAAGATAATGCTTTCCATTCTTTTTGCAATTTGATAATAATATTGTCACATGCTTTCTAAAAATAAAATCTCTGGTATGTACCCAGATGTATGACATCATTCTTTTTGAAACTGGGGAATAATTTTGGAAGAAATGGACCAGAGAATGTAGAGAATATTCCAGCCACTTTATGATCTGTGATAATCATTCTTCATTAAATTGCCTCCAGGGACCAGATGCTATTGGGGAGGTGGGGATAGAGGAACATTTATGTACCATGGTGTGGGTGAAACCTGGCATGACCTCTCTGGGAAATAATCTCTCAGTAATGGGCCAAATTAGGGCATTCCATTCCTGAGTAGTAGTCCCAGGTAAATTTTCACAAGTGTCAATAAAGAGAAATATGCGAGGATGTTCATTACAGTGCTGTTTGAGGTCGAAGGTTAGTTGAGGCAATCACCTGTCAGGAAACATGTGTTGAATATATGTCATGAAATGCTATGTAGCTGGTAGAAGCAACAGGTGAGATACTAAACATCAGAGGCTAAGTGACAACTTATAAGAAATATTATGAGATGTATAATATAATACCACTCAAATCAATTAAAAGACATATATAGAAAAGCAGCTTATGACTCTTAAAAGCCCATATACAAAAAAGAGAATTTGTGTTAAGCATTACAATGATTTCCTGGTGTGGGTAGGGAAAAAGAAGGGAATGGAAGCAAAAAGAGGACGAAGGGACGAAGGAAGGAACACAAGGGAGTAGCCTTCCTTGGACTAGTGTAAATAACGTGCCATGAACTTCACTGTGATTGATTATTATTTCTAAGATTAAGTAACATCTCTTGAAAAAGAGAAATGAAAAGAAGGAAGGGAGGAAGGGAGGGGACAGAGAAATGAAAGAGAGTGTGTGGAGGTAGACTAAAGTAGGAAGTGTGGACAGGAAGGAAGGAAGGTGGAACCATGCTGTAAACTCCCTCCACTTGCCCTCCTAGGATGGAAGCTCCCTCCCCAATTCCCACCAGCCCAAAGAGCCTGGCAGGAGAGAGGATAGCTAAAACTCACCAACTCGAGGAGGCAGTTAAGATTTACAAGGCAGAGCAGGAAGCTTGGGGTTTAGTAATGCCTAACAAGGTAAAGAAGAAACTTGGGGGAACAAGGAAGTATGGTACTGATGATGAGGGTCAGGGGGTGTGACGGAGAGGCATAGGTGAGGAAGGGAAAAGGGATCCTTGTGGGGTCCATCTGTCCACCCCTCCTGGAGAAAAGCCTGGCCTGGTGAGAAGGGCAGCCACCTGACTACAAGGCCAGGTGAATGATTGTACCTTTTATGGTCCTCATATTGTCCCAGCACTAGCTCAATAGAGCCGGGGCACCCAAACCCCAAGATTTCTAGACAGCTAGGGGAGGGACATCCATGGGAGGGAGGAGAGTTGATGAAAGTGACAGATGAAAGTGACACCCAAGGGTTACCTGGGCCCTGAAGAGGGGAGAAGCACACAGCTACTCATACAGCAACACCTAACACATATAGCAACACGTCAGGATCAGTCCTATGTCAAGGTCGTATTATTTGACATTTTATAGGAAATCATAGAATCACTGAAGGGTGCTTAGTGGTCACGTCTGATGTTTTCTAGCCAAGAAAGCTGAGGATGAATAGGTTCAAAAACTCCAACTTCTGCCTTTCTATAATAGCCCTTTCTAGATCTGAAAGTGGAATATTCTTATTATGGAAGTCAGTGTGGGGCAGGGGGAGGGTGGACATTCCAACCTGAAGAGAGTGAGCAATAGGAAAAGGAAAATGCCTTCGCTTCCAAGATTCTGTTTGGAGATAATTATTTGTATTACTTTAAAAAGGGCAGAGACTAAAAATACTTGACATATCAGCATAGTCAATCTTAAATTGATTATTTTTCAGGGTTTTCCGTACAACACTGAGAATGAATTAAATTTCCATCCCTGAAAACATCTGACAGAAGAAATTCAGACCTTACATATCATATAATGAAAAAGAACCTGAGCACGACATTTGCTCATTTTTCCTGCAGAAGGAGGAGGAAAAAACCTTTCTTGAGAAATATTCCTTGAGATCTTTGAATTTCAACATCTGTTGGGCAGCTCATTTTCATAATTGGAAAAGTTGTTTTGTCCTTTTACTCGCCCATCCCACCTCTCTCTTTCTGCTCTTTTATTTCCACAAGAGTGGAATAATTAGCTCCTAGAAGAGCTAACAAAATACATTCAATCCTATCTGTTTTACTTTCCTATTTATGGATTCATTCCTTCCTCTCCTAGCAAGCTCAGTAAAACATTTGTTTTTAGTAAGAAAAATAGTTTAAATCAATTTAACCTTTTATTTTTCTTTTTAACCCAAACTTGCAAGTTCATTTTTGGCATTTGCTTCTAGTTGAGTCTGTGTATTTATTATCATCTCAGATTAATAGCCTTTTAATTAGAAGTTATTAATATAAAATGCAATATTTATCCTCTCATCCAAGAAAAGAGAAAGAAAAGCTCATATATTTTATTGGTACTTTTTAGCTCTCTGCCATTTGGTACCTAAAATAAATAAATAAACAAACAAACAAATAAATGTATATGTTACAGTAAACACACATTTGTTACATTACATTCTGGAGTATACCATCTGTATTTGTCTGTGTACTCAAGAAAATTATATATTGTTCACCTGGGTAGCAATTTGTGTCCTGGTAGATCTTTATTTGCTCTCAGGGGAACCTATTTAATATAATTATGTCTAATTGATATTTGTGGTGGTGGATTAAGGAGAAAAGAACTGTCATTTAATATGCTTGGATTTTATGGGTCTTGTGTTTCTTGGCTTGGTTTTCAAAGTACATGGAACCACATTTTTTAAAGCTAGGTATTTAGATAAATTCAGTGCTTTATTAAAATAGTACACCAAAGGGGTAGAGTTTAAAACGATCTCACATCTTTCTGTTAAAAATGAGAAAGAAAGAATTAAATCTTCATCCTCCACAATTTTTTTAATAATTGTGTTGTCTAAAGGTTTATATGATTCAAATATGTTGCCCGTGATTCAGCTGATAGTTTGTCTCCTTTTCAATCCCATAGAAAAGGAGCAGTTAGCTGCTAGAAGAGTTAGCACACTGACTTTTCTACTTTTCTCCCACTTTCAGCTGTGAATTTGGTTTTCTTCTTAAGTCAAATGCCATAGAACTTTCCTTCCTCTGTTTACCTTCAGTGTACCACAAATGATCCATTTAACTGATGGCTCTAAGCAGGCTTTGGGGCACTGTATCAGTCAAATCTGGCAAAATGGTATCTCAGGATTATATGGCGGTTTGGCTCATAAAGTGGTTTATTGATTTTTAACTCCCTTCTTTATAAGCATTCCTAATGAGCTAGGCAGCCCCCAGTTAAATAAACAATTTAGTTATGTATTAAAAGGTAATTGAGGCTAGTTAATGTTGACACATGAGAGTTGTCATGACTTTAAGTTAATATACCCAGAGCAGACGACAGAATCAGGTTAGGTCAACAGCTGGAAAGATGCGCATATTTATGTCTAAGCATATTGATTTTACTTGTAGTGGGAAAAATAATTATTACATGAGATTCCATGAGACACAAATGTTTTTTCTGACTTTGAAGAAAAAAATGCCCTATATAGGGGTGCCTGGGTGGCTCAGTGGGTTAAGCCGCTGCCTTCGGCTCGGGTCATGATCTCAGGGTCCTGGGATTGAGCCCCGCATCGGGCTCTCTGCTCAGCGGGGAGCCTGCTTCCCCCTCTCTGCCTGCCTCTCTGTCTGCTTGTGATCTCTCTGTCAAATAAATAAATAAAATCTTTCAAAAAAATGCCCTGTATAGAGGATAAGGTCACATATAAATGACAAGTTTCTGGGTAAAGGCAGAGTACTTCAACATGAAACAAGTAAGGAATTTGCCTAGGCCTGTTCTTCTTCAAGAACACTGACTGACTCTCAGGGCTGTTCCCCTAAAAAGAGCACCCAGTGGATCTCCCTCTTTGTTTCTTCCTCCGTACCCACAGAAATGCGTGAGAGAATCCTTACATCTCAAAGGCAATAATGGGACTCCATCCATCATTCTGGTCCTAAAATTCTATTTGCCAAAAAGAGAACACAACAAGAGTTCACAGGCTGAGTAATCCGAACCCCGGTGGCTGGGAGACCGCATCAGTCCTCCCATGCATGGAGAGGGATGCTGGGAGTTAGGGGATGTGAATTTCTGACTTTTGGCCACTCTGGACTTCTGGCCCCATCTTCATAGAAGGAGGGGATGGACAGAGGATTCCTATAAACCCTTCCGGCTCTAAGTTTACTAGGGACCTTACTTTTTAACCTTTTTATTTGCCATGTATATAGATCCCTCATTCTAACACAGTTTCTACATGTAAACTAATGATTATCCTATTTCTGAGAAAGGACTTCTAGAATAATTCCTTATTAATACTTGTTCTTGAGGAACAGCCAGAATTTCCCCAGCTGAGGTCTATATAAAACATGCACATCATTAAATATTAAATTACCCAACCCTTCCCCACCACCCAGCACCTATTTTCCCAGATGAAGAAACTGAGGCCCAGAGAGGTCAAATGACTTGCTCAAAGGCTCACATTTGTCAGAAACTAGTCCCACCATTCCAGGCAAGAGGCTTTCTGCCAACCAGCTGTGCCATAACTACTCAATTACTCAATATTGGACAATTTCACTTGGCAAACTAGTAATCCTGAAAGCTGAATAATAAATTGACTCCTGACATTGTTTTTGAGTTGTTGGATGTTTCAAGCTCTCTTGAGCATTTTTGTGGGTTGAGAGAGGGAACAAGGAGGGAGAGGATGGAGAGAGACAGAGGAACAGACAGAGAAATTTGTTTCCACTGGAGAAGGTGGGAGATTCCTCTTCCTTGGGTAGAAATAACCTTGTCTTTAGGGACATGAGAATATATTTCCTGTTCCCCACCTCCCCCCCTACTTTCCAGGGCTTGTTCCTTCCCTAAGAAATCAACAACCAGAAGAGTAGGGCAATGTCAAACTGTTACTTAAAATTCCGAGGTGGGAAGACTTGTTCCCTCAACTTTAGTGTGAGGTAGGTTTCTGTAAGAAATTCCTGGGCTGCCGTGTCATTTTGTATTAAACCATCAGCTTGTTGACTTGAGATGACAGCACAAAACACATCCAAATAATTTTTCTGTCAAGTCCGTTCAGAGAGAAAGCAGGGCTGAAATACGGGAAAGTGAGTTTGAGAAAGATGGAGTTCTTTCTCATGAACGGAATGGGACATTCTCTCCCTGTTTTTAATTTAAGGTTCTGAAACCATGGCTCTTCACTCTGGAAACTGATACATGTCCAGGCTTGAAATTATCCTGTTTAACTTAAATAAAGGTGATAGAGTGACATGGTTGTATTCAGTAAAATGTATCAAAAGCCAAGGGGCTCATAGGCAAGAGAGAAAAATCACCCGAACTTGACAAAATGCAATTTTGGATGAAGGCTGTCCTTTCTTTGGTATGAACATAGATTAGCTTCTGTTCTCCTCACCCTCAATAACCTGAATTGGGATCACCTGATCACCTATTAAAAGGGCACAACTAGAGGTAGAAATAATGCTAGAATAATTTTGAGGATCATTGAAAGATCCTTCCCTGGTTGAGAAATTTGGACAGATCCTGACAGTTCATCCACTGAAAATGGAAACCACAACAGCATGCTGATCATGGAGCATTGTTGGAGGGCTAAATATATTTAGGTGGAAAATACGGAATTTGAAGTCCTTCTTCTGCCTTTTTAGGGATCACGTGATCTTGAAGGAGTTACCATTGTGAAAATGATAATGATTCATAGCATGTTTTCCATGTGTCAGAAACTGAACTACACTTTTTGTGTATATTATATAATTTAATCCTCAAACTAGACCCAAGAAGTAGGTATTATTAACCCCTATATCATGGGTGTGTAACCTGGGCCCAAGTTCACCTGTCTGTGAAGTGACAGATGAAGATTTAAAGCCAGGTGCATCTGATGTCAAGACCGATTCTCTTAACTAGCCACTGCTCTCTATGTAAAAAGCTTCTTCGTAAGATGCTGGCTATTATATAAGTTAGTGGTTCTCGTAACTTGGTTACCGTCATCTTGTAAGGTAACTTCAGTTACTTTAAGCAGTGTCCTCAGGCTGCAAGCCCCATTTATTCAGCAACAAGCAATTTTCGGTGATAGCAGCTACCATCTACTGAGTTCCTGTGCTGTGCCGGGCCCTGCTCTAAGCACACGAGATGTTCTGACGTCTCTAATCCCCACAACACCTTTGTGAAGTATGTGCAATTAGTATCCCCATTTCACAGACATGCAAACCAGGACACTGAGATCTCTAGTAATTTTCCCCCAAGTCTCACAGCTGGTACGTGATAGAACTGGGATTTAAACCCAGGCAGGCTGGTGTAGAAACAAAGTGTATGATGTCACCTCGTTTGAAGCGTGGGTCTAAACCCTGGGAGAGGGAGTTCACAAAACGTGGTCTTGCTTACCTGTCTGGGAACCGGAGTGCTTACTAAGGCTGCAGGTTGATGAGTGGGGGCTCTTCTATAGAGATTTGTCCAGAACACCTAGCCATGGGGACAGTTGTTTTCTCCCCAATAGTCTCCTGAGGGTTCCCAACCTTCATGAACCAACAGATCCTTACCAAAAAACCCCTGAGTCACAGTCTGCCCCAAGCAGGGCCACACTGTTCAGGCCTGCATTCCTGGCCTGGTCATGGCCTTGACAAGCTGGAGGCTTGTAGTATGAGGGACAAGACAGAAGGGAGACCAGGAGGAGGTAAACCCAGTTTATAAGACCTGTGGTTGGTTTCCACCAAAAAATCTTCTGGAGAATCTGTGCTTTGGTCTCCATTAATGTCCTTGGAACTTCTCTGCAATGCACAAGTTAGGGGTCCCCAAACTCTAGAAACAAAGCTGTGTTACATAAGAGTGCTCTTAATGATAAACATGAGAAGTTCTCTATGCTAGGCTCTCTTATACCCCAGATGAACTTTTCAGAGGGCTACTGAGTAGTTCACAGATTGGTAGGAAGGCTGGCAAAACCAACTCAGAACTAGAAGAGGAAGCAAGAAGGGCTTCACAGAGAAATGGCCTGGTCCTGGGCTTCAGCCACTGCCTGTGGACCCTGCCCTGTGGATGGGCTGGACCTGGAGGCCAAGGCCCCAACAGAACCTTGCAGTTGCCTTTGTGTTTTTTGTCACTGGCCTCAGATTTAAAGTCAGGCCACAATAAGCCGTCGGTGTATGTTCAAATCCCAGAGAGCAGAAGTGGCCAGAGGTGAGGAAGAGCGAAGACTGGCCTTTTCAGCCTCCAATTCGGAATCGAAAAAGTGTTCCAACTCGCCACCATGTGGTTACCAATCAATTTATTAGGAACCGAACTTGACACACGTAATCCATAGTAAAGTCTATTGGATCAATATCCCTGTTTCACAACTGTGGTGACTGGAACTAGGGAAGGTTAGTAACCAAAACCACTTCATACAGTATCTAACATCAGAATCAGCTTGAGCAAGTTGCTTCTCAGCCTGAGGCGTGCCAGCTGAGGCCGGAGGGAACCTCAACTCTTCTCCCGGTAGAACTAAGGACTGAACAATCTCCTGCAAAGTGCTCTGGCATCGTCGCCATTCTGGCCAGAGCAAAGCCAGAGGTGTCTAAAGGGGAAAGCGGATAACATGAAGTATAGTCTATAAAATGCACAATTTATTTCTCTATATTCATTTGCATCTGGTATGCACACAGCTGGTAAGTATACTCCCAGAGAACAGAAACATTATCCATTTCCATAATTTTTGAATTATAGAAATATTTAGTAAAACTGAAAATACAGCAAGCTTTTATAGGCCGTAAGAGTGATTGAAAGGCTCTGACAACTTCTCACAGCTCGAAGTCATGGGAAACATCTGTGCTGATCTCCTTGCGGGAGCAAAGACATGAGAACATTGTGGGGACTGGAGGGAGCTGCTTTCTGTGAGATTTCGGAAAGCTCTGACACCGGAGAGACTAAGTGGGAAGACTTTCCATTTAAGCCAGGTCACGGGCAGGCCCTGGTGTGGTGCAAGTGGGACTGACAACACTTTCTCGTCAGATCCCACCTGACAGGGCCGACCTGACAGAGGCCCGCAGAACGTCTTCCCTGAACAGGACCAGACTGGGGAGGTTGCCAGGATTCACATCTCAGGAATGTGACTATTTCTTTTCTTTTTTTTCTTTTTTCAGCAAGCTTTCTGTGCTGTGTCACATTTATGAAAAGTTACACATTACACATTTTTCTAATTTGTTTTCTTTGTCAAAAGAAAGGCAAAAGGACCAAGAGAGAAACCACGTGGTCCAGTCAGAAGCCAGAAGACATGCTGGAGAGCTGACCTACCACTGACTAGCTACGTTGATTTTGGGTGTAGAGTTACTTAATGCTTCTGGGTCTTAGATCCTTGCCTACCTCACAAGATTAAGTGAGATAAATTTTTTGAAAACTGCGCTGTGTAACTTAACTGTGTAATGGTGAGGTGTCATTCATAAACAGAAGTGTGCTTAATTCCAACCGTGCTATAATTTGACACATGTTTCTTCTAAAATTCAGGTTAAGTACTCAATAAACATGTACAAAGCACACAATAGATCAATGTATGTACCAAAACGGTAGGAAAATATGGGGCATTTCTAGTAAAGATGATGGAATGAACCACATGTAATTTTGTTCCTCCTAAAACCCAAATAAAACAATAGTGAAAGAATTTGCTAAAGGCATAAACATCTGAGGAAGGGACTACAGCCTTTATGACAACAACCCAACTAATGAGGTTGAAAAGCAATTGAAGGAGTGGTAAGGGATTTTTTTTTTAAGTGAATAGTAGTAGGTAACAAGGGAACCCACAAAACCCCTGTTTCAGAGTCCTCTAGAGCCTTAGGAACTGATAGTTCCTGGTATGACTGGAAGCAGGGGTGAGATGCATCTAGGATAAGGAAGATTGGTGGAAAGTCTGTTTGAATAACAGTTGGCTCCAAAGTCTCTTCTCCCGCTGCCCTCAGCCTGGACACTGCCCTCCTGCCTAACCTAAGAAGGGAGATCTCTGAGGAGGGAAGACAGAGGACATCTGACACAATGGAGGAGTTAAAGAATCTCTGTATGCTGGAGAGGGAGGACCCAGACCCTCCCAGGCTTGAAGATCACTGGGCAGCCAGATCCTGGCCACTCTGAAGGAGTTAGGATAAGTGTTTTATCCTGACTCTGACCAGCCCAAGACATAAAACTTCAAGATACAGACTTGGGAGGTTCTTCATAAATGACCCAGATGTATTCATTTAACCATTATGTACTGAAGATCTATTATGCGCTAGACAATTTTCTAAGTCCAAAGATTCAGCAGAAAAAAAAAAAAAGAAATCCTTGCCTCATAAAGCCCAAATCTGAGACAAGTGAAGGAGATAATGCAAAAAAGTAAATGAGTAAAATATATAGTATATTAGATGATGCTAATTACCATGGAGAAAAATAAATTAGGGAAAGGAGATGGCATGTGTCTGGAGATGACTATAAACCAGGCAGTCAGAGGAGGGCTCATTGAGAAGGGGAAGACCAAGTAAAGGCCTGGAGTTGTTAAGGGAGTGGGCCTGGGATTTCACAGGGGAAGAGCTGCCCAGGACCATGGCTCTGGTGTCTGGCATGGTGTCAGAAGGGCCAGAGTCCAAGGTGGCTGGAGAAGCCTGAGTGTGAGGTCAAGGAAGCTGTGATGAAGTCATAGGGGCCAAGGGCTCATGGTTGGCTGAATAATGGTCTCCAAGGGTTCCCACATCCTAGTCCCCAGAACTTGATGTTACCTTATATGGCAAAGGGGCTTTGCAGATGTGATTAAGCTAAGGATCTTGAGTTGGGGGGATTACTCTAGAATTATCCAGGTGGACACAATACAATCACAAGAATCCTTATAAGTGAAAGAGGGAGGCAGGAGAGTCAGAGGCAGAGAAGGAGATAGGAAGATGAAAGCAGAGCTGGCAAGAGGAGTGATTTCAGGAAGGGGCCAAGGGCCAAGGAATGCAGGCAGCTTCTAGAAGCTGGAGAAAGCAAGGAAACAGGTTCTCCCTTAGAGCCTTCAGAAGGCTCTGAAGCCCTGCTGACACCTTGATTTTATGAGTTCTGAACTCCAGAGCTGCAAAACCATAAATGTGTGTTGTTTTAAGCCACTAAGTTTGTGATAATTTGATACAGAAGCCAAAAGAAACTAGTACAGGAGGGAAGAAGATCCAGCGTCGTCCTTTATTTCATAAAATAAGAATTTCAAAAAACAAATTGACCTTAATTTTAAGGCAAGTAGGAAAAAAAAGCCCATCATCAAACTCCTCTGAAGTGTAATTTATTGTTTTGGATATTATAGCCTTAAAATATTAGTTTGTATAAAGAAATTTAAAGCTCTTGAGTAACGTTTTCACATGTTTTCTCTTGAATGCACAAAAATCTGTTCTCCCCCTAAGCATCAGCCAAATATGATGGGAAAATTTGAATTACTTATCCTTCCAATGTTTTCTCTTGTGCTCCCATTTCTTAGAGCTGGTGGGGATGGTATGTGCTTCTGCTCAGAGGGATTTTTATGGTGCTCAATGGAGATCACTGAAGCCCAGAGCTATAGACACCTATTAAAGAGGTGACAACCGAGGTTTGTAGAAAGGATGAGTGGAAGGGAGTTGTGGCTGGGAAGGCTTCTGGGGATGCCCACCTAGGGTGGAAATTTCTGCAGAGTGAACAAGAGAGAGAGAGCTCTGAGAGAGAACCCCCTCACCTGGCCAAGAGTGCAATCGCCTCTATGAAATTACCTCAGGAGAAAGCAAGACCTTCAAGAACAGTAATAAGAAATAAAAGACCACTGTGTCTTTTTACAACCAGACCAACACTGTTGACCTTGCTTTACATGACTTCCAGAAAACAAACAGCTGTTGCATTTTCGACCCTGTGATGCAGATGGAGTGAGATCACCTCAGCTTTGGTAGGAGATGGAGGCCAGTGTGTTGATCTGAAGGCAAAAGCTGGTCTGGAGGCAGGAAGAAGAGTGTCTTCCTAGGGATAAGGAAGGGGATGGGGGTGGGGTGTAGCACGTGTGGGCAGTGCTTTGGAGCCAAAGGATACCAGTAGAGAGGGACACTGGTTGCTGTTAGAGGATGCTGAGGGGACCCTTGTTGGCCCATGGAATAGATGTGGGGGAGGAACATCTCAGAAGTCACTGGAGCAGTAATGCCTGACAGACAGAAGAGCAGTAGATCTCACTGGCAGCTTCACGGAGAGGTAGGTAGCAATGGCTTAAGGTTCACACTTTTTCCCCCTATTCCAGGATCCATAATGCTTTTGGGAATCTGATAGCCTGCTAAGAAAGTGAGCTTGTAACACCTGTAACAACTCTGGTTCTTGGGGTGCCTGGGTGGCTCAGTTGATTGGGTAACAGCCTTCAGCTCAGGTCATGATCCCAGGGTCCTGGGATGGAGCCTTGCATAGGGCTCCCTGCTCAGTGGGGAACTTGCTTCTCCCTCTCTCTCTGCCTGCTACTCCACCTGCTTTTGCTCTCTTTTTTTCTTTGTCAAAATAAAACAAAACAAAACAAAATAAAATAAAATAAAATCAAAATATTAAAAACAATGACAACAACAACAACAAACCAATTCTGGCTCTTGCAGTAGATGTTTCCAGGCAGTTGTGCCTTTGTGTGGTTTCACGAAAGCAGTGCTGGCAGCTGCGTCCCATCCCTTCCTCTGCCACCAACCAGCTGGGTGACACTGGTTAGATCCCTGACTTCTTAGGGCCTCATTTCCCACCTCTGTTGATGAAGGGACCAAGACCTAAGCCTTCATAGTTGCCAATTTGAGCTGAGTGGAAAACTGCTGTTGTATCCCTTCTCTCCTAAGCAACTCCAGGCTACAGCAAAACCGAGTCAAACCACCAAATAGCGACAACATCACAATCTGGAAAAAGAGAAGATAAAATAGTTTATAGGTTGCAGAGTCATCCTAAAGGCATGATAAAATATTGGAAGAAAAAAATCATGGAAGGACAGTTTAGAAAAAATGAAAACCTATCAAATAAAGTTGTCACCACGTCTCATAAAATCTGGTGAGTTTTATTACCTCCGACGCTCCACAAGTATCCAAAGTGGCTGTGGAGACCAAGTAAGCTATTTTAAAGGATCCTTTCAAGTGGGGGATGGAAAAAAAAATCTTTCAAGTGGCAAAATCCGAAGTGCATAGTTTGGAAAAACAACTGGCCTGGAGTAGACAATGTGATCCTCTTTGCAGAGCCTGGGCTTCTGGCTCGGAGAACTCCCTCGCTCTCAGTCCTGTGGGCCATGGCTCCAAGCTGCCTGCCCGTGGTCTCACACAGCCCCCTTGAGCTGCGAGCACTTCAGGTGCTCCTGTGGTGTTCCAGGGTTGCTGATAAGAGATCTGAAGCTTACATTAAGAGTTCCAGAAATCGAGAGCTGTGTGAGTGTTATGTAAAGCACAGGGAAGAAATATGCCCTTCATGTTTTTCTGCACCGGAGGTTGATGCTAAAACCATGGATAGGGTGGGCTCCGGATTGCTCTTTGCTAAGCTGATTCCTTTAAGACTCTTAAAAGGAATTAACCAGGGCCAACATCATCCATGTCACCATGGGTTGATGTCTGCCTCCTGTGGTGGGGATCTGGGATTACCTGATCCGTTGCTTCTGGGTCCTGCTCCTGACTCCCTTTCTAGTCTTGCTGTCTCCATGTGGCTGATTGCCAGTCAGCCTTTGGTGAGCTTTGGGACCCACAGCCCGCTCAGTTCTATGTGCCAGGCTGAGCTGTGACCATACCCAGCGAAGATATTGCCAGCACTCAAGTCATTTGCGTTTTAGTGGTTCTCTTTGTTGGATTGGTACTTCCTTGATTCTGGATGTTGAGAAGCTGGGACAGTCTACAAAGGAGAAAAGCCTTATTGCTCGAGGATTTTTATCTTGGAAGAGGGCATTTGCTTAATTGTGAAGCAGCTCATTCTCCATGGCTAATCAGATAAGAAATCCAGAGCCAATCTTTGCTCCCATTATAGACTCCTTGATTACCCTAACCATATTTTATTTTATTTTATTTTATTTTAAAAGATTTTATTTATTTATTTGACAGAGAGAGAGAGAGATCACAAGTAGGCAGAGAGGCAGGCAGAGGGAGAGGAAAGCAGGCTCCCTGCTAAACAGAGAGCCCAATGTGGGGCTCAATCCCATGACCCTGGATCATGACCCAAGCCAAAGGCAGATGCTTAACCCACTGAGCCACCCAGGCACCCCTCTAACCATATTTTATTCATTTGTGATTGATTCATTTAATTAGACAAGAAACTCAGTAATCAAGATAAATATTTTAGTACTTTGTTTCTTAAAAAGTAAAAATTAATACCAACAATTCATAATATCAAAATTTTAAATTAAGGTGAGATTAGTATTACTTTTTTTCCTCTTGCCTTTGGCTCCAATATGGCCCGGCACAGCATTATTACTGATCTTATCTGTGCAATGTTTTTTTACATCACTTCTGATAGCAAACGTGTGGTTTTGTCCTCTGACACCAAATGCTTGTCATTTTTACATACCAATTCTCCAATTCTCCAACACCAATTGGGTGTCCAACAATTCAATTCAATTCAATTCAATTCAATTCAATTCAATTCTGACACTAACTCCTGGAGTTGGGGCAGACCCCACAGGTCAAGGGCTCAGACCCACAAGACTGCCCTACTTGAGATGCCAGCTGCAAATGGGGTGACCAAGTGACCCACATTTCTGCCTGCTGACTACCAATTCAGGGGTTCCTACAACTTCCTTCTGAGGATCCATAATTCATAAGAATTGCTTGCAGAACTCAGGAGAGTCTTTTATTTACCATTACTGGTTTCTTATAAAAGATACAACTCAAAACCAGCCAGATGGAAGAGATGCATAAGTTATTGAGGTGGGAGGGGTGCATTCTATGCCTTCTCAGGGTAGGACAGCACCCCCATGTGTTCGTCTACCTGAAATCTTCCTCAACTCCATCTTTTAGGAGTCATTATGGAGGTTTCATTAGATAACCATGACTGATTAAATCATCGACCTTAATTGGCGACTGGATTTAATTTCCTCCCCTGCCCCCTCCCTGGAAGTTGGGAGGTGGAGCCGGAAGTTCCAACCCTCTAATCACATATTGGTCCGTCCCTACTAGCCTCATCCTGAAGCTCTTTAGGGCCCAGCCAAGAGTTACCTGATTCGGATAAACTCAGGTACAGGAGTAGAAATGGGCTTGTTATGAATAACAAATAATGCTCCTGATATTCAGGAAATTCCAAGTGTTTTAGAAACTCTTTGCCAGAAAACTGAGACAAAGACCAACACATATAACTTAATTATTACCCTGTCTTTATTTAAACTTTTAGTATTTATTTTTTTAATTCATTCTGATTTCAAAAAATATTCCACTAAAATATGATTTATTTTGTTTCCTGGGCTTTTTGGCATCCCCTTACATTTGGTGCCTTAGGTAAGGCCTCATTCAACTCACTCTAGACCCAGCCATGCTCCTCAGCCACCCATCTTTGAGACCTTGAGAAAAGTAGTGACTAGCAAGGCCCCTAATATAAGCTGTACACATGTCAAATAATTTCATGACCACTGTTATATAGAGATCAGGTAACCTTAATTATACAAATCTGTACAGATCAGTGGAATGAGCAGGGTAAACATGTAACAGAGCCATAAAAAGAAAGGGAGAGGGAGAGCTGCAGCCTTCCAAGTGTCAGGGGTATTAAACAGAACTCTTAAGGTCAAACTGCCACCTCATTTATGCTCATGGGCTGGAGAATTCTAGGGTGTTTAGTAACATAAGGAATTGGGATCCAGCCTCAGTGAAATTGGAGGCTTTGGATGTAATTATCTCTTGGGACCTTAATTTTCTTCCATATAAAATTGGAAACACTTGGGTTAAACATGTCTAGGTTTTTTTTTTTTTAACAGCTCTAAATATTTATAACTTGATTTTGTTTTTCCCAAAGAATATAGTTCAACAAAGTGATTTTCTAAAAATTAGCTCCCTAAAATTTCTAAAAATGTACATCTTTGCTACAAAATGACAATAAGTCTAGAAAATCATAAAAGCAGAAAGGAGAAAATGAATATTGTTTTTTCTTCTACTTCTCAGGGATAACTGCTATTGGTATTTTGGTGTACCTAGACCAGACACACACACACACACACACACACACACACCCTGTATATAAAATATACACTGATTTTGGAAACCTTTATAGAGTTTGAGGAGGAGTGGTTGCTAGAAAGATGATAGTTAAGGAAATCATTCATTCAGGACCTACTTTGGTTAAGCTCTGCATTAAGTTTAATCTTCACCATAATTTTATCTCCATGTTACATATGAGAAACCGGACATTCAGGAAGGTCGAGTGGCTTTCCTTAGGTCACATACCTAGTGAATCAATTATCAAGGCAGGGTAGGAACCTGGGTCCTTGGGAAAGGAGTGTGGAAAGAAGAGTCTCATTCCACGAATGGTTAAATACAGTGTTACTAAAATTCAATATAGTGTGGCACTTGGAGGATTCAAATTTAGATAAAGTCTATAACACATTCAAAAGGGTTTATTTTTCTCCTCTGTTTCTAGAGAATGAATGCGTTTTCCTAGGCAGATTTAAATTCAGGTTTTGGCAAAAATGGCTTCATGGAATTTTTTTTTTCTGAATAAAAGAAGGGCAGTTTTTTTTTTCTTTTTTAAATTGAATTTGGAAAGCACATCCCTAGCATTGATACTGATTGGCAGAGATGAAGCAAAGCTTCCTTCTCTACTTTAAAACTACAATTCAAAATGTGTTGCTGAAAGCAGAGTCAAAATGAATATTTTGGTAAAATCCCTAGTGTTCAGGTGCTATGCAGGTTCTGAAATTAGGCATTTGAATCACACATTGTAAGGTAATGATCTCACAGCTCCTTATAGAAGGAGGAGGGGACATGCAGGAATTAGCCATTAGCTGGCAGAAACACAGGGGGACTGTTTTAGGAACTGAACTGCAATCTGCTCAAATTCTTGGGTTAACTCTATCACACAAAGGGAATCCAGGTTTAGGAAAGGACAGCATTCTGTCGGCCACGCTGAAGTATTGGAGCCTATCATGGGCATTTTGTAAAAAGTTCTTACCAAATCTTATCATTTCAAAAAGACAGAGAATTGAATGGTGATGGTGATTCTTGGCCCTTGCTGTGTGGGGCTTCGAATTAGCTTCTTCCTTCCTATATCTTGTGTTTCCCATCAATGAAACCCAAGATATAAAACTTTCTGCCACCTTCCCAACTCTTAGACTCACTGGTATGTTTTGAAAAGATAGTATCTGGCCATAGATCCACCCAGTGAATTCCTAGAAAGAACACTGCATACAAAAGCTCTGGTATGATGCTCTTCATTCCCTCCTTCCCCCAAAGCTAGAACAAGCGACCCATGTGGGGAACTTGGAGGAAAAGATGCCTTTTCCTCAACCATCTCTTTTTGGGGTCTCTGATTAAATTGCAACTTATTCCACAGATGGGAGAGTCGGGCTGGTTATAACTTAATCTTCTTAGCTGTAAATAATCTTGCCCATGTCCCAATTTCTTCATCTGCAAATTGGAGCTAATATTTACGTTGTAGCTCAAAGGGATTTAGTCAGGCCTAATGAGATCAGTTGTGTAGCTGGTTTGGCGTTTGTTGGATGGAAGGCATTATATAAACATGCCGTCATTTTCATTAGGATTATTTTCATCATAATTTTATGCTAAACACAGCTGTGGCAACACATGTTTTAAAGATTTAAATAAACACTCCTAAATTTGTGAAACCTGATTCATTTTTGCCCAATTTGGTTAAATTTGCCATCATTTTGAAAATTCTAAAGACAAGCCTTTCAATTCACAAAGTCTCTCCCTTATAGCCAGGCTTTATGTACTGACAAGCATAATTTTTCTTTTGTAAGCTCTTTAAAAACACAGCAAAATTGTCAAAACGTGATAGTCTGGCAATTTGGAGGCGGGGTTCCCTCACAGGAACTCTGTGAAGGGAGAGTCACAAATATCAAACTTGAGGCCATCTCAAAACCCACCTATCAGAAACACAAAAAATTGATTTCTGGAAAAGTAGAACAAATAAAAGAACTGTGAGTAGTTTTTGTTTGTTTGTTTATATGTTTTAACAGGGAGATCCAGTCATGGCCATGTCTTTAATAGTTCCAAATACTGGCTGTGGGCTACTTATATTTTGGGTTATATTAATAAATGTTTGCTTCCCTTTTCCCCAGGATTAAGTGCCTGGTGACCCAGTTGCAAAATTTAAATGACCCAAAACATTGAATCAATTGTGCACTGGGTGTACTGTGTGGAGGTAGACTTAGCCAGGATTATACCAGCAAAAAGGATTCAAATCTCCTTTGGCCCTTTGGCCCTTTCCCCCAAGACTGATTGATTATCTTCAAGGGTTTTGAGCAGCAGGACCACAATTCTCAAGTTTCTTTTGCTGTGATTTAGATAAATAACAGGTAAGTTAGGACCAGTTCGAAGATTCCCTGTGGCCTTTTCCAATGTGCCCACAACCTAGTAAACTCAGTGTTAAGGCAGTGATTAATCTGGCTCGCAACCCTACTGTTGACTCCTTATTTATCTTTATACCAACTTATCTTCATTCTCAGCAGATTCCAAGAGCTGGTGATTGCCTGCCCTAGTTTTGTAACATTCTGGGCTATCACAAGTTACCTCAGAGTAATACATTTTCGAAATATTTTTTTTAACTTTTTATTTTTTCAGTGTTCCAAGATTCATTGTTTATGCACCACACCCAGTGCTCCATGCAGTACTCGCCCTCCTTAATACCCACCACCAGACTCACCTAAACCCCTCCACCCCCTCCCCTCCAAAACCCACAGTTTCTCAGAGTCCACTGTCTCTCATCGTTCGTCTCCCCCTCCAATTTCCCCCATCTCCCAATGTCCTCCGTGTTATTCCCTATGCTCCACAAATAAGTGAAACCATATGATAATTGACTCTGCTTGACATTATTTCACTCAGCATAATCTCCTCCAGTCTCGTTCATGTTCATACAAAAGTTGGGCATTCATCCTTTCTGATGCAGGCATAATATTTTTATTTGACTTATTTTTTCAAAGATTTTATTTATTTGAGAGAGTGAGAGAGAGCACCAGAGCAGGGTGAGGGGCAGAGGGAGAAGCAGACTCCCTGCTGAGCTGGGAGCCCAATTCGAGGCTCGATCCTGGGACTCCAGTATCATGACCTGAGATGAAGGCAGATGTTCAAATGACTGAGCCACCCAGGCGCCCCTATTTGACTTATTGAAAGAATAATACATGCCGCAGAGTGCTCTGAGGAAGGATGAATTTTCAAGCCAATATTCATAGTTTGGGAGAATCTGGCATAAATCTGTGATGGTAGTGATGACCAGATTTAGAGCTTTACATCACTTGAGGCTTCAGGGGGTGCTCTGGGGAAATGGAGACCCCCAAAAAACATGCTTAGGAAGGTGAGGGTGAAACGTTCTTTCCAGAAGACAAAAGAAAATAGATATTTTGCTTTTCTCCGTGATGCTAGTACTATTTCTTCAGCCATATAATCTCAAATTTTATAAAAATTCCTTAGTTTTCTTGTGAGTTATTACCTCAGGAATGAGTTTCTTTTTTTGTTTATGAGAGAGAGAGAGAGAGAGAGCACAAACAAGTAGGGGGAGCAGCAGGCAGAGGGAGAAGCAGGCTCCCCACCGAGTAAGGAGCCCAATGCAGGACTCAGTGTTAAGATCCCAGGATCATGACTTGGCCAAAGACCCAACCAACTGAGGCACCCAGGCATCCCATAAACACGTGTTTTGTTTTGTTTTGTTTTTTTTTAATTTTTAAAAGATTTTATTTATTTATTTGACAGAGAGAGAGAGAGAGAGAGTATAAGCAGGGGGAGCAGCTGGCAGAGGGAGAGGGGGAAGAAAGCTCCTACTGAGCAAGGAGCTCAGGACCCTGGCATCATGACTGAGCTTAACCAACTGAACCACCCAGGTACCCCTAAATACATGTTTTAAAGCAGTAACTCATTCAACCCTCATAACTATCCTAGGAACTTGATTGCATTAATATCCCTTGCTATATCTGGGGAAACTAAGGAACAGGAAATGAAATAACTCACCCGTGATCACATAAGCAAAGCAGAAGTATTCGGAGAAGCAAGAGGAACTGAGAGAAAGGAAAAAAGAGGAGGCAGAAGGGGGAGAAGCACGGAGGTGTGAAGGCGTGGCCTTGGAAGCGGTGATAGCAGAGGTCTAGCACCCATGTGCAGAGTAAGTAGCCCTTTGAAGAGAAAGAATATTCACAGGTCTGGGTGGGGTAGGGGCTGGCAGGGTGAGAAACCTATGCCTTAAGAAAGTCATGGGCATTCTGAACCAAAGGTGCTACGAACACTCTCTAGTTGAGAGAGCAACTCTCAAATACAGTTTGCTGTACACAAGGTCAGTAAATGAACCAACACACAGTCCTCTACCCTCAGAGCCACAGCTGTACATCAGCCCTGAGCTGCTGTGCCCTTCTGCACACTTTCCTTTTGCACATCTTCAGTTTCAACTTCTGTTGAAATGCTTATGGCTACAATGCCTAACTCATGAGGCTGAGATTAAAGAAGATGCTGTGTATAGAAACAATTTAAATTGTAAAGTGATTGCTATCATTATCATGATTCCAGATCATCAGTTCAGAGCCGCACACTGAATGAGTAAGCCATTGGGATTGGGATTGGGTCACTGGGATTTTAAGCCACTGGTCCAATTTTGCACAATGCTTAGTGCCCCCCACCTCCACATCCACAGGCTCATCTCATTCCCCTGGACATTTGAGCCGCAGAGGAGGGATTAAGGAAGTGGAAACATTGGAGAGATAAAAATGAGCTGGGGGAAGTGAGAGGAAAAAAAAAATTCTCAAAACTTACAAAACCGTTTAGCTCTTAAATCTCAAACTTAAGCCCCCCCTGCTATTAAGAAATGTGAACTAACTTTATTTAATGTTTTATTTAACTTAATAAATATTTATTAAGAAATAACACTAACTCCATTGTGGTAAACAGAGAAAATGACTTCTGGTTAGTATGTTGCTAAAAAATAGCAGAAAATCAATCATATTGGTCACATTTTCCCCTCCTATCTCTTCCTTTAAGATTTTGAAAGACTTGTTAAACTATGTAACCTTTTTTTTTTTTTTTTTTTTTTTTTTGGTAGGCACCAAGACACTGTTCTCCATATGTGGGCATTTAATTAATGGTAGGTCTCAAATATCAGTGCAGTCTGTCTATTAATAGAGAACAGCTCAGAATTTGAGTTCTAGAAGTGGTTCTGTGGCCTGGACCAGCTCCTTTTTGATGTCCAGCCTTCCTATCTGCAAAAAAGCAGGGATTGAGGGCTCCAGGGATGGCTCAGAAGTTAACAATACCACTAGAGTCTGTGGAGCTGTCCACGGTCAAATGACAGATGTGGCTAATATCTGAGTCATGCCACTGTGCTCATCTAGCCAGGGGCCAGGAAGACAGCCCCAGGCACTGCTGTTCAGTGGTGATGATGGAGCTGAAAATAAACCCTGTGGCTTCTCATAGAGATAGCAGGACCAAACAAAAATAAACAAAAAAAATCCACAACAAACCAAAAAAAGAAACAAAACAAAAAACCCAAAATAAAACAACCCTTGGATCCAGGTTGAGCCCTTGTGTAAAAACTAAAGGCATGCAAACTTTAAATGTGTTAAAAACATTAAAATCCATTAAAATCGAAAGTGCAGAAACTTATAAAGCCATATGCACGCGGTTATTTGAAATAATTCTGTACATGTCTGGCTGACTACCCGCCAGCGTTATCACTGATTTCATCCCAGGCTCCAGCTGTGTTCCAGGCTGTAGCTCTGTGATCTGAGTAGCTGAGGGAAACAGACTCAGAGAATGGTTCCTTCAAAGTTAGCCAAACAGAGTTGACGGTAAATGTACCTCCCAGGAAATTATACAAAGACGTTTTGATGGAATTCTGCATGTGTCAAAGTTCCATGTAATTAAATATAAAATTTACAACAGAGCACATTTAGGAAATAGTGTGATTTTGATTTGTGTGCCTTTTATTGTTCCTGTGCTGGTCATACCCAAATGTAGTTGATATGAACCATTTTATAGATGAGTTTCTTGGGAGATATATTTAATGTTTGCCATGAATTCAAAAAGCATTCCTGGAAGGCTGCTTACAACCTATATTGTCTCATCTCTTTTGATTTCTTGCTATTACTTTGTTTTCTACTTATAAGTTATTGTCTGTCTTTGCTCTGGGGTTCCCTGTACGCTGTCCTTTGGATTTCCTATACTCTTCTGCATTCTACTGGCCTCTCCTTTCTTTGTCATCAAGATTGATTGATCGATCGATTGATCGATCTATCATCTATCTATCTATACCAACTCCTCTCTTTTAACTTATACAGGTAAATGTAAGACTATAGCTTTTTAAAAAAAGTCTACTTATGTAAGTATTTAGAAATGCCGGGCATTATTTGACAAGAGTCATTAAAGTTAGAGCTTTTGAATCTGGAAGTCCAGGACAATCGACTTGACCTAAAGATTCCAGGCAGAGAAGACAGTAGAGTGTTAGATTAGGGGGCGCGATCACTTTTCCCTGTTATTTTAGGTACCAGAAAACATCAATCATTTAGGTTGTCAAGAGTTACATTGTAGTCTGACATCCAGATGTAATTTTCATTATGTGTGTCTATTCATGAATACCAGTGACTGTGATTTAAAATTATATTACAGATTTTAAGTTATCTGAGTTTTTCCAGCTTATCTCTGTTAAGTATAAGATTAGCCTCATTAATATCAATAACAATCCTTATACTTGCCTGGTAATGAGGAGTGAGATATCTTAGAAAGCCCCATCCCGAATATTGCTGGGACCCTCAAAGGTGGTAGTGGGGATTATAAGCAAATCCTGGTGAGGATCACCACTGTGGAGAATCTTAACAGGATTCACCATCCCAGACCCTGGTTTCTCCCCAGAGGGGCTGCTCAAATCTGGAACTTTCCTTTTTGTGCTTTCTGGAAAGTCACCCATGTATAAATGCTGGTAAGCCTGGAAACTTGCCCATGGAGGCAAGTTTCCTAGTGAGGAGGCTCTTCCTGTGTTGGGCTCAGCCGTGGCTCTGCAGCCAAGCTACCGTCTGATTATTTTTAAAGCACTGAGTTTCAAATTGCATTAATTTGCTAGGGCTGCCATAACAAAGTGTCACAAACCCAGTGGCTTCAACAACAGAAATTTAGTGTCTCCTTGCCCTGGAGGCGGGAAGTCCAAGGTCAAGGTATTAGCAGGGTTGGTTCATTCAGAGGACTAGGAGGGGCATCTCAAGATTTGCTGGGAAATCTTGAAGCTTGTAGCTGCATCACACAGATCTCTGCCTTTGCCTTCATGTAGTGTTCCCCCTGCATAGATGCCCATGTCCTTTTTTTCTACTTCCGCTTTTTGTAAGGAGACTGGTCATATTGGGTTAGGGGCCCACCCACCTCCAGTTATGACCTCATTTTAACTAATTATATCTGCAAAGACCCTTTCTCCAAATAAGGTCACCTCCTGAGGGTCAAGACTTCAACATATGAATTTGGGGAAGGGGACACAATCCAACCCACAGCACAAGTAAATATTTCTTTAAAGATTAAAGGCACAAAAATAATTCTTGAAGAAGATCTAATATATGTCACAAATTCTCTTTAAATACTTTCCTCTTCCAAATGTATTTCTCTCCTTCTTTGTCTTTCTGCTTTGTGGCAGATTGGAGAGAGTATCTCCTTCATCCCTAGCCAACGGGAGAGGAATTAGAGGAATATAGCTAGTGCTATATCTCAGATGGTAAAGACCAACTCATTTTCAGCCAGCATAGTGATTTTAAATATAAGGCTCAAGAAGAACACAAATTCTGGGATGAGTATTTCTCGAGTCATTTAACGGGTGGTATATTCCTTCTCCACATGAAGTGATTTTGTGTTTTTCTTGGAAGGAAAATTAACACTCATTATGGTGAGGTGTAAGAAAACTGGATGCCCCCCCTTACTAGTGGTGAGACAGAGCTGGAATTTAGTGCCCCTCCCCCTGCCCCCCATTGTGATATCAGCACCCTCTCTTCTGGAAAAGCTAGACAAACAAACAATCAAACAAAGCCTCCATCATCACTTGACCAAAGCTCAATATGCTGGCTTATAAGACGCAAGAAGGGGGCAGGGGCTTGGACTTAGATCTACCGTATCAGGGCAGGATGGAGTCTTCTGATGGAGAAAAGTATAGACAACAGAGAATGAAGATTGAATGTGGGCTATGGGGAGAGGATGGAGGAGGGCAACTGATATGGCAGAGAGGGAGACGGCATCCATGTGGAAGGCACAAGGCCACAGATCCTGCTGGGAAGCCCCTCTTCTGTGACCACACGTTTTCTCTGGGTTTCAGAAACTTGCTGCTTTGGGCTTAGGGGATGGAATGGCTTCCCTCTCTTGCCTGTTCCTGGGGGTTTCACCATCCCTTCCAGCTCTCCTAACACTGTCAACATCTTTGTATAATGTCTCCTCATTGAACTCTCCATCCATTGAGAGGGCCATTCAGCTCCTGCCTGTGTTCAGGCCTCATGTCACCAGGCTGGCTGTCAGCTTCTATGGGACAGAGATCAAGTTTTGCTCACCTTTGAGTTTGCATAGCACTGAACATGAAGTCTGTGAAAAACTCTACAGGGACGGTGAAGGCAGGAAAGGATGAAGGGAGGCAGTGGGTGGAGAGAAGGGTCAGGAAAGGAGAAAGGGCAAAACGGAAAATACATGGACTGGGGAAGGATGGTGGAAACGTGGTACAAAACAGCAATGGAGATGGAACTCATTTCTCTAGAATTGGGCTCTATCAGGGTAAAAGCAAAACAACCAGGAAGAACTGAGGCCCAAGCTGCCATCTCATGGGAGTCTACACAGAAGAATCTTTCTTATTAGCTGTCCCATTGACCTCCACATTCTGCAAAATGCCTTTCCTGCCACCTGTAGTGACCCCAAAATGCAGAGGAGGCAACTTGAACTTCTTCGAACTTCAAGGCCCAGGAAGAGGCTCCACTGGGAAGAACCTACTCAGTGCTGCACAGGCTCCAGCCCCAGCAAGTCCTCTGATTACACTCATTATGCTCCTACTGTATGCAGAGTATTATGAGACTTAGGGATGGGAAGACAGGCGAATCTCTTCCTTGTTTATCTTCTGTCTTTAGCACTAGGGATTTTCATGTGCTGTTTACTGCTCTATTCCCAGGACCTGTAGGAGGTCCTCTGCAAATAATTTTAGAATGAATAAATGGCTGAAATGCTGGACATTCCCTCACCTCCAGAGAGCAGGCTATATTGAGTTTTCTCGGTTCTTCAAGGTGCCAGTTCCAAGACATTTCCCAAACTACTCAATGGCCAATCTGGCCCAGTTTCTAGCCCTGTTTTGCCTTCATCATGATTTGTGAACCACATTTATCTTCTGCTATTGAGTTTGCTTTTCAGTTTCATGATTAATACAGAAAAGGCAGGGAATCATCTTTTGCTGTTTACTTCAACGAAAGAGCACCGAATCTATACCCAGAGAAAAAAATATGAAACTGTAAGACCTTCCTCAATATGTATTTTTGTTGGGCTTCATTTTTCCTAATGTTCGTGGGGCTCCGGAGACCAGCACTTTCCAGAAGGAGACCCGGGACAGGCACTTCATGTACCACAGCTCCAAAGCGGCTTGAGGAGAGGAGCTATGCTTTTGGCCCTAGTGGAGCTAGAGCATTCCAAATGTGTGGTTCCATTTTATGAAGAGACAGACTGATGTTAGTTAGGAAATTGGTTTATTTTCTCCAGAGGTTATATTGAAATGTTTTCTGGCATGTCACTTAGTGATAATGAAAATGGTAAAAATAAATGTGCATTAGTCTATTTTATTTGAGATGGGATCAAAGATTTCTCCAACATGCTGGACACACCATGGGCTTACCAGCAGAAAGAGCAAATGAATAAATAGGAATCTGATGCAAATTCCCAAAGAGTATGTATGATCTGAGTTCCAGGAAGAGAATTTCCAATCCTTTGAGTTCTGTTGCGTACCATTATTTGTGGAGGTTGCCAAGCTAGGAAAAATAAAATACAAAGCACCCACATCGAACTCGAACACACCCTTACATAATCATTTTTATTCCACTGGCTGTAAAGCATCCTCACAGGACCCGGAGACCCACATTTCTAAGGACAATGCTTGACATTGATGGATTGCTTTCTAAAATATTTTCCAAGCTACCTGGTTGAATGTTCTCACCACAAATCTGGCTCAAAATCTAGCCAGTCCTTCTGAGTCACCCTGATGACTATTCCCATCTGCACCCTGTACTCTGCTCAGCTGCTATGATTGCAGTCGGACCTTCTAATCCACACTTTTGAGTTGACATGATGCTCCTTCTACCCATTCTGTGGACTCTGGATAGTGCCTCTACAACTTTTAAGGGTAGAGACCCTGTGGTATTTCTAGCCCCAAATCTCAGAGAATTCTGCACCCACCAGGGGCACAATGAGGGCAGCTAGAGGGTCTGTGGTTGTTGTCCCTGGGCAGCCCAGCTTGCCAGGACTGGGATACTGAGCGGCACTGAGTTGGCTTCTTCCAGAGTGGGTTTCAGCATTCAGAAGGGAACTAGGACACTGAGGGGGGTGCACAAGGACACTGGGGGGTGTGTGTGCACAATTTCAGGGAAATCTCTGCCATCCATCCACAAAGAAGCTATGGAAATACAATGAAAGAGGGAAGTACTTATGAAGAACCTAGACAAGAACTAGACCTACCATCCATTTATGTATTCGACATTCTATGTATTAAGCAACAGTAGGGCATAGGGTTCTGAGGCCGAAGGCCTGGCCCAAGCTCTCACATCTGGTAGATGAACGTGGGCAAATCATTTAACTTCTCTAAACCACAGATTCATCATCTGCAAAAGGGGGAAAACATCTTCATGGCCCACTGCCACAAAACAGGGTCAGAATGAGGACCATTAAATACTGAATCTGCAAATTCTTTGCTCTCACCAGAGTTCTGGCTGTGCTTGGCAAACATATATCATGAGGGACTTCCCTCAAGAACTTCTGATTCAGTGGATAAAAAATGGACTGAGCATCTGCGTCTAACACAGTGGTTCTCAATCCTGGTTGAACATGAGAGTTATGTAGGAAGCTTGTGCAAAATGCAGATACCACAGGTCCATTCCAGACTAATTAAATCAGAATTTCTGGGACAGAGACATGAGGTATTTTTTAAAAAGCTCCCCTGTGTATTCTAATGTATAGACAGGTGGATAATCAACAGTCTAGTAAGGTCCGTGCCCCTGGGGGTGATTAAAATTTCAAGCCGTTAAAAGTCTCAACCACCTTCTTCTTAACTATCAGAGGCACGGAGCTCCCTTGCTTCACCTACAGCAAGTGCTAAGGGAGTGAGAAATGGCATCTCTGGTGGCTGGAAAGACACACATTAGCCTTTCCAGGTGGGTAAGAATCTCTCCTGTTTTTGCCAGCTTCTGAAGGAGAGAGCATTGTCTCTGTCTCTTCCGTAATTAATCAGTCTCACGATGAGGCATCTGTCCTTTAGAGGCACGTGAATCCCTCATGCCTCAGTGTAATGACAGGAACAACAGGAAAAGCCCATCCTGCATGAGGATCTAAACATGAAGATGAAGCTAAGGACAGTATTAACACGAGAGTGAAACTGTAAGAGCCCATTGCCTTACCTTTTGGTGTCTGATTTGGAATAGACAGCTCTGAAAACAATCTCAATTTCAAGTCTCCTGGAGTCCAAAGTGTCAAGTGCAAACTTAAAGACAGAAGATAGGCCCAGCCTATTGTCTCTGATACTGACCAAAAAGACTTGTTTGCAGACAGCAATGTTTCCTTAAAAAAACAAAACCCAACAAAATTATCCCCCCTCCCCCGCAAAACAGCACAGGAAAGATGGTAAACCTGGGTCAAATTGATTGCGTCAAGTTTTCTCTTTAGCTACAAATATCAAATATTGAGATTTCTGCCCCCCACAAACCATTCTGTGTCTCAAAATCCTCTTTATTTCATTTATCTTATAAACTTTGCCAGATATTTCTATAGGGGAAAATGTGAAACTTCACCAGGGAGTGTAAAAGAAGGAAAGTGATAATAAGCTCCCATACTGGGGAGCACTTTCTGGGAACTTGGGGAATCTGGGGGGCTGACTAAGGTAGGTGGGGGGGCCTGTGGCCTGACTGGGAAAAGCAAACATCTTGTGAGTGAGCAGTACAGGTGGACACGGGGCTGTGTGTCTTCTCACCGAAACTTGTTTTGCTAAGTAACTGTGACATCAACAGGAAATGGGAAGCTCCCAACCATGACCTGCTGGGACCATGTGATCTTGGAGCCTCTCACCCAGCTTCCCTGTAACATCTTTCAATTCTGTGAAACCATTTTTGAACAGTCTTATTTTTCCCTTCATCGTTATTGCATTAAATAACCATGTAGGAGAAAGATCTTAATCTTGGCATCTCAGTTCTGTGAGACTTTATTTATATCCCCAGACCAGTTCCCATTTCTTATATTTCAAGAAGTAAGATAAGAAACATCTGATCTTTTGAAAAGCAGGGCAAGTATCCCATTTGGTTGTTGAAGAGATGGTTTAAAAGGTTCCTCCAAACTCATTTTCAATGAAATATTTCTAAATGAAAACAGGTGATTTCTATTTTTCAGAAAACAAAAAAGAGAAATAAAACCATTATGTTTAGAAAGAAAATATTATGAGGGACGCCTGGGAGGCCTAGTCGGTTAAGTGAACGACTCTTGGTTTCTGCTCAGGTCGTGATCTCAGGGCCATGAGATCGAGCCCCTTGCCGGGCTCCATGTTCATCAGGGAGTCTGCTTCAGATTCCCTCCCTCTGCCCCTCCCCTGATCCCTTGAGTGTGTACTCTCTCTTTCTAATAAATAACTAAATCTTAAAAAAAAAAAAAAGAAAGAAACAAAACATGAGAAATCCTTAATTTCATTAAGACTCCAAAACTCACCTCATTATTTGGCATAACTTTTTAAAATGTTATAAGGTGCTCACAGAGTAAACTATACTACTTCCTGAAGAATCATCTTGATGAGATGGGGAAGGGACTCTGAAGGGACTCCGTCTTAGAAAGGCTCCGTTTCTGTGGGTTTTCTGCCAGGCCCAAGAAAAACTCAGAGAAGCCATAGTCCTACCTCAAGGGGGTAGCAAGAAAGTTAATCTTTCTCTGAATTTTGTCCTAGGTCCCAAACACTTAATAACATGTAAGAAGAACCAGATCCTGAGCACATTTCTGGACATTGGCTTCAAAAAAACTCTCTGCCGATGCTGGCATCAATATCCCCTCTCTTCAGTGATCTACAAAATAACCTATTATTCACCTGTCATTCACCTTTGATGAACCCTACTCTAGATTCCAGAAAGAACAGGTATCCTGGACCCCTTTCCAATAGAATCCTGTAATCCCAAGTGATGAAGAGACTCATTCTCCTTTCCTTTCCCAGGCTCCCAGGCACTCTGTCTGACATACTCTTTCTGTTATTCACAATATTCAATAAATTCTGCTTTTGCTTTCTCCACTCCAGTTTGATTTCTTTTCTGCACAAAGCCAAGGACCCTTTTGGCTAGTCCTGAGGGACCCACTGTGGGTCCTTGGACTCAGCCTGCTTGCATCATTGAGGTCTATCACTTTTGGCTGTTCTTATTTAAAGTCTATTTAAATTATTACTTTATGACCCACATTTCTTCATATTTGATCACTGCTCTATAATTCTTATTCATTTAGAAGCTCCTAAAATGATCGTTCCTAGCATCTAAATACACAAGAAGATACACACTGTGTTGTTTCTCCTGGCTTATTTTCTTCCCTCATTCTCCTGACTCAGTAAATCTGTCAAGAATGAGTCAGAGCTAACTGACTGTAGTTGAGTTCTGCCTTAAAATTAATGCCAAGATTTTGAAAACTCTCTGAAACACTGCTTTTAGGACAAATAATTTGATTTTTAAATTTGTTAGGTGCAAATTGATTTTCCCTACAAAGCAACATTAGGCAAATCCAAATTAAATAAATTTACCCTAATTATATGATTATTTCTGAGGGAATCATTGTTGCTGTTTTGTATTATTTTAGATTATCCTCAATAATGCCATTTTGTCATTTTCCTGTGTTCATACAGTCAGACTGGGATTCAGTACTGGATGTTTTCATTTGGAACTCTAACTGATAATACTAGAACACTGTATCTGTATATATCTCTACATATAAAATCGTTCAGAAGGCACTGGATGAATCTTTGTTGACTAAATAGTTACCTTGTTCACTACTTTCAAGTCTGTTTATATCTTTTCTCTCCCTTCTTCACACTCACCTCATGAGGTAGGTAGGGCAAGAATGACAATCTCCATTCTCAAGGATGAGGAATCCATGCCCCACAGAGGCAGAGAATCATCTCCAGTCCTTCTAGTGACTCACCAGGGCCTTTATGCCTTCCATCAACCTCCTCTACATCACTGGGCAATCTGTCCTCACCCTTTGCCTCTCAGAGGAAATTCTCTGGGGACATTTTTGGTTGTCACAACAGAGTGAGTATGAGCTACATCTAGAGATTAGAGCCCAGGAATGCTGCTAAACCCCCTACAGTGTGCAGGACAACCCCTCGTAATGAAGAATGATCTCATCCAAATATCAGTAGTGTTGCTGTTGAGAAACCGTTCTTAACATGTGCCTGAAGTAGTTCCAGTGGTTTCCAAAGGTCACACTACCTGAGGAGCTAAGTAAGTACAGCTGTGCTCAGATGGAGGGCTGGCTGGTTGGAAATGCCAAGAAGCCAGTGACAGCCGAGGATCTGCCTCTTTCCTGGAGGCTGAACATAAGAAGTAGCACGGAGGACATTAGGAGAAGGAAGAGAGAAATAGGGGGGAAAATCGGAGGGGGAGACAAATCATGAGAGACTGTGGACTCCGAGAAACAAACTGAGAGTTTCAAACCGGAGGTGGGTGGGCAGATAGGTGAACCTGGTGATGGGTATTAAGGAGGGCACGGATTGCAGGGAGTACTGGGTGTTATATGTAAACAATGAATCATCAAAACTAATGATGTACTGTATGGTGACTAACAGAACATAATAAAGATAAATAAATAAATAAATAAATAAGTAATAAAAAAAGAAATTTACCTGAACTGTTAATGTATGGAGATCTTTTAATTTCCATTTTAAAAGTTTTTTCTCTTTCATTACAAAATCATGCATGCTCCATGCATACATCTCCTGTTACTGATCATCTTTGGCCAAAGCCGCCCCCCATCCCCCGGCTACACAGGATCAGACCCTACAGCACAACGAAGTCAGATTTACTGGTGTAACTGTGGTAAAGGAGGCAGCTGGGAATCATTGCAGCACGGCTGTTCTTTGAGGGATTGTTCCAGGCGGAAGTTTGGGTCGGATGATTTGATGGCACCTGTTTTTGCTCTGCATTGGGTGCTGTCAGGAAGTGGGAGAATGGAAAGTCTTTGATTGTAAACCTTAATCGTTTTTATCTAGGAGGTGGAAGAAGAGTGGGCTAATGCTGTAATTGGCAGAGAAGCTGCAGTCATTCCGTGTCTGGCGGATTGTGGTTTGCACAGTGATTTTGTTTTTGTCTGTGCTTCGATGTGTTTACAGAACAGTCTCATGTTTGCTTTATAGTATCACAGTCCCAGATTAAGGTGTGAAATTGTTTATGCTCCTCAGGAGAATGCCGTGGTTCAGTTATTAGAGCCAGCATAGCTCCCAGCTGATAGCTGTCAGGGGCTACTTTTTCTTCTTAGAACGTATGAGAAAAAAAAAAGAGAAAACAAGCAAACAAATAAACCAGAAATATCTATAATCACACTGTTCGAGATAAGCAAATTAAAATTTTTGTTGTAGATATTTTCAGGTTTTTTCCCAGGCATGTCACTATCATCAAAATAATAGTAATATTTGTCAAACAAGGTTTTAAAGATTTATTTATTTATTTATTTATTTGACAGAGAGAGATCACAAGCAGTCAGAGAGGCAGGCAGAGAGAGAGGAGGAAGCAGGCTCCCTGCTGAGCAGAGAGCCCGATTCGGGGCTCAATCCCAGGACCCTGAAACCACCACCTGAGCCGAAGGGAAGGCAGCGGCTTAACCCACTGAGCCACCCAGGCACCCCGAGTCAAACAAGGTTTTATGATGTAGTTTTTCATTGAGATATCAAGAAGCTTTTTCTCATGTCTACAAATATTTTCTGAGAGCATGATTTTTTTATTGACTGAAAATTTTTCATGAGATTAATGGCCTATAATTTATAGAATTCCATGTTGGTAAACATTTGCATTATTTGAAAATTTTTACTGTCATTAATAACACTGGGACAGATGTCCTTTATGACAGCTGATAATTTCCTTGGAATAAATTTCTAAAAGTATGATTCTTAAATCAAAGAGCAGCTATAATTTCAAGGACTGATAATGTTGATATAATCATGTATTAGGATGGTGGCCTCTGTCTGCCAATTGGAAGAAAATCCTAAGAGCTGAGTTAAGGTGATTATCATGGAGGTCCTTGACAAGTATTTGTCTTTTAATTCAGAGTCCAGCAAAGGACAAATGACAATAAAGACAAAATTATATGAGGAAATCTGATTTGTAACTTAATGAGGTACTTTAGGAGAAAGATAATTTTTACCATGTGAGAGGTAACTGCAATTTTTAGCTTCTTACAGAAAAATAAGCCTTATAAATCAGGATAGAAAATCCCTGATATGTCTTCTGTCTCTACCCACGAAATGGCAAGTTAGCTCTTTTTCTGTCTCTGTGACAGAGGAGAGGGTGTCTTTGATTCAAAGGAGAGTGGAGTGGGGGACTTGATCCATCAGAAGTAGTAAGGGTACATGTTGGATGAGGTTGAAGACTGGGAAACTGAATGGGAGGGTGGGGATTTGGATTTTCCTTTTTAATTCCTGCTACTTTCTGTTGGTGAGTTGTATTGGATAGTATCTTCACTACAAAATTGAATACCTAGTGGCAATTAAAAGCATCTTGTTCCTTATTTAATGAAACTGGATTTACAGTTTTACAACTGAGAATGCTGTCAGATGCAAGTTTTCGACAGAAATCCTCTTTCCAGGTTAAAGGCATTTCCTTTTATTACCAACTTACCAAGAATTTTCATCATGAATAAGTAAATGTTGAAATTTATCAATTTTTTTTAAAGATTTTATTTATTCTTTCAACAACAGAGATCACAAGTAGGCAGAGAAGCAGGCAGAGAGAGAGGAGGAAGCAAGCTCCCCACTGAGCAGAGAGCCAGACGTGGGCTGATCCCAGGACCCCAGGACCAGGACCTGAGGCAAAGACAGAGGCCTCAACCCATGGAGTGATTTAGTCAATTTCTTCAATGGTTACTGATTTTATCAGGTTTTCTATTTCTCCTTGGGACAATTTTGGTAATAGATATTTTTATAGATATTGTCTAAGTTTTTTTGTCCAGGAGAGTTTATTTCTCAGGAGGAGACTCTCTCTCTCTCTCTCTCTCTCTTTTAATTAACATATAATGTATTATTTGCCCCAGGGGTACAGGTTGGTGAATCATCAGGCTTACACATTTCACAAAACTCACTATAGCACATACCCTCCCCAATGTCCATAACCCAACCATCCTCTCCCTACTCCCCACCCCCCGGCAACCCTCAGTTTGTTTTGTGAGATATTGTCTAAGTTTTAAAAAATGAATTAGAATATAAATTGCATTTGATATTTTCTTATGAGTTTTAAAGTTTTCTACTGTTTCCACAGTTACATTTCCTCTCTCTTTTCCTGTTAATGGTTTTTGTGCATATTCACATTATTTTTTCTCACTGACCTTGCTAGAGATTTGTGTGTTTTATTGGATTTTTCCAAAAGTCAGCTTTTTAGGTTCTTAATTCTTTCTTTTTTTTTTGTATTTATTATTATTTGTTTTCATCTTCATTTTTTTCTTTCATCTACTTTCTATAGGCTTATTTTATTTTCATTTTTCTATGTGCTTGGGTTTCATACATTCATTTTCAGTTTTTCTTATTTAAAAAATTTATACAAATGCCACTTTAGCTGCTTCCTCTAAATTTTTATGTGAACTAATTTCATTAGCATCTTGTTCTAAATAAATTACATTGTGATTCCTCTTTATTTCATGAGTAAGTTAAGATTTGGATTTTCAATTTCTTAACATGAGATTTTTTTAAATTATATTTTTATTTGATTTATAGTTTAATCATTTTCTGGTTAGAGAATATGGCCTATGTGATGCTGAATCTTTGGAATTTGTTAAGGTATCTTTGTAACCTAGATATCTGCAAATGCACCTATTAGCTCAAGCTTATTATTTTTCTTCAGATTTTAAGTCCTTGCTAATTTTTCTCAGCTTAATCTATTTTTTTAATCTTATTAAGATATCTCAAAATCACCTGCCATGACTGTGGATTTTTCTTTTATTTATTTATTTATTTTTAAGATTTTATTTATTTATTTGACAGAGATCACAAGTAGGCAGAGAAGCAGGCAGAGAGAGAGAGAGGAGGAAGCAGGCTCTCCACTGAGCAGAGAGCCTGACATGGGGCTCGATCCTAGGACTCTAGGATCATGACCTGAGCCGAAAGCAGAGGCTTAACCCACTGAGCCACCCAGGTGCCCCCCGGATTTTTCTTTTATAGTCTTGATTTCAGTGCCTCTCTGTTCTGGGTAAACTCCTTAGTTCTATCTTATAATTCTCTAAAGCAGTCTTCAGCCATTTCTTATCTAGCATACAGGAAGTCTACTACATTTTATTTCATCTATGTGTCTTTTTATTTCTAAGATTTCTCCATTTATTTATGTTTGTTGTTGATTTATTTTTTACTTCTTGTCTCTTTGAGTTTTGAAACATCTTTCATATTTTATCAGACTATTCTACAAAGTTAGCTTCGTCTGGGATAAATTCATATCCTAGTCACCGATTTCTCTTCGTTAGCTTCATCTCACTGCAAACATTTTGAGTTGCAGTCATTCTATAGGAGCCAGTTTTCTGTTAACTACCCAACCCTTGCTTTCCACCTTCCAGTCCTTCCTAGTAGGCCCATTTTTCGATTCACTCACCTGTTTGCATTTATGATCAATTTTTGGTCAATGCAGATGTTTCATTTTTTTCAACCAACTATGTTTTTATGGCTTTCTGTTTATATACTTTATCTGTTGTTGCTCTGTTTTTTGACCTAGAGGGTGTATATTTATACATATGATTGGACCTGAATTTACTGTGCCATCCTGACCCGACTCCTCTCCCACAGACTCTCCCAAGACCTTTCTTACAAAGCTGTCACTCTCCAAGCAGTCAGTGAATAGTCATTATCACTTAGCAAACCATTCTTCATTTCTGTTCAGTAACAAATGCTACAAAATGCAAATATGCAAATATGCAAAAACATAAAAAACCATCCCTGATCTCAAAAGATTTACATCTAATCAGAGACAAATTAGAATAGTACGAAGGGTAATGAGGACTAATTGAAACAACAAATCCCCTAGAATATAATAGGTATTCAGTATTTAATTCTCACATTTTTTCTTTGTCCTTGAATCCCAAATAAGGAGGCAAGCAAAATAATAAAAGTATCTCAGACTTTTGATTAGCTCAGCTTTGCCTATTCATTTAAGGACCATGGAAAAATAATTTTAATTCTCAAAGCCTCAACATTTTGCTCTCTAAAATGAAATCTATATTACAATCTGTAGTTATAAATTTGAACAAAAGGGCCTTGTTTCTCCTCTCATGAAGCTTTCAGTTACTAGAAAAGACAGGTTTTGAGTAAGTAGCTCAGAGTGCTCTGAAGTATGGTGGAGGAATGAAGATGGAGCACAACCTAACTTGTGCAGGCAGTCTGGTCAGGCTGGAGTCATGGAGGAAATAGCATTGCAGGTGAGACCTGGAGAAGGAGGTTATTTAGACTAAAGGAGTTGTCAGGTAGAAGAAACAACATGGGTGAATCCTCTAGGGCAGGAAGAGGTAGAGTGTATGAAGACCCAAAAGAAACCCAGTGTGTCTGCAGGACAGAGCATGAGGGGGAGGGGGTGGGATGAGGTCCCCCCAGCCCCAAGGCTCTACTCTTATGTTTGTTAGTGTGTGTGTGGGTGTGCGCGCACGTGCGCACGCGCGGCCCTAAATATAACAGAGATAATGAAAATCTTTAAGCAGGTGAATGTTGTGAATGTCATGCTCATATCTGTGAGTCCAGTCTGGGTTGATGAGGTGGAAAGAGACCTTGGAGAGGAAACCGGAAGATCAGTTGGGAGGGCTTTACAGTAACCAGGGAAGAGATGACCGTGGCCAAGGCCAGAGCCAGTGTAATAAATAGAATGATTTGAAAGAGATGAGGCCAAGTCAACTAGACTTGACGTTGTGTGGAAGCAGGAGTTGAAGGAAAGAATGCAGGTAAAATCTCCCTGCCGTGCATCCATTTCCACCAGGTGTCCTGAGCATTCAGCGCTTGCTGCTGCTCAGGATTATGTCCTCTTCAGTAAGAAACTTATATTCTTAGCTTCATGCACATAAAAAGAAATAGAAGAGGGGGTCAATCAGTAGGAAGATGGCAGCTCTCTTGAGCCAAATTGAGGTTTATGGCCCAAATTGTTTCATAAATTATGGGGAAGTACAACTGCCTATGAGTCAAGTTTCTGCTCCGTTACCTCCATTCCTCTATACCATAAATTTCATGGATTGAGCTCATAAAAAAAGATCATTAAAAATTATCCCATATACTTTTTCCTAGTGGATGACAAAGGACATAACTTTACTATACTTTTATTTAATCAGTTGGTTTGTTCAATATTCTGGGCTCAAAAGAAGTTGTCATTTCCTTAGTTACTGTTCATTCAATGACAAGGACACCATGTTTATTAAACAGTTATATATAAATACCTGGCATTTACCTGATTTAAAGGCACCAAGTGGGGAAAGTGACATGTCTTCTTGGAGCAGAGACTTCATGTCACTCTGCTGCTTCTATAGAGCGTTCTGAAGGCCTTTGTTCCTCCTTCTTCAGTCATCTTTTTGCTAGGTTAGAGAAGAGATGGGATTGAAGGATGAAAGACATGGTAGTTCACTAGGCAGAGAGGACCATTTAGGCTCATGTCTTGCTTCTCTGGTCAAGTTTTGTCTGGTAGTACTCATCTAAATAGTCCTGCTCCTATGCAGCTCAGGTTCAGAGCACAAGGATGAAGAACGAATTCTGCTCCTTTATAGAAATGGTGTTTCCCAGCAGGCTCTGTAGGAGAATTATTGGTTTTTTTCTGTGACTGTAGCAGTTCCACAAAGAAGATCAAGGCCATATCATTTCTGCTCTTCTAGAATAAGAGGTTTTGGAGACTGGCTCAGATTAAAAAAAAAAAAAAACAACAGAGTGAATATATAACTCTATTCATTAGGAAACTCTTGACTTTGCTCACAGCCATTCCTGCAACCTGTCTCCTGGGGAGAACCCCGGTGAAACTGTCAGTGTTCTCCCGACAATGAGATACTCCCCTTGGGATGTGCTTGCAGGTTGTACTCTGACTCTCATCCAAGAAAACAGCTTGAAAAATGTCTTCTTCTATGCTCCCATCAAAAACCAAGATGGGTGGGGGGCCACCAGGGTGGCTCAGTCAGTAAAGCGTCTGCCTTTTGCTCAGGTTATAATCCCAGGGTCCTGGGATGGGGCCCCACATTGGGCTCCCTGCTCAGAAGAGAGTCTGTGTCTCCCCTCCCTACTTGTGCTCTCTCTGTCAAATAAATAAACAAATCTAAAAAAAAAAAAAAAAGGTGGGAGAAACTGTATATAAGGAATTTATCTACCAGAAATTCTCAAGTCACAGGGGCAGACCTACCCCTTGAAGAGCAGTCTTTCAGAATATGTTATGGTTACTTTCCATTGTCTTCGCCCCACCTATTTGAAAATCACTCTATGTTGTAGGTGTTATCTATGCAATTATAAATGCTGTGGGAAAAGAGGAAAAAACATGAGCTCTCTAAAATGAAGAGTCAAGTTGTCCATTACTTTTCTAAGGATCTGTTCACTTCAAACTTTGGCTCAACTAAAGCTATTGGAATGCAAAATACTTTATCTACCCTAAGTTTTGCTTTAACAGTTTTTTTTTTTTTCAGCCTATAGCAAAAGTTGTTACAGGAAACAAACAGATCACATTCACTTTTTAATTTGCCATACAAAAAAGATAGGAGGATTTTTCATTATATCATTAATGCTTTCTGCACCAAGTGTCATGTAAGAAATTTCTTCTGACATGTAGCAGATTCTTTTTTTCCTTAACACACTGATTTGACTCCTCCTTTCCAACAGGAGAATTATGTAACAATTAGCCCTTTTGGCCTTGGGTGCAAAGGAGTTTATAGGCAACTTTTTAGCTTATACTGTTGAAAAAGCATATGTGCAATCTTGCTTTTTATTTATGAATTCATATTTCTATTTTACTAATCTTTTGGTTACTTGGCTTTTCTGTAAGACAATTCAAAATTTCTTTTTAGAGGAAAATTACGGAAAAGTTTATTCACCTTAATAGGTGTGGTGTTAGGTAGCTTCCATGTCCAAGGTTTGCAGCAGCCCTTGAGTTTGGGACTTACTCATCCCCCATTCTAGATGAAATGCCTCATCAGAGGTAACAACTTATCCATAATTTAATAAAAGTTACACGTAAAGCATTGAAATCTTCAAAGAATTTTACTCCTGAACAGAACTACCTTCAAAAGGCTGAGAAGGACTCCAAGAAGATTGGTGAGATAGAAACTATTCAAGACAGAAATTATTCAAGATGGACTTGTCCAACAACCTGTACGTGTGAGGTTTTAAACACCTTGATGGTGGCCTGTTCCCATCACTCTTAAAGACAAGGAGTTTGTTTTACCTAAATTCTTACACTCCATTTCAGTAGAATTTCTTTGCTTTCAGGCCACATCTAGATGGCATTCTAATCCATATACCCTGTCTGATAACTCTTGGAACATTCCGTTTTCCCCAGCTTTATTGTGATATAATTGACATATAACACTGTGTAAGTTTAAGGTGTACAATGTGATGATTTGAAATACCTATTTATTATATAATGATTACCACAATAAAGTTAGTTAACAAATCTATCACCTTGCATGGTTACTATTTATTGTGTGTCTGGTAAGAGCTTCTAAGATCTACTCCCTTAGCAAGTTTCAAGTGTACCACACAACATTGTAACTATACTCACCACATTATATAGCATATCCCCAGAACTTATTCATCTTATAACTAGAAGTTTCTGTTCTTTGACCTTCAACCTCCCAACCTGCCACTGATAACAACCAATTTACTGTCTGTTTTTATGAATTTAGTTTTTTTAGAATCAAGGTGTAAGTGAAATCATACAGTATTTGTCTTTCTCTGTTTGGGTTGTTTCTCTTAGCCTAAGACCCTCAAGTTTCATGCATGTGTCACAAAATGGGAGGATTTCCTTCTTTTTTATGGCTAAATAATAGCCCACATTTTCTTTATCCATTCATTTTCCATGGAAACTTAGCTGTTTTCCATGCCTTAACTATTGTAAATCATGCTGCAATGAACATGGATGTGCAGATATATCTTTGAGATAGTGATTTAATTTCCTTCAATATATACTCAGAAGTTGAATTGCTGGATCATCTGAGTGTTTTATTTTTAATTTTTAGAGGAAACTCCATACTGTTTTTCATAGTGGCTGTAACAATTTATATTCCCACCAATAGTCTACAAGGTATTTTTTCTCCATATTCTCACCAACACTTGTTATCTGTTATCTTTTTGATAACAGCTTTTCTAACAGGAGTAAAGTGGTATCTCAATGAGGTTTTGATTTCCATTCTCCAGATGATTAATAATGTTGAGCACTTTTTATATACCTGTTGGTCATTTGCATATCTTTCCTGGAACAGTGTCTTTTCAGAACCATTGCCCATTTTTAAATTGGGTTGTTTTTTTTTTTTTTACTGTTGAGTTGTTGAGTTCCTTATATATTTTAGATATTAACCCATTATCAGATATGTTGTTTGTAAATATTGTCTCCTCTCTGTAGTTTGCTTTTTCATTTTCTTGATCATTTCTTTTGTTATGCAGAAGCCTTTCAGTTTCATACAGTCCCACTTGGTTATATTTGTGCTTTTGGTGTCATATCCAAAAAATCATTGCCAAGGTTAATATGAAGGATTTTTCCTATGTTGTCTTCTAGTAGTTTTGTCATTTCAGATTGTACATGTAATTCTTTAATCCACTGAGTTAATTTTTGTGAGTGGTATAAGGTAAGGCTTTAGTTTCATACTTTGCATATAAATATCCAGTTTTCCCATCACCATTTATTGAAGAAACTATCTTTTCCTCAGTAGGTATTCTTGGCTTCCTTGTCAAATATTAATTGACCATATATGCATGGGTTTATTTCTGGGCTCTTGATTCTGTACTATGGCTCTGTGTGTCTGTTTTTATGCCAGTACCATACTTATTTGATTACTATAGCCTTATATAGAGATTGAAGTCAGGAAGTGTGATGCCTTCAGGTTTGTTCTTTCTCAAGATTGCTTTCACTTGGGAATGGGGGGATGGGTTCAGTGAGTGATGGGGATTAAATAATACACTTGTGATGAAGACAGGTGATACATGGAACTGTTGAATACTATGTTGTACACTTGAAACTAATATAAAACTGTATGTTAACCAACTGGAATTAAAATAAAACTTAAAAAGAGATCGCTTTGGCTATTCTGGGTCTTTATGGTTACATATGAGTTTTAGGATTTTTTTTTCTATTTTTTTAAAAACATTACACCAGAATGCCAATGCATTGAATCTGTAGATGGCTTTGGATAGTATGGACATTTTAATGATTCTTCCAATCCATGACATGAGATATCTTTCCATTTATTTGTGTCTTCTTTAATTTCTTCCATTAACATCTGATGGTTTTCAGTGTACAGATCTATCATCTCCTTGGTTAAATTTATTGGTAAGTATTTTGTTGCTTTTAATGCTATTGTAAATGGGATAATTTCTTTATTTTTTAGATAGTTCATTGTTAGTGTTTTGTAATAGAGCTGATTTTTGTATGTTGATTTTGAACCATTCTGGAATCCCAGGGGTGAAACTCACTTGATTATGGTGTAAGATCTTTCAAACGTATTGCTGAATTTGTTTTGCTAGTATTTTGTTGGGAATTTTAGCATCTATTTTTTTCAGAGACATTGTCCTGTAATTTCCTCTCTGAAATGCCTTATCTAGTTTTGCTTTCAGGGTAATACTGGCCTTGTTAACTAAGTTCAGAAGTGTGACATTCCTCTTCAATTTTGGTGGGGGGGGTGGGATTTCAGAAAGATTGGTGTTAATTCTTCTTGAAATGTTTGGTAGAATTCAGCAGTGAAACCATTTGGTCCTCGGCTTTTCTATGTTAGGAAAGTTTTGATTACTGATCAATCTCCTTACTTGTTACTGGTTTGTTCATATTTTCTATTTCATCATGATTCACTCTTAGCAGGTAATATGTTTCTAGACATGTATCCATTTCTTCTAGTTGTCCAATTCTTTGACGTATAATTGCTCATAGTAATCTTTTATGGTCCTTTGTATTTCTGTGGTATCAGTTGTAATGTCCCCTCTTTTGTTTCTAATTTTGTTTGAGTCTGCTCTTTCTTTTTTTACTCTCTGGAGGTATAATGTTAGGTTGTTTATTTATTTAATGTGTGCATTTATAGCTATAAACTTTTTTCTTAGAACTGCTTTTCTTGTATCCCATAAGTTTTGCTATGTTGTTTATATTTTCATTTGTCTCAGGATTTTTTTTATTTCTCTTTTGATATCTTCTTTGATCCCTTGTTTGTTAAAGAGTATAGTGTTTAATTTCCATGTATTTGTAATTTTTCGAGATTTCCTCCTGTTACTGATTTCTGGTTTCATACCATTTTATGGTCAGAAAATATACTTGACATAATTTCTATCTTCTTGAGTCTATTGAGACTTATTTAGTGGCTTAACCTATGATCTATCCTAGGAAATGTTTTCTGTGTGCTTGAGAAGAATGTATATTCTGCTGCTGTTCAATAGAATGTTTTGTATGTTAGGTCCACTTGATTGATACTGTTGTTCAAATATGTTGTTTCCTTATTGATTATCTGGATGATTTATCCATTGTTGAGAGTAGGGTATTAAAGTCACCACTATTATTTTATTGTTATTACTAAATTCTGCTAATATACACTTTGTACATGTAGGTGATCCAATGTTGGATACATTAAAATTATTTTATTTTCTTGATGATTTGATCATTTTTCATTATGTAATAATTTTCTTTGTTACCTATGACCATTTTTAACTTAAGTTCTCCTTTTTAGAGATATAAAAGTAGCTATATAAGGATAGCTATATATAGCTATATATAAGTATAGCTATAGCTATCTAGTATAGCTAACTTGCTTTCTTATGGTTACCATTTGCTTGAAATATCTTTTTCCTTTCTTTCATTTTCAGTTTGTGTGTACCCTTAAAGCTAAAGTGAATTTATTATAGGCAACATATTGTTGGATTTTTAAAAGTATTTAAAAAAAAAAAAGTCTCTTTAAACATTCTGTGTCTTTGATTAGAAAATTTAATCCATTTACATTAAAGTAATTATTTTTTTTAAGATTTTATTTATTTATTTGTTAGACAGAGATTACAAGTAGGCAGAGAGGCAGGCAGAGGCGGGGGGGCGTGAAGCAGGCTCCCTGCCGAGCAGAGAGCCCAATGCCGGGCTCGATCCCACGACCCTGGGTTCATGACCTGAGTGGAAGGCAGAGGCTTTAATCCACTGAGCCACCCAGGTGCCCCTAAAGTAATTATTGATAGGTAAGGACTTACTATTGCCACTATTGTTTTTTAGCTGTTTTGTAGTTTTGTAGTTCCTTTGTTCTACTCTGCCTCTTTTGCTGTCTTTCTTTGAGGGCTGATGATCTTCTATGGTGGATGCTTCGATTCCCTTCTCTTGTCTTTGGTGTTTTTACTGTAGATTTTTTCCTTTGCCATTACCATAAGGCTTACATAAAATATCTTATAGATAGAGCAGTCTGTGTTACATTGTTAATAAACACTTGTATATAAACACTCAACCCTTTAATCCCTAACCCCCATCATTTGTGTGTTTATGTCATAAGTTACCTCCTTTTATATTGTATAACCATTAACAAGTTATTGTAGCTATCATTATTCTTAATACCTGTGTTCTTTAAATTTTATACTAGAGTTGATTAACACATCACCATATTACAATATTTGAATATTCTGAATTTGACTCACCTTTACCAGTGTGTTTTAAATTTTCATGTTGTTATTTAGTATCTATTTCAACCAGAAGAAAGTTTTCAGCTTTCAGAAGAAAGTTTCAGGATTATTCTAAATTCTCCGTCGGGCATTTCATAAACCTATTTCTTTAGGATCGATCATTGGAGATTTATTGTTTTCTTTTTGTTTTGTCATGTTCATTTGCTTCTTCATGATCTTTGTGTCTTTGTGTTGGTAAGTGGTCTTCTCCTTTTCCATATTTTATGGGTTTACTTCGGCAGGGAAAGACCTTCACCAGTTAGCTGATTTGGAGTACTAGATGGGTCAACTAGTAGTGTCTTCAGGTGAGCAGGACTTGCTATTGAGGTCTTTAATTGTACAGAGCCACTGCCTAAACTCTGAGGTAGAGGGGCAATGCTACTGTCTGGCCTCCAAAGGTTGGGTAGGCCCCCTGGCTGGGCTTTGCATTCAAGGGAGCTACTGGGAGCTACTGGCTTGGCTCCTTGGTTGGGGAAGCCTGAGGTCTATGTTCTGTTGTTAGGAGGGACCACTAGCTGGGCTCTGTAATCACCTCTGGTTGAGTGAGTTTGCAATCTTTTTTCCCTGGCAGGGCAGTGCCACTGACTGTACTCCATGAGTGACTAGGGCTATAGGCTGAGTACTGCAATGCTTCTGGTTAGGTGGGGCCTTAAGCTGTGCTCTGTGATTGGGTAGGACTGAAGGCTGGACTTCCTGCTCAAGTAGGCCACTGGCTGTGTCCTATTGTTAGACAAGGTCAGTTGCTGGGTTTTCTGGTCAGGCAATGCTTCCAGCTGTACCCCATAGTTGGGTGGGACTGAGGAATGTGTTCCACAGTGCGGCACAATCTCTGTCTGAGCTCCAGTAGGGTGGGGCTGCAGGCAATGCATCAAGATTGAGATCACTGAGTCAGTTCCTTGCCTGAGGGGAACCATAGGCTCTTTTTAGTAATGAGGCAGGATTGTATGCTGTGATCTGCTGCTGTGTAGGGTTGTAGGCTACATTCCATGGCTAAGGAATACCATAGGCTGGTCTCTGAGGCTGCCCAGGGTCACCATTAAGGCTCCCTTGCTATGAGGAGCCAGAAGCTATACTCGATAGTTGGCAAGGCTGCTGTCTTGGTTCACTGCTCAAGGCAGGCTATAGGATGGGCTCCACAGTCACCTGGGTTCTCTGGCCAGCTTTCTTGTAGGGAAGGACTGGAGGTTATACTCAGCCATTGGGTCATGCTTCAGACTTGCTTCTCTGTCTGGGCAAAACCATAGCACAAACTTCATCGCTGCTGTTGCCCACTGACTGGGAACCCAAGTCAGAAAAAACTGCCAACTAAGCTCTCTGGACAGATGGTGCCACTGACTCAGCTCTACAGATGGGCAGAGCCACTGGCTGGGAGCTCTTCTTAGGCACTGTTGTCAGCAGTAACATGGCCTGCCAAGATACGAGTACTGGTTGCTGTTAGCCTGGCTTTTCTTCCCCTCTTTTTGATCTCTGGTGGTCAAGCCCTGGCGATTCCCCCTAGTGATTCCTTCAAAGCAAGATGCTAAGTAGGCCTCCTGGATCCTACACTTCTTGCGGGGTGCTGCTGGATGTCCATCTTGGGTTCTCTTTTCCCTCTGGAGAAACCATAGACCGGGATGGCCTTCTCAGCTAGCACTGTGCCAGTATGGGGGAAGAGAAAAAGTGAAACTGCTCTTCTTCCCCTTCCAGCATGGTCCCTCTTGGCCTCTGTGGTCCAGAGAGCTGCTTCAGCATCACCCCCCAGGTTATCAGATTTTCACAATCATACAGTATCTGTGGATAGTTGTTAGCTGGTGTTCTTGTTAGGGGGACTGAAGTCAGGAACAACCTCTTTTGTCATCTGGATGACATCACCTCTCCAACATGGAATTTCTTTTGGGGGCAGTGAAAATGATCTGAAATTGATTGCAGTGGTGGTTGCACAACTTTGTGAATATGCTTTGCTTTTTCCACTGTGCCCCTGTCTGTTACAGTTCTCTGTTCACAGCCTCCTGTCTTCCTCCAAAGAAATATTTGCGTTGGATCAATGGTGTAAGGGTCACCTGAACCAGAGATATCCAGATACTTCAGTCTTCTTCCCTGGACCCTTTTCAGAAGCCTGGGCCAAGTCTTGGAGCACTTTTAAGACCTATCCATGTTCCTGTGCCTCGCAGGGCATCTGACACATAGTAGGTGATCAACAACTTGAATTGCCTTATGTTGTTTCTCACTGTCCTTTCTTTAGGGCTGAGAGGTGATAGAAGGGTATTCTTTTAAAACTGGCTTGAGTGTGGACTTAAAATCCTACACATGCAGAGCTCTGCATGTAGAACTGTATACTCCTGTATGGACATCCAGGGAAGCTTTTGCAAAGTGCTGGTTCAAGCTCACAAAAGCTCTTTGTGGATCCCTCCTCAGGCACATTCTATCATCCTCCAAGCCATTAAATTAATCCATTTTAATTGGATAATGACTCCCATTTTTGAATCTGTGTAAAATCCTCCCCACCTCCATCTGCATCTCCAGCGGCAGATTTCCAACATCCTGACAGCAGCAGGGCTTTCTGTCCTCCTTGTAGCCCTGCAGCCACCGGGGGCCAAAGACCAATTTGCTGTAATGAATTTAATATGTTTAGTCTGAGCCATATAGTTCCAGGCCAGCCAGAGAGGGCCCCACGTAGGGTGACTTTCCATGCAGTGAATCAAAGAGGTCTGTCGGCAACTATGGGCTGAGTGTGTGAACCCTGCTGGTGCCAGTCCCATTTCAAGTCCAGCCAGCCTCCTAGCCACTTTCTGGACTGTCCCAAGACCTTTTTGACAGCACTTTATCATGCCTCTGGCTCCTAGAGTCTACACTAGGCCATCCTCAAGCATGTATTGTAGCTCTTGGAAGTTGTGCTCATTGATTCCCCAACTAAAAGTTGGTCCTTGTTAGTGACAAGATAGAGTTTTGTGAGTGATCAAGTCCTTTGGATATCTTTAAAACCTATTTTTTATATGAGTTCATGAGTATCTATATTTAAAATACTAAAAATAGAACTTCTAAGTTCTATTTTCAAAGGAAGGCAAATGCAAAATAGTTTAGGAATTGCTACATTTTAAGGACTTTAAGAGATTATCCAGTCCAGATCTCTGCCTCTAGAAATAGACTACTTGAACCACCAAGACCCAGGACAACCATTTTCAGTGGAAATTGCAGGACCTTTCACAAGTTAGGTGCTGAAAGCCTATTATATTCATCCATTTCCCCATTCATTTATTCACCTGACATTATGAGAAAGTGCTGAGTTAGGCATTAGAAGAACCAAACATAATTAAAGAAGTTACCTATCTTTAAACAGTTCACATCTAGGTAAAAGAAACATAAAAATACCAACAGTCTGCTGAGGGCTGTCAGAGAGGTACAGAGGTCTTTATTACTAAAAGAAAATTGGAACCAAGAAAAGTCTACTTAAAATGAACCCATTCAAAATAGGGTGACTGGGTGGCTCAGTCAGTTAGGTGTCCAACTTGATTTTGGCTCAGGTAGTGATGTGAGGGTCGTGATCTCAAGGATTGTGAGTTTATGCCCCATATGGGCTTCGTGCTGAGCATGGAGCTTAAGATCATCTGTCTTCCTCTCTCTCAGCACACTTTCCCCCCCACAATGCTCTCTCTCTCTAAAATAAATAATAAATAAATAAATAAATGAATAAATACAATTGACACCAACTTTTCCAAGTAAATTGGAAAACTAAGATTTTTTTTGAGGATTAGTTTTAAAATTAAAACTATGAAAATAATTTTCATTTATTAAACAAAACTTGGATTATTATTTAATTTTATTTATGTTGCAGTTTTTAGAACATACAAAGATGGGATAAAAAAAGCATATTTGGTGACAAATGGCATTACGACAAGAGGGTACTGTCATATACAGATTATTTTTCAAAGATATTCAAGAGTTTTATCAGTTTTTCCAAGGACCAATGTCATCTTATTTTGATATCCAAAGCATTTTATTCTTGCATCCCTATATTTATGATTTTTGTCTTCAACTGCTAATGTATTTAAACCTGAAAGCTTCTCCTTTCTAATAATTTTCCATGTGATTCTAGTATTTCTCTAGAAAAAAAAAAATCTTTACTCACCTTTGTAAAGCCCTACATGGTTTGCAAAATTTGCAGTGTCATGATGCAACTGGAAGGATACTGGGAACAGAAGAAGAAGAAGACGCCAGTGTAAAGCTGGGTGGAATGTTTTGGTGAGGACTAATATTAATGGAGAGCTGATTCGTAAGTATATTTATGATTTATTGGTTCTTCTCAAATTCTTTGTAGAGTTACAGAGGTTTAGAAAATGTATACTTATATAATAACAATCATCTACACCTCTGTAACATACTAAGAGTTCAAGTGGCACAAAAATTAAGAAGATGTTGGAATAAAAAAATTAAAATTTATTTACAGGCAAAAAGTGGTTGTATTCCTGTGACTGATTCCCATGGCAAATCACTTTGTGAGTATGACAGAGCCACTGATACAATCAATATCAGTTGTAACTAGACTAGTGGTTATTAAAGTTGCTTGAGATCACTGGAGTTATGTTTCTATTACAGCTAGGCGTGTTCCTGAGGTTTTCTGATTCTAAATTCAGTGAATAACTCTTCCACCATCTGATAGGCTCTCAATTACTCATGAATCCCGGAAAATGTCATTTTTGTTATTCCTATTATATTCCTTTCCCAGAATCCCAGTCTTTACAGGATGCTTGCAAGAAGAATAGAAGTTGTTTTGTGTGCCAACCAAATGCTCTTTTACTAAAACAATGAAGCTGTCTCCTGGAGTGGCCTACTACTCCACTGAGTCTACTTTGCAAGCCATTTCCTAGCTTGTTAAATGGAGTGGGTTGTGAGATGAGGTGCCATGAAGTACCAAGTTCAGAGTCTTAGGTAGATTATATACAAACATTTATGTGATTTTTACAATATAAACATATATTATCCTTAATCTTCCAGAACATTTATCATGCATATGTAGTAGAAGGTACACACTCTAAGGTGTTGTTGGAAAGCTGTTTGTAAAAAAAGAGCCAGGGTAATTGCAAAGGGAAATTACTGAAGGCAGAGGAAAAATCAAGCCAGCAGAAACCGAGTATGGTCCCACGCCAGAGTGAGAGGAAACACCAACCTTACTGTTGGTGTTGATACAGGAACCATCTTTCGGTTTCAAGCAATGAGAATCTAACACAAGCCAGCTTTAATTCAATAATGGGAGTTTATAGGCTCACAAAACCAAACTAAGAATAAAAGACTATATTGGCTTCAGGAATGACTCAATATCATTCCAAAATGCTATCAAGACTATCCCTTTCTCTATTTCTGTTCAGCATCTTGGCTTTTTATCTGTACTGACCTCATCCTCTCTAACTTCCAGATGTTCAATCTCTGTGTAATGGGCAAAGACATCCCTCACCTTAGCCCAGCAATTCTGCCACCAGAAAGGTAAAAACGTTCTGTCCTATCCACCTTAAGTGGAACAATTTCAGGAGAGAGCTCAGTTTAGATCATCTGAACATCATTTGTCACCCTGGTTTCTGCAGTGTCTGGGGACAGACTGATACCATAACTGATCTCATGTGCATCTTTGGACCTCTTATCAGACCAAGCAGGTAGGCTGTGTTACCAGAAAAATGGAGAAATGCTGGTCAGAAAGAGACAACAGCTATTACAGGGACAAATCTTCACCTTCTATTACTTTTTGCCTTTCCATTTGTCTCCTAGTATTACATGTTGCTTATAGGTCCTCAGCTAGGTCGTTGAAATTAACTGGGGTTAATCTGACCTGGACTTGAATTATTATTTTCATTAGTATAGTACCCAGTTGTGAAACAGAATTTATGCAGGAATAAGATATAATTTACAGATGGTCTTTGTTTAGTAGTGTGAGCCTCTTTACTGTGATTAAACCTGAGAAATAGTGTGGGTTCCCCTTCCTTTAATTTAATTTTAACTGATTTGATAAATTAGAAGAGGTGTGGCAGCAAACACATTGAAATTTTTAGTTCAAAGTAAATTTGTTTCTAAAAATGTCCTGCCTTCTCTCAAAAATGCTGTAAGAAAAATCCAATAAAACCTCTTTCATCTCCTTGAATGAAGAAAGCAACACACAGTTCAATTGATTTTAGTAGTATTTATGGTTCTAAATGTTTTTACGTTAAGTATATTTATTAATATACATATGCTATACATTTTTATTCATTTATGGCCTAGAAACTAGGTTTTAAAAGTCATCCAGTACATCAAAACTTGTTTAGCTTGTAAAACTTGCCCTTGGCTTTGTTAAGAATCAGTCCACCCAAAGATTAATAAACTTATATTGAGCCTTTCAACAGTTCCGGACTCTGAACTAAGAGCGATAAGAGAAAAAACAGAAGTCTTTAACATGTTTACTGTTTAGTGAGGGAGAGAAGACTGTGACTTGAAATAAGAGAGAAATATGCATGGCAACGTACCATACATAAGGAATTCAGCAATTTGATTGAAGTCATGTCAATGATCAGCTGCACAGGCTTCATGACACTGGTAGGGTGGAGAATCACTGCAACCAAGCGATAATGACACTCCTTTTCTGTCATTCTCACCTGCCTCTATCCTGAGATAGGTGAGCTCAATCCCCCAGTAGTAGCAAATGTGTTTAAATTAAGGTAGCATTAGGAGTTATAACAAACATTTCTCAAGTTGCATGATAATGAGGATTACTCAAACAGGACTAGGTTCAAGATGGGTGTTCGTGATCACCACTCTGATTCAGAAACCCAGGCTGCTTTCATCTTGTGGCTCCTCCACCATCAACACACGGCTTTGAAGGATGTTTGCTTGTCTGATTCAAGCCAAAGGAAGGAGGAAACACGTGTAGGAGATTTTCCTAAGCCAGGTCTAGAATGGCACCCATTTCTTCGGCTCATGCTCCATTGACTAGAAGTCAGATTTGTGGCCACATTTATCTGACTTAAAAATGTCACCTAGGTGTGTGTACAGGTTGAAGAAAGAATAGGTTTTATGAACAGTCAGCTATAACATCCATGAACGCTGGATTCAAAAAACAAAAAAGAGAAGGGAAACAGGGTGCTGGTTGAAATGCATCATTTGATGACCTCCACTTTTTAAGAAACAGGCATGCTGAACCTCACTAATGGAAGGGTATCCTTCTCCAATGACAGTTACAGATTTGTGGAATGTGTTCAAAGGTGACTGGGCATTTTTAGATATGTTCAGCTTATATATGTGTAAATACTAGCAAGAGAAGCGTCAGAGTAAAGCTTCATTACACTCTCAGACAGAAGTATTGTAATATAAAAAGATTGTGTGTGTGTGTGTGTGTGTGTGTGTGTGTGCGCGTGCGCTGAATGGGCACATATGTATCTTCATAAATAATCCACATGAACACAAACCATTGTTATTAAGTCAATAGTAAAATATGAATGTTTCTTAAATGAAGTGGATATATATTTTAAAGTTCCCAGTAGAGTGTAAGATATAAGTAATGCATTCTTTGTTATTTTTTAAAAAGATTTATTTATTTGAGAGAGAGGCAGAGGGAGAGAGTGTCCTAAGCAGATTTTGCACTGAGTGTGGAGCCTCATGTGGGGCTCCATACCAAGACCCTAAGATCTGGACCTGAGCCAAAACCAAGAGTCAGCCACCCAACTGTCTGAGCCACCCAGGTGTCTTACATAAGATATTTTCATAATGTGTTCATTCATCTGCACAAAGATAATTTATTGAATAGAAACACCTGTTTGGGAGATGTTATGGGTTGAATTGTGTCACCAATGAAGATATATTAAAATCCTAACCCCTGGGACGCCTGGGTGGCTCAGTTGGTTAAGCGGCTGCCTTTGGCTCAGGTCATGATCCCAGCGTCCTGGGATCGAGTCCCACATCGGGCTCCTTGCTGGGCAGGGAACCTGCTTCTCCCTCTGCCTCTGCCTGCCTCTCTGCCTGCCTCTCTGTCTGCCTGTGCTCGCTCTCTCTCTCTCTCCCTCTGTCCCTGACAGATAAATAAATAAAATCTTAAAAAAAAAAAAAATCCTAACCCTTGTATCTGTGCCTGCAACCTTATTTGAAAATACTGTCTTTGTAGATGTAATCAGGTTACAGTAAAGTCATACTGAATTAGGGTGGACTCTAATCCAATGACTAATGTCCTCATAAGCAGAGGATATTTAGACACAGTGTGACTAGGAACGTAGGGAGGACACCATGAGAAGAGATTGGAGTCATAGATTTATAAGCCAAGGAACACCAAGATTTGCCAGCAACCACCAGAAGTTAGGATAGAGGCATGGAATAGATTATCAGAATCTCCAGAAATAACCAACCCTGCCAACACCTGAATTTTAGACTTCTAGCCTCCAGACTCATGAGAGAATAAATTTATGTTGTTTTAAGCCACCCAGTTTGTGGTAATTTGTAACAGCAGTCCTAGGAAGCTAGCACATGGGTTATACATTTATTTATAGTATTGATGCCTACCTTTTATAAACTTTCAACTTGCACATTTTCATGCTTATAAAAAAAGGTATGAGCCAGAGCATAAGAATCGTGACTCTGTTCACTGCCAACAAATGGGATAACAGTTGCTGTTACAAAATTACTTTGGTCTTATAAACAACTGAATTTCAGAATACTTTTCAGAAACTAGCCAGTTTGCAAGTAAAGGAGCATCTGGGTCATTTAAAGTATTCATATATATTCATATATATCAATAATATTTATCTCATGAGAGAAGTATCTAACTCTATTACGTACATGGGAGGAACAAAAACCAATCTTTTTTCAGTTCATGGAGTGTCTCAGTAAGTGGAGGTTTTGCATTTTTCACAAATGAACAATAGAACCCCCCAAACTAACAATGCCTATATACCTCAAGAAGGTTACTCAATGCCTCTGAGCTCCCATTTAGATAAATTGGAAGCTGACCTACCAAATGGAGATGATGTTAAGGATCTTAGGTTATCCCAACCCCGTGAGACCAAGAACTTGAGCCCGAGGTCACAGTGACAGGTTGTGTTTCATGGCAGGGCCAAGCTGAGGAGCTGTTCTCACCTACCAAGCACGTAGCCCTTGTTCACAGCATGGGCTCTAACACACCATGTTTGAGAGGGTGAAATTGATGCTCATGCTGGTTTTATAGGCAATTGTGTTTTCCTTCCTTCTTAGAGCATGTTCAGTCCTTCCAGAATATATATCTTCTTCTAGGAGATTCCTGCTTTTATTGAGAAATTGGTGAAGGCAGTTAAAACTTGTAGTAGCACTTTAGATTTTGTTTCTGGTTATAATTACATTGATGGGAAGACCACACACATAAATATTCTTCATTTTTACTTTCATATGAGAAAATCTATTTCGATACCATTTGGCAAATACAAACCTCATGGTTTACTTGAGAGGAGGAATAAATTGAGATGGTATCATTTCTCAGGAAGAGTAGAGAGGAGGTCAAGAATAGGCGTGGTTCTTCATACTGAGCCAGGAAGGATTAAGACAGCATTAATTACAAAGTTTCCTCTTTTCTCTCCTTTTCAAGCATGGGCAACACATGAAAATAATTTCCTGTACTTTGTCTTTCGATTTAATGCTTGCTATAGACATGTGTTACATTTTAATGGGAGCATGGTTAGAGGAGAAATTGTATTCAAACTATATAGTCATAAGAGTGTGGTGGATAAGTTTCTTGCATAGATGGAAAGAATTATATTATTGACCACATAAATTAGATGTGGAATACTTGACAGGATTCTATGATCTATTTCCATGTTGCTTCTAATGCTGGGACTCTATGTTTCTTAGAGAAGTTCCCTATAATTCTTAATCCTTTGGTTTGTTTTTTCATTTGATTAAGTTCCTTTAACAAGGGGCTGCTTAGAGTCGGGCCATGTATTGTTTGTGGCAGATGAAGAGACAGGAACAATAAATAACAACAACAAACTATTGGAAGTTTGAAGTTTATAAGTGGAAGGTCTAGTTGAACTTAAAGTGAAAAATCCAAGTAATGAATCTCCCCAATAAAAAAGTGACCATCTTTGGTTGTGTGAACTTCTCAGGGTTCTGAAGACTCCTCTCTTTATTTTACCTTTCAGAAAAACTTAAACCTCAAAAAAGCAAAATAATGAAATAAAACTTAGGCTCGAGATTTAAAACACCCTTCTAAAGGTGGAACTTTTGTGTTTTTTTTCTGGAATATTGGCTTTTCAGTTGGACCTGGAATATCTAGGAAAATTCCCCAGAGTTTGGGAATCTTCTTTTATTACAAAACAGGCTTTTTATTACTTTTAAAATTCTCTTCACTGGCCTCTGACATTTTTTTTTTCTAATAAAGAATACCACAAAATGGTCAATGAGTAAGACCAGAAGCCCAGAGTAAGATCCCAGAAGAGTTTTATGTCTCTGAACAGTTTTACATGATCATCTACAGAAAGGCCAGGATCAAATCTTCATGGTGCCAGGCAAAGTTTTAGTTTCTTGGGTCATAGCACTTGGCAAAATGACGTAAATTTGCAACCACTGGAAAAAGCTGAATTTTCTGATTCCCTGTGTGAATCGGTATGGGGAATACTTGTACTGGGAGTAATTATCTTGTACTGGGAGTAATTCTTAGCCATATATTTTTTTCTATCAGAAGACAAACCTAGGAAGAAAATACAATAATAGTTAAAAAATTGATAAACCAGAATTCCCAGATAAAAATGTCGAAAACAACTTCCTTTTGCAACCCAGAATAAATAGCTTAGCAAATAGAGGGAAACGTAAAATAGGTGTCATTTCTTCTTCCCCCAGGTATTTGGTATTTGGTGTCTTTATCTTTCAGAGTGCTGATTGGGACCCTCAAATAACCTATCTATCCCCTACAATATGGAGCACGAGAGAACTCTGCCTTTACACAGGGACACAGAAGTCACAGAAAAAAGATATCCTATAGTCCATACTAAAAACACTGACTTTTCTTTTTTACTGTGAAATTAAAAAATGCAAATTGAAACAGTAAGACACCAATTTTCAAATATTCAGTTGGCAAAGTTTGTTGATTATGCTAACATTGGATACTACTAATAAGAGGTTGAGTGAGAGGGACACTCTTACATAAAATCTGGACGATTTGTTTTTTGAGATTACTATAGTCAAATCCCTGTTAAATTGCCTTTTTCAATGAGATGAGCACCTACACAAAGTATAAAGCAATGTAAATATAACTGTTACAGCATTTCTTTTACCAACTCCTTTTGGTCACATCAATCCTACCTGTGGGGACTTAGACCCCACTGCTTTTGTGTTTGATTTTTGTGCTATCACAAGTTTGTTCTTTTTTACTCATTTGTTCCTTCTTTTTAAAAAAAATTATTTTACTTCCCATTTCCATTGTCACTAATATTATCATTATTCTAATATTGTTCATATGATATATTATCTTCTACTATTTAACTGGGATATAATTAGCATATAACATTGTGTTAGTTTTAGGTGTACAACATAATGATTTGATATAAGTATATATTGTGAGATGATCACAACAATAAGTTTAGTTAACATCCATCACCACACTCAGTTACAGTTCTTTTCTCCTTGTGATGAAAACTTTTAGGCTCTACTCTGTTAGCCACATCAGCCATTGTTTCATTCAGTTAAAAGTATGTATTGTTAACTATTCTCACCACACTACACATTACATCCCTAGGACTTATTCATTTTATAACTGCAAGTTTGTACCCTTTGCCACTTTCATCCATTTCACCTATCCCCTGTGCCCCCATCCCTCTGGCAATCACGGATCTGTTCTCTGTATCTATGAGCTCAGTTCTTTCTTTTTAACACTCCATATATGAGTGAAATTGTATGGTATTTGTCTTTCTCTAACTGACTTATATTACTTAGCCTAATATCTTCAAGGTTAATCCATGTTGTTGAAAATGGCAGGATTTTCTTTTTTTTTTTAATGGCTAAATAACATTCCATTATATATAAGATCGCATTTTCACTAAGATGCTAAGGTTGTTTCCATGTCTTGTCTCTTATAAATTATGCTGTGGTGAACACGGGAGTAGAGACATCTTTTAAAGACTGTAATTCTGTTTCCTTTGGATACATACCCAGAAGGAGAATTGCTGGATCATATGGAAGTTCTCTTTTCAATTCTTTGAAGAACCTCCATATTGCTTTCCACAGTGGGTGTACCAACTTACAATCCCACCAACAATGCACAAATATTCCGTTTTTGCCTCATCCTTGCCAACACTTGTCGTCTCTTGTCTTGGTGAAGATAGCCATTCCATCAGGTGTGAGGTGATATCTCATTATGATTTTAACTGGAAGAGTCTACTATGCAACTTTATATTATATATAAAAGAGCTTTAAAATGTTCACATACTTTGACCCAGTAATTCCACCCTTAGAAAGTAATCAGAGATGTGTTCAAAGACATATGAACAAAATGTTCTTTACAATTATTTATAACATTGGGGAAATAGAAATAAAAGCTCTAAGTATCCAATAAGAGGAGAAAGGCTGAGTAAATCATTATATGTGAATAATAGAATAATCACCAATTCCTAAATACATAATGTCAAGTCAGAGCCCAAGGGTTCAGAGTGAAAGCTGAATCTGGCCCAGAAAATTCCAGATGCCATCATCTTGGAACAGGTTACAGAAGCCGAACCCATAAGACCTGAATGGAAACCACGGTGCCCCACTGAGAATGATCACAGTCGGCTGTATGGAGAGCTTAAGCCGTTCAGGGCATGGTGGCAACATGGCTGGTCATAGGGCCAGCAGACTGGAGGAAGAGTATTCAGTTGTGACCCTGTGTGTCCGTGACTCACACCCACTTTGTCCTCCTACATGGCTCAGATTGCAGGGAAAGTCAAAACTATTTAGTAGAGGAGATGCCAGAGTCATTGGTTAGTTCAGGAGCAAGGTGTTTATTTTTTTCCTATCTAAGAATAATTAAAAAAAAAAAAAAGAAAACAGAATTTTGTTCACACCTGAAGTTGTTGAAGCAAACTGAATCCAAGCAGTAGATGCATAGATAGGCAGACTGTTATAGAATAATGTGAAAGAAATAGACCAAAATATTCATTATGCATGTCTCTGGGTGGTAAGATTTTACATAATTTTTACTCCTTCTCAATAATTCTTTTGCTCAAATGTGCAATTAACATTTAGTATTTTTGTTATGTAAAATATGTAAAAATGAAAAATATTTCTGGATTTTCTATAAAAAAGAAAAAAAAATTGTTCTCTCCCAAAGATTTCTTCTCTCACTCTCTGCACCCACCTTCCCAAGTAAGGGGCTGAGAGAACACTGGATTCCGACTGTATCCAACCCTCCAATTCAGAAAGCATTTCTGGTTTGGGAAGGTTTAGCTCCCTGTAACTCACACAGGAAGAGTGACACCTGATAGCACTGTTCTCTCCCTTTCCCTTCTTCAGCGGTCCTTTTTTTCGCATTTTAGCGAAGAGAAAAAGAACTGATAACTCACTGATGGGATGGGAACTTGCTTTTGTTTCAGCACAAGAATTTAAAACCAGAATGCGTTGTTGAATTGCTTTCACAGATGGAAGTTTAAATCACATTTACACTGAACATGGTCTTCTAAAAAGTCTGCGTGGAATCAGTCTGAACAATGGGAAAGACAGATGTGTTGCACTTGGAAAGGTTTAACCTTGTGCTGGTGGTGGAATTGTAGGCTCCCGCTGCTTTGGATTTGCTGGTTGGTTCTCAGCCCGTCTCTGGGATCCATCACGGGCCTCTACAGGATGGGGCTGTAGCCACCTTTGAGTTCTGTGGAGCTTTGAATGGCGAGAATGGATGAAAATATTTGCAATAAGCTTTGCAAAAGATCTTTACAATATTCTGCCAGAATGAAATTGCTGTTCCTTGGAGGCTAACCAGCTTTTGACAGAGGCAAAAAGAGACTTGGTATGGATTTAAAGGATCAAAATGTTTCTTTTAAAGGGACAGTGTATATTTCTAAATTCCTGGAGCCATGAACATTGTAAAGTCTTGATAGAGACAGAATTCCACAACAGAAACATTTCTTTCTAACATCTAAGGACCTGGACAAAATGAAATATGAATTTAGTGTGAAAATTCTGCAACCTCATAAAACGAGAAAACAAATAAAAGAAGTCCATACCATAGATTTTCTTACCTAGAGGTAAGGACGGTGATGATTTCTAAAAAGATTTTCAGATCTGTAGAAGTCCTTCTATCTAGGCTTCATAGACCATGAGAAGGAATCTTATTTTGCTAAAACTGTTTAAATTTTAAGTTTAAGCAACAGATATTAGGATGTACATTTTTTTTTAAGATTTTTTTTTTTTATTATTATTTCTTTGGCAGAGAGAGAGAGAAAGAGAGAACACACAAAAGTAGGAGGGGCAGAGGCAGAGGGAGAAGAAGGCTCCCCACTGAGCAGGGAGTCTGATGAGGAACTCCATTTCAGGACCCCAGGATCAGGACCTGAGCTGAAAAGGCAGATGCTTAAGTGACTGAGCCACTCAGGCACCCCATGAGTTACATTTTAAAGAGTTATAAAAAATTCAGTTGAGAAATACAGATACTTAAAAGAGTTAATTGCACTTCCTTCATTCATATAATTATAAAAGCTATGACCTTCTAAACTAAACTTAGCTCACTCGAACAGTGTCTGATCCATTCACAGTGAGAGGAAACTGAGATAATTCTGTAGATAATGCAAGTCAACCCCTTCCCAACCACTCTCTCACAACACATACAAGCACAACTAGTATGTAATTTTTTATTCCTTGTATACTTTTAAAATGCTTTAATCCTTCATTTCCTCATACACAGTTTATCTTACCAGAGAAGGAAGATAGAAAATGAAAATAGATATATTAGCTATATTGGAGCTTTAACTGGTTTTTGTATGTTCTTTGCAGGAGGAGAATTCCAACATGAGGTAAAGAAATTGGGGGAAGAGAATCCTTCAGTGTGCGGTGGCATGTTGCGAGGGCTGGTCAGGAGGAAATCGGGGCACCATTCTGGGGTGCCAGCATGTTCCCAGACTGTCAGGCTGGCTCTGACAATGTGGGAACTGCCTGGTACCCAAAGGGAGATTTGTAAAATCATACCTAAGGATGTGTGCAATTTAAGTTTCAGTTTTGGGGGCGCCTGGGTGGCTCAGTCTTTAAGCATCTGCCTTCGGCTCAGGTCATGATCCTGGGGTCCTGAAATCAAGCCCTGCATCAGGCTCCCTGCTCAGTGGGAAGCCTGCTTCCTCCTCTCCCACTCCCCCTGCTTGCGTTCCCCCTCTCACTGTCTCTCTCTCTCTGCCAAATAAATAAATAACATCTTTTAAAAAATCAGAAAGCTTTTAAAAATAACATACAGGGGCGCCTGTGTCTCTCTCTGTCAAATAAATAAATAAAATCTTAAAAAAAAATAATAATGAGGGGCACCTGGGTGGCTCAGTGGATTAAGCCTCTGCCTTTGGCTCAGGTCATGATCTCAGGTTCCTGGGATTGAGCCCCGCATCAGGCTCTCTGCTCAGCAGGGAGCCTGCTTCCCCATCTCTCTTTGCCTGCCTCTCTACCTACTTGTGATCTCTCTCTCTCTCTGTCAAATAAATAAATAAAATCTTAAAAAAATAATAATGAGTGTCCCCCGATTCAAAACTCAGACATCTTCAATGTAGAAAACTGGAGAAGCATGGAAAAGGATGATTATTTTAAAAAACAAACAAAAGCTGCTCCTTGTGGTAACCTCTGGTTGTATATCCTTCTGGACCTTTTTTTTTTTGCCATGTGCATGTACCACATAGACATTTACAGATTTTACAGCCTTGATAGCTTACTATCTATTTAGTATTCATGACCATTTTCCCATGCTCATAGGTAGTTTTCTATAATATGAATTTTTAATGCCAGTACTTGAGTCCCATTGTACATTTTCATCCTAATTACTATGTAAATATCCTGTGATATTGTGATATATATTTGGTCTTCACCCCCAGTTCCTGCTGGAGAGCTTCGAAGTTATCTCTGGAATGATGAGAGTGTCTGCATGCTGTGGAATGACTGGTACCTGACAGCTCCTAGCTACGTTTGGGATGGGAGATGGTCAATAAAAAGACCAACTCAGGATTAGAGGGTTGGAAATTTAAACTTACCTCCTCCTCTCTAACCTCCTGGGAGAAAAGAAGGGCTGGGATTCATTGCCAATGGTCAATGATTTAATCCCTCTTGCTTATATGACGGAACCTCCATAAGTCCCCTTAAACTGTGGGGTTCAGTGAGATTCTGAGTTGGTGAACACATGGAGATCCTTGGTGGGTAATACACCTGGAGGCATAGTCACATGGAAACTTCATGTGCTCCACCCATTTGCCCCCTCCACACTTTGTCCTGTACCTGTCTTCCCTCTGGCTTTTCCTGGGTTGTATCCTTTATAATAAACTGTTAATAGTATGTAAATAATTTTCCTGAGTTCTGTGAGCTATTCTAGAAAATTGCCAAGCCCAAGGAGTGGGATGTGGGAACCCCCGATTTATAGCCAGTAGGTGAGAAGTAGGTGGCCTGGACTTATGACTGGTATCTGAAGTGGGAGAAGACTTACGGGACTAAGTCCTTAAACTGTGGGATCTGTCACTCACTGGCACTCTACTAAGTGTCAGAATTAAATTGAATTAAATTGTAGGACACCAAGCTTATGTCAGAAAATTGGTCAGTTGTGGGGCGAAAAAAAACCAAGACCCCCTCCTTTGGTGTCAGAAGTGATATTGGAGGAAGAATGGACCCTAGCAGGATCTTCCATGGTTGGATTTAGCTTGCCTATAAGGTTTTTGTTTGTTTGTTTGTTTTGTTTTTATTTTGTTTTGTTTTTGTAATTATAAATAACACCCAAATTGAAAGCATTTAAAAATATTCAATTTAGGCTAGAGAGGGAAGTAGTAAATTAAGGTGCCTAACTGCCAAACCATTGTAAGAGTTATTGATTCCCACAGGGTAGGCATCCTATATTGACAAGATATGTTAACTAAGAAACCAAAAAGTTAGGAATGTGTTGTTATGTTTATATTTTGTAAATGCACCAGAGACTACAATGGTTACAAATGATGAACCCAATGTTTTTAGTCATAAGAACACCACCTTTAAATAGAGTATATGCATGAGAACCTTCCTCTATACCTGGCAGTTTGGCTGTTCAATGTTGGCTGATTTGGAATCCCATCATTTTCTCTGTGCCTCACCTGAGGTCAGGTATATGCCTATGAAGGCATCCTGAGCTAGGGAGGGAGCACTGGCCCCTGTCTCCATCCTGTCTCTCTGAACTTCACTACTGACCTGTGAAATAAAATTAAAAGACTCACCTCATCAGGTTGTTATGAAAACAAGATGTATAAAAGTGCCTTATCCCTAGAACAGTTAGGCAAATATGTCCTCATCACCTTCATTGTTATCCTCCTGTTCATAAACAACACGATGGAATTTTATTTAAGTATGTGTTTACTTAGTTGAATTCCATAAACAATCCCTACCAGCAAGTAGGCAAGTAGGGAGGGAGTGGGACAGGAGGGAGTAGCCTTGTCCCCTGAGTAAGTCCCTGCCTCAGCCTGAGCTGTGAATCAGCTCTTTCCTTGGGATCTCATTTCCTCAGCGCCCCTCAGAGGCTGATGGCTTCACCCTGAGGGAGGAAAGAGAGATACACAGCCCTCTTTAACGTGGCTCCTGAAAATAGGCTCAATCAAGGAAACAGATCTGTTCCACACTGGAAATTTTCGAAGGCAGTTTTGATTATACGCGTGTTTTGCCTGACCTATAGGCTTTGGAAACTGCCTTCCTCCCTACCTTTCTTAGAAGTGACTCCACTATGTTGTGTTCACTTTATAGAGGAGAAGACAGACTTGTGAGAGACTGCCAGTCATCTGAGGCAGCACAACTCTGTGAACAAAGCATTCAGGACCACCTTGCTAGCTTCCGGTTCCACTTCACTGCAAATTGGCAGAATGCACAAAGACTCATTTTCACTACAGCGGGCCCCAGAAGGCCATAAACCATACCATCTCACTGATGTCAGGGTCCCTCTTCCTCCTCAACACCTCAGTGACTGAAGGAACCCAGGACAAAGGAATTTACCAAAACCCAGACAATAAAAATTCAGTGTGAGAAAAACAAAATGTCTGGTAAATCACGATCTAGCAAGCATCATTTTGCCTGAATAGGAATTTACCTCATTGTCTTGTATGTAACCTGAGGGTTTCTTAAGTGTTGGGGTGTGGGAGGCTGAGGGGTATCTTGTGGAGAGGAAATCTGCAAATTATCTGGGTCGCTCAGCTGAGGGACAAATTTCTGAGATCACACCCAGCCACCAGATATAGTCGGGCCCCAAGAGGACATGGTTTGCTTTCAGTTTGAGAATTTGAATGTTTTTTTTTTTTTACCTAATTTCACTGCAAAAGGGTTAATGTCCTTGTGGTTCCTGGCTTGTGAGGAAAGTTCCTTCATGACTGGCAGTTTTATAGGTTCTGGCAAACGTGGTCCAGGATAACATTTTACCAGTTCACCAGGTAAAGATTTGCTTTCCTTATCCAAATGGGAAATTTAGTGTGAAACCAATTTAGTTGCAGGTGAAAATTGACTGTGTGTATCACAGAGGCAGTTTCTCACTACTGGGGGAAAAGAAAAACAAAAAACAAAAAAAAAACCCTGTGTCCTGTTTGGGAAAGAAAGCACCAAAACCCAAAACCGCCTTTCCTTTTTAGAAGCAATTTTCAGCCAAAAGGAAAAGGAGTTTTATTTTTTGTGAACCCACAAAAATGTGATATTCACCAGTGAGGAAATCACATTTGTACAACTGTATTAAAGATGTTTTTCTCATTCAGGCAAATGGGAGAGTTCTACATGAAGCAGCTTTTGGGGGCATGGGTGAGGGGGTAGTGCTTTTATATAAAGGAAATAGTCTCTTTTGCCTTGGAAGTAGAAATTGCTTTGAAAAGTGACTTGGGAGTGCTCTGTAATTTATCTGCAGTCTTAATCCATTACTGATTCACATTCAAGTAGGCTTCCTATAAACCACGCTTTGAACGTTTTTTAGCTATAAACATTTTTGATGGATTTCAACTGTGGCTTGAAAAACTGGCTGGAACACATGACAAGATCACTTTTTCAAAGGACCTGGGGATGTGAGATGCTTCTTCAGGGAAATGGGCATCTGAGCTGGTTGCCTGCAGGGGAGTAGACTGCACTGACTCCCCAGGCCTGCTCTGCCCTGGGCTGCGGAGCCCTGCCACTCAGCATTTCCAGTAATGTCCCGCTCTGGCTCTGGGTCCTTTCCGGCAAATCAGTCCATTGCCAAAATTGCGTTATAACTCTCGTCCAGGGGCAGAGATAGATATCTCTTGAAAACAGTACAACTGGGGCACCTGGGTGGCTCAGTCGGTTAAGCATCTGCCTTTGGCTCAGGTCATGATTCTGGGGTCCTAGGATTGAACCCTGCATCAGGCTCCCTGCTTGGCAGGAAGCCTGCTTCTACCTCCCCCTCTGCCTACCACTCTGCCTACTTGTACTCTCCCTCTCTCTCTGTCAAATAAATAAATAAAATCTTAAAAAAAAAAAAAAGAAAGAAAACAACACAACCAACTCTGCTAAGGAGGAAAAGGGGGAGAGAGGCACATGAAGTTTAGAGGTGTGGAAGGGCAGAGCCTGAGCTGGCCTTCTCAGGAGAAGAGTCAAATGGCTGTACATAGAGCGAAGTGGCCCACAGGAGGACCTGGGGCAAGAGAGCAGCCGTGGACAGTCCTGGGGCTGACTTACCCGGAAGTAGCCCATGGCAGGACAGGGGAAACATCTCCCAGCAATGTCAGCCAGAACTCGGCCAACCCTGGTATGTTCCAGCTTAGAGGTAGGAAGGGCATGTCGAGAGGATGGAGGACTATGAACCAGGAGCTGTTAGAGGAAACCAGACCTACAGACTTTCCACAGGTAGCAGGAGGATGTGGCAAAGCAGAAAAAAAATTTAAAAAGGAGGTAGCTCCAATCACATGATGAGTTTTAACTTGCAGATCACATCATTCTAGATTCTAAAGACTCTTCAACATTCCTAGTCCTTGTGGGGTGGGATGGGATACCTCTAGGGAAGTGTTTCTTAAAGTATAGTCTCCAGATCAACTTAATCACCATCACTTAGGAAATTTTAAACAAATTCTCAAGTTCTACTTCAGACCTACTGAATAAGAAATCCTGGGAGTTGGGCCCACAATCTATTTCCACAAGCCCACCAGAGGATTTTGGTACACATGAAAGTTTGGAAACCATGGCTCTCTAGCAGTCCTTCTCAGATTTTAAGGTGCATGGGAATGATTAGGTGATCTTGCTAAATAAAAATGCAAATTTGGATTTAGGGGCCTGGATTGAAGCTAATAGTCTGTGTTTCTAATAAGCCCCTAAGAGATGCTGATGCTTTTGGACCACAGAACATATACACTGAGAACCTGTGATCTGGACAAGACAAAGCATCCATGGATTGTATCCCACAGTGCCAGGGATACACACTGCAAGAGGAAGGCATAAAAGCTAAATGTAATTTCCTCTGGAAATGCCTTGTGGGGTGACAAGGGCAGGCCACAGATCAGACCACTGTTTTCCCCTGAGGGTAGGGTACTCACCACACAGTTAGAAGAAAGGTTGAGTCCGGTGGGTAGTAGAGTTGAGGGCAATCACCTTTGGTAATTATTTGCTAGGCCAGGTCTTGTGGGTAGGGATCTCAGGGTATTTCCACTTGAATTCCTTCTGGGGCTTACCATGGAAGCTTCATTCTTATTCTCTAGGTTGTGTTTCTTTCCTGGAAAAAAAATATTAGAGGAAAATCAGCTTGAGAATTACACACAAAATGTTTACCTAGTAGATTTAATTAGACAGGAAAGGGTTTAAGGTGAAAACAGGAAGCCGGAGTCAGATCAATTTACTTCAATTTCTGATCAATTAGTTGCTTGTTTATGCTGTACTGAAAATTAGTACATGTAAAGCAAACTGGAAAGACTTCTAGGCAAAACCCAAATCCGTATCAGATTTTCTTTTGGCCAGGAGATTTTCTATGCAGTTGAATAGGAAAATAAATTAGATGAGATGGTTCAGAATGAACCCTAGTGGCCACAGTTAAGAGACTTACTGCATTTAAGTGAATGACTGAAGGAGAGGTATTGAGGATATCTGACTTCCTGAGCAACTGTGGGAACAGAATTGCTATGTACTGTAGTTAGATTTATAGTCATAGATTAGAGAGAATATACTTTCAATATTTTGTGCTATGTTTAAAAACAAGGAAGCTTCTTTGGTTTTTCTATTCTAGTAAACATTAAGTATGCACTTTGTTCTTTCAATGAAAAACAAAGACAAGAATGTCATTTTTTTATTCTCATTTTTTATAACCCTGGAAGAAATCTCTCGACTATTGAATTAGACAAGACTTGAAGGAACATAGATTCTTCTTTAAGTTAACTTAATACAAATCAATATGAGTTGTTTAAATTTAAGCCAAGTTTTGCTATCTTGTGTGTGCTTAGCCTTTAAAGCTCTATGATTATTGTCAAATAAAAGCTGTCTTAAGAGGTCTGACTTCAGGTAGGAGAGTTTGCAAAATGTCCAAGTGGAGAGCTACAATCCCAGAAACGAAATTACCTTCCTTTCTCATTGCTTCTGGGTGTCTCAAAAATAATAAAAATAAAAATAAATAAAAAGAAGGAAAATGAATTCTTGAATTTGTGGTTTTCCTTTTTGCAATCCACACTGCTTATATGAATTTCCATATTCCACAAAAGGTAACAAAGAATGAGCATGGAAATGAATTTTTAAAAGACAGAATAGCTCACGGCTTTAAAAAGCAGTCTTGTCTAAATAAGTATTGGCTGTACTAATATCACCATGAGACAAAAATTATAATAATTTGGACCATGTGCTTTACATTTAGCTAAGTCACCCCAGTCTTCTAAGGGGCATAAACAGAACTGATTAAACAGTAAAGTTGTAATGACACATGTACACAAAAACATGTGTGTTTTTGTCGCATATGGTAAAAAATTTACATAGGTTTGTAGCCAAAGCTTATGTTCAAAGGATCCAAAATACCAAGAAAAGTAAGAACGATAGTAAAGAATTAAACAAATATTAAATGGCAACAAATTAGATAACTTAGAAGAAATAGAAAAATTTGTAGAAAAATACAAATTTCTGAAACTGACTCAAAAAGAAACAGAAAATACGAATAGACCTATAACAAGTAAAGGGACTGTAAATTAAAATCTTCACATAAAGAAAATCTCAGGTCCAGAGGGCTTCACTGATAAATTCTACCAAAGGAAAAGCTAATACAATCTTTTACAAATGCTTTCAAAAAAAAAAAATTGAAAAAGAAGGAATACTTCTCAAACTAACTTTATGACTACCCTGAAACCAAGACAACACAAGAAAAGACAACACAAGAAAAGAAACTACAGATTGATACTTCCTATGAATGCAGACATAAAAATCCTCAACAAATATTAATAAACCAAGTCCATCAATATATAAAAAGATTATATACAACCAAGTAGAATTTACCCCAAGAATGTAATCAATGTAGTAAACTGCATTAATAGCACAAAGGAGAAAAATCCCTATCTGATCATCTTAATAGATGCAGAAAAAGCATTTGAGATAATCCATTTCATGATAAAAATATTCATCAAACTAGTAACAGAAGGGAACTCCTTCAATTTGATAAAGGTCATTTATGAAAAACCTTCAGTTACTACCATAGACAAAGACTGGATGTTTTCTCTCTAAGGTCAGGAACAAGACAAGGGCATCTGCTCTTGCCATTTCCATTCAACTTCACATTGGAATTTTTAGCTAGGGCATTTGAACAAGAAAAATAAATAAAAGGCATCCATATTGGAAAGGACAAAATAAACTATCCCTCTTTATAGATAACATGATTTTGTATATGATAAATCCTAAGAAAGAAATCTATTGAGAGACTGTGGACTCTGAGAAACAAACTGAGGGTTTTGGAGGGGAGGAGGGTGAAGGGTTGGGTGAGCCTGGTGGTGGGTATTAAGGAGAGCACATATTGCGTGGAGCACTGGGTGTATAAACAATGAATCTTGGAACACTGAAAAAATAAAATTAAATTTAAAAACAAAACAAGGCACATGGGTGGCTCAGTTGTTAAGCATCTGCCTTTGGCTCGAGTCATGATTCTGGGATCCTGGGATTGAGCCCCACATCGGGCACCCTGCTCAGTGGGAAGCTTGTTTCTTCCTCTCCCACTCCCCTTGCTTGTGTTTCCTCTCTTGCTGTGTCTCTCTCTGCCAAATAAATAAAAAAAAAATTAAAAAAAATAAAAAGTTAAACAAAACAAAAACAAATAAACAAAAAAGAAATCTATTAAATAATTACTTGAACTAATAAAGTAAGGTTAGTAAGGAGTCAGGATACAAGGCTAACATATAAAAATCATCTGTTTTTCTATACACTAGCAATGAGCAATTTGTAAAAGAAATTAAGAACATAATTCCATTTAAAATAGTATCAATAATAATAATATATTCAGGAATAAATTTAACAAAAAAGTACAAGACTTGTATATTGAAAACTATGAGACATTGTTGAAAGAAATCAAAGGTCTAAACAAGTAAAAAGATATCCCATGTACATGGACCAGAAGACTTAAAATTATTAAGGAAACAACACTTTTCAAATTAGCCTACAGATTCAATGTAATCCCTATCAAAATCCAAAAAATCTTTTTTTTGCAGAAATGGAAAAGCTAATCATAAAATTCATATGGAAATGCAAGGGATCCAGAATAGTCAAAACAATTTTGAGAAAGAAGAACAAAACTAGAGGATTCACCTCCCAATTTCAAAACTGACTACAAAGCTACAGTATTCAAGACAGTGTGGTACTGACATAGGATAGACACACAATCAATGGAATGGAATTTAGAGTCCAGAAGTAAACCATTACATTACAGTCAATTTATTTCAACAAGAGTGCCGTGACAAGTCAATGGGGCAAAAATAGTTTTTTCAACAAATGCTGTTGGGTCAACTGTATATCCCCATGCAAAAGAATGAACTTCAACTACTTCCTTATGCCACACAAAGAAATGAATTCAAAATGGAACATAGATCAATATTTAAGACGTGAAACTATAAAGCTCTTAGAAGAAAACAGAAATAAATCATGATGACCTAGGATTGGGTAATGGTTTCTTAGATTTAACGCAAAAAGCATAAGCAGTTAAAGAAGAAATAGGTAAATTGAACTTTTTCATTTAAAAAAAAATTGTCCTGAGAGCTCCTGGGTTGGTGACCATTTGCAGCTTTGGAGAGAAGGGAGTTTGGAGAGGAGAGGGAAGATCCGCACCTTTTCTCATATATTTTGCTCAATGCATCTCTTTCATCTGGCTGTTCCTAAGTTCTATTCTTTTATAGTCAACCTGTAATGAACTCTAGGTGAGTTCTCTGAAGACAGTCCACAGTGTGATTGGATGCCTGAGGTGATCCCTGAAAGACAGTCTTCTAGAGAGTGTCTTCTTCCCTCTCAGGTCCTGTACTGACTGGATAGGCAAAGGGAATTCATAGTAAATGTCTACAGTAGATGCTTCTGGTTGCCTCCCATCCCTCTAGTCTCCAGTAACAGGACTCTGATTTTGTGCAGGTGTCCAAGGTTCTACCCCTGACATAGGTGATAAAACCAACTTAATGATCTGTTCTGAGCTGAGAAGTCTCTGTGATTTTACACCTCTCTCACATGAAGACCTGGATATGCATCACTGTGGCTCATTTGGAACCTGAATTCCTCCAGACATGAAAGGATTTTCATAGGATTTACTCATATTGTCTATGCATATTCTTGTATTATCTGAATAATGATGTGTTGTTGGTCAAGAGAGTCAACGTCTGGGGTGTGAACAAGAGCAAACCAGCGCCCAGAAACCTGGAGAAACTCCCAGTTCCAATGCCAATGCTGTGCTGTTCTAGCCCACCCCTTTTCCTTTTATCCCCCTGATAGAGAGATGGAAATTCAATTACAAGAGTCTGTTTAATGTTTGTTGAATGAATAAACAAACGAATGAACGAAAGAAAAAAATATGCTAAAAATGGTACCATCAAGAAAATGGAAACACAACCTACAGAATGAGAAAAAAAAATTACAAATCATAATCTGATTAAGGACTGGTATCTAAAATACATAAAGAATTCTAAAATTCAATAATAAAAAGATAACTCAATAAGTGGGCATAAGATTTGAGTAGACATTTCTCCAAGGAAAATGTAGAAGTGGATAAGAAACACATGAAAAAATGTTCAATATCCTTAGTCATTGGGTAAGTAAAAATCAAAACTATAGCGAGATGCCACTTCACACTGAGATGGCTATAATAAAAAAGACAGACAACAACAAGGGTTGGCAAGGATATAGCGAAATAAGAACCCTCATAAATTTGCCAGTGGGATATAATATGGTACAACAATTCTGCAGAACACTTTGGCAATTCCTCAGAATGTTTAACATACTCCTGGAAATGAAGACACCCATCTTTATGAAACCTTGCTCATGAGTGTTCATAGCAGGATTATCTATAACAACTCAAACCTGGAGTCCACCTCAAACCGATGAAAGGATAAATAAAATGTGATATATCCATAAAATGGGATATTATTTTGTAATAAAAGGGAATGGCACACTGACACATGCTAATGATATGGATGAATCTTGAAGACATTATACTAAGAAAAAGAAGCCAGTCATTAAAAAAAAAATCGTGTAATGATTGCATGACATGAATATGAAAGGCCTAGAATAGGTTAATATATATCTAGAGAAAGATTAGTGGTTGTCTAGAGCTGTGCAGATGTGGAATTGGGGAGTGATTGCTAATGCCACTGGGCACAGGGTTTTTTGGGGGCAATAAAAATATTCTAAATTGAGATTGTGGTGATGGTGCACCTATCTGTGAACATATCAAAATTATTAAAGTGTTTGTATGCTTTAAATGGGCAAATTTCTATGGTATGTGAATTACATCTTAATGAAAGGTATTTAAAAATACATATTGTGGTTTTAAGTATAGAAATCCCAGTTGCACAGTATGTAATTTTCTCTTCCTCTTTCTCTCTGCTTGATAGTAAAACACATGTATTATTTTTTCTACCTATAGGTTGCCAACCTCATCTGGTTACTTCCCTTTCTTATGCAGAGCTTGACTGTGTTTAAGCAAAATCCAGACCAACAGGGTAAAGCAGAAAAAGCTATATTCTTTAGACACCTACAGCCTGGTCCTAGTGTGTGCTTAGTGCCCAGTGTTCCAAAATAAAAGAGGTTCCCTCGCTTCAAGAAGTTTCTTTATTACCTAGTACATTGATTAGATTTAATCAGCAATGGGACCTGGATAATCTAATATGGGAAGGCAAATTTGTAGGTGGTTTTACAAAGAGTTGTAGAGTAAGCCTCAAGTCTGGAGTGTTGTAAAGGAGAGGTATATCTCATTCCACAGACACATTTCACTGAAGAGACAAGAATAATAACCCAGTAAAAATAATTGTAAACATTTGTACCACACTTTCCAGTTTGCATGACTCTTTGCCCAAACACTGTCTTACTCAACTCTCCCAACACCTCTTCAAGGAAAATATTCCCATCCCCAATATATAGAAGAGGCAAGGGTAGTTATAGACCAACATCTTCTACTTTCATACTCTGGGCCATTTTCACAGGTACACAGAAATCCATGAGTCTATGAGATTTTACATGGAAGAATTTTGGAGAGACCTTGAGAAACAATAAAAAGAAAATGTATTAGAAAAATACTACTGGGGAAGGAAATCCAAGCAATTCTACTACCTCTGAGATATGGGTAAATCTTTCCTTTTGTAGAGTACAAAACCATCACTAAACCACCTCCTGGCAGAGATGGAGGATTTCATCTATTTGGGTATCTGTTTAAAGACTCCTTTCTCTAAAGATAGTGTCTTCATTTAATTTAATTTGTTGTTTACCTCAGCACACGAAGGAAGCAATACATGAAATTACTATGTGGTCTTAATTCTGAACAGTAATGCAGGTCAAGGTGGAGTCTGGAATAATAGGAACTATAAAAAAAAAATAGGACCATGTTATCATGGAACAATTCTGTCAAGAAAGGAATGTATTGGGCATTAGACATAAATTGAAATTTGGAAAAGCAGGCTTCAAAAAATTCAGGGGAAGTTTGGATAATTTTATAGCCAGAGATTCTAAAGTAGAGAGGCACAAAAGATAGAGGAGGCTTGAAACAGACAAAATTCTGACCCTAAAACTTGAGTGAAAAAGAAGGAAACGTTCAAGAAATCATCATGCCTTCCCAGGTCTTCTTGTAGCTAGGGAAGGACTTGTTCTCACGGTGGAAGGAGGCCCCTTAAATTAAGAAGGATACCAAAATCACGGCCTGGTCTGTGACAAAAATCCCAGATAGACACAGTGTCATAATGGGTTGAATTTTCTAAAAATACCAGAGACACTGAAAAGGGATATTTCTTAAGGTATTCATGGAGTGAGAAGAGCAAGAAAGTTTAGGGCTTTTAACAGAAACCGTAGAGAAGTACACAGACAGGTGCCAAAAACAACACTTGCCTCTCCGGCCCATACCTGTGTTTGCTGCAAATGAGAAAGGACTTTGAATGAAATGGGCAGCCAGATCCAGTGGAGCTGAGAGCCTGAGAACCTAGACTCAGGCAGCTCAGGGACAGGAAGATGTGTTTAGACCACCTGGAACCTAATGGGGATGGGTGCTGATGGAGAATGAGAAAATAAGAAAGAAGTAAGTAAATGAGTAAGAGATTAAAGTTTTTGTTAACTGGTAGCTGAGTGTAAGGCCACAGTGACACGAGGCAGCCACATAATGGGTTGGCTTGGGAAGCAGGAACGTCGGGGTTTTGTTAAGAGACTTCGAGTGTTGAAAGCAGGCACAGGCAGCCCCACCCTTTGGTGATGGCCTGACCACATCTGGAGGATTGTCTCTCATGCTGTGACCTACACTTGAAGAGGGACAATGAGTAACTGGAGCACGTGTTTTTGTCTTGATAGAGAAAAAGTTTAGGGAAGATGGACAAATGAATCTGAGTCACTTCTAGAGCTGAGATTGGCCCTTAAAAATTCCCTCCCCTGCCCCAGCACTGCCCTTTTCTAGATGATGTCAGCAGGTTGGGTCCAAGGACCCAGAGGGGATCCTGCAGGACCAGCCAAGTGGGTCCTTGGCTTTCTGCGGGATGGAAGTCAAAGGTGAGCCAGCAGGAAGTGAGAGCAGAGTTCATTGAAGACATATAGAGAGAGTGTAGCTACAGACAGAGCATCTGGTAGACTTGGAAAGGAGATGAGCATGAGTCTTGATTTTTGTCAGGGTTTGGGGTTTTTATTGAGGACAGTGGTTGGGTGGACATGTCCCCTCACCAAGCAGCAACTGGTTAGAACCAAGAGAAGAACCTTGGTTCTTCTTTGGAGCTAGTGGGTCTTGGCATCCAGACGTCTAGTGCTGCTGGTTTGGAATAGGCACATGATAGATCCCTTTGGTCATTCTCATCTGGTCCTTGGCTAGATGTTATCTAGTCTAAAGAAATCATTAACTCCTTATCCTTTATTAAGAGGACATACACTATTTGCATTCTGAAGCATGTGCAAAATCGGGTTGGCGTGCAGGTCCTGGCAAGAACAGAAGCAGGAAAAGGAGCAAAAGCCAGATTTTTATGGAGTCCTTCAGTTTCCCTATCTCTCTAAGATTGATCAAAATAATGACTTTTCCTCCAGGGCTGATCTCCGGTAAAGAGGTGAGACTTGGGGCTTTCCGGTGATGGAGGGCCCAGCTTTAGGCCTGGACTGGCCTAGGAAATATCAACCTGGCAGGTCTGAGCCAAAGAAAACCCTGCCCACCGCTCACTGCTGCCCACCAAAAGACCAGAGGCAAGTTGCTTTTTCCTGTACCTCATTTTGCTCATCTGTAAAGTGGGGATGATAATGTCTACCTCAGGGGACTCTGGTGACGATTAAGTGGGGTAACATTTGTAGAGAATTTAGCCCAGTTCTTGACATGTGGTATGACCGCGTCAATGGAGAACCACAAGAAGCAGGCATGGAGACATTTTATTTTGGTAAAAGACTACCCCGAGCTAGTCCACTGACCCCAAAATGGGGAGATGGCCCATCAAGGGCATCTTCTGCTACCTAATGAGCAATTTCTACCCGCCAGGTTCATATCAACTCTCCTAGAGGGTGGAGTCACTCCCTGCCACTACAGAAATGGAGAGAGTGGCGACATTTTCAGCACCTACTCACCCGCTCCATCTTGGTATTGATAATTAATAAGGCCATGTGGCCTGCGGCCTGGCCCTGAAATCCTCAGCATCACCAGGATTCAGAGAGACAGGGATGGAATTCCAAAACACTTAGATTCTGACTGAGCCCTAAACTTCGAGGGACCTTCCTGACTACTAAAAGGCCCAGGTGCACAACAGAGGTAGACGGGGCAACATGGCGCCAGGACCTGGGGCACGAAGGCTCCAAGTGTTAGGCCCACCATGTCGTAGACTCCCTGGGCTCCAGGAAGATGCTGAGCCATTCCAGACTACGGGGTGGGTGGGCACAGGACACCTATCCCTTCAAAGCAGAAGGGCTCCACGGCCCTCTTGGATGCCAAGGAACTATTATAGAGTAGCATTTTAATGAACTGAGTGTAAATGCATTAAAAGCACATGGAATAAATGCTCCTTGAAATAAACATGGGTTTAAAAAAAATGAAGAGAAAAGCAAATGCTTTGGCAAAACACATTTTGGGTTTTTTTGAACCCCAAATAATTGAAAACTGTTCAGGCAATCTTACCCAATAAAGAGTGCTGTTTAGCTCTCCCATGATGACTAATAATACATACAAAAGTGGGAAAATGCAACATATTTCTCTAGTCCTGGCATTTCCAGAAAGATGTGGACCAACAGAAAGATTTTCAGAGAACATTTTTAAAAATGCTTAAGAAATGAAGGCTTTGAATTTTGTAGAGCAATGAGAGGCATTAAATATGTGTTGAGTAATTAATGTAAGACAAAGAATTATTAATTTAAATGCTGAGATGTATAGTTGGGCCCAAACACTGAATGTGAATGCTTGTGAATCAAAAAATCACAACTAATCTTATTTACAAAAAACAAAAAAACAAAACAAAAACCCAAACCAAAACACAAACCTAAAACCAATCAACCAAGCAAGCAAACAAACCAAACAACAACAATAAACAAACAAAAAACACAACTCAATTCCTTACCAATTAGTTTTGTAGTCCCAGTCTTGTGCACTTGAGGAGAAAGTGAAACTACCCAGAAGGCGGGAGAATGGAGGCCCAGGGCACTCCTACGTGACATTTGTTCCACCAGGGTCTTCACCTTGACTTCCAGGCCTAGACATTTTGTTACATTCTGAGCCCAGTCACCCTAAGGTCCCAGGTGTCCTCCAGCTGCCCTCACCCTGCCTTCTGCCATTTCCCACCACTCCAAGAACAGACTTCCCAACAGGCACGCCCTTTCAGATGGCCAGCAGCTCAGGTGTTAGTTAATAAGCAAGGTGTTTGCTGACAGGGGCTGACCGCCTCCTGGAGGTGTTTGCATTTTTTTTTTTTTTAGGATTTTATTTATTTATTTGACAGAGAGAGATCACAAGTAGGCAGAGAGGCAGGCAGAGAGAGAGGAAGGGAAGCAGGCTTCCTGCTGAGCAGAGAGCCCGATGTGGGACTCTTTATCTCAGGACCTTGAGATCATGACCTGAGCCGAAGGCAGCAGCTTAACCCACTGAACCACCCAGGCGCCCCCGGAGGCGTTTGCATTTTAATAGGGAACTGTTAAAAGAATGCTGGGAGTCCGGCTGGGTATTAGAGCAGGGAGCTCTCTCCATAGATCCTAACACCAGAAAACTAGCCCTGCCTACCCTCTCTGGACTGGAGCACAAAATCAGCACTTCTCTTCACCCTGCCTGGGCTGGAGATCAGCGCCCTAGGTAAAGTGGGCACCGGTGGACAGCAGGATTCAGAATCTGATTCTATAGGATGAGATGTCAGCACTGGCTTCTGAGGAACCAAAGAGCAGTCACTCATGGGAGCACCTTGGAACACCTCTGGGGCAGACTCGGCCTCAATTTGCAGGTAGGAGTTACATGCAGTTCCCAACCTCTAAGAACTCACTCTTTAGAGACCAAGCAGATCCCGACAGAGAGGGGAGCATAGAGGAGGGAGAAGCTGGTTCTGCTTTGGGTCTTGAAGAGGTCTTGTCTTTCTCCGGGCCCAAGGTACTCCTTAGGGACTGCCAGTGACTCATTCCCTCTTCTTTCACCCCTCCCCCAACACCATGCATGAGTCTGGGGGCTTTTTCAAATGATAAAATTAAGGTGATTTCATTTTTGAAGTTTCTGAAATTATAAAAAGCAGAAGAAGGAGCCAGAAATCACTGATTATGTTAGCATTCTTGGAATCACAAAGTTAACCGATACTTTATGTTTCTTTCATCTTTGTACTTAGGGATCTAGTTTTAATAATGACTATATATATACACATTTATATACATATGTACATGTATAAGTATACATATATATTGTATATGTACATTTTTATTTTGTATATTTTCCTCCCCTTTTATCATGTTACAAGAATTTTCCCATTTTAAACATGCTTTGAAAATGTTATGTTCCATAGAATAAAGGGTAATAATAATAAAAAAAATAGAACTTTGTGATGTGTTTAGGTTTCCACAAACTCTTTATTCTCTTTATTAAACACTCAGGCTGGTTGGAAGGAGACTTGTAAAACCAAAAATCTTAAGCATAAGGAGCTTGCACTGAGTAATATGTAATGTTTTAGGATAATGCATCTTAAGGAAGAAGGCTTGAAAGTATTACTTGAAAGTATTACATTTGACATTAATTCCTAGAAATTTGAAACAGTCACTGATTTTCACACTAGCCATTGCTTTGTGACTTATGTTGTCTTCTCAGTAGTGTTTTGCAAACCCTGAGGTTATTTTAGGTTGGGGTCTTTAATAGGTGTTCCATAATAGGGAAAAAATTAACAAGTCTTATTATTTTAGAAGAATTTGTATTTTTCTGCATTGGATGTCAGGATCCCAGGGAACAGTGAGAATAATATAACCAAAAATATGTTTGCTTTTGATATTCCCCCCCCACCATACACATGTATCCAATAAGCATCTGACACCAGTTTATTTTCTGAGAGGGAAACCCAAAAGGGGAGCTTCTTGGTTTTCTCAATAGTATGGATAGCCAACTATTTTGATTTTTTTTTAAGAGTCATTTATTTGAGAGAGAGAGAGAGAGTGAGTGAGTGGTGGGAGGGGCAGAGGGAGAGAGAGGGGAAGAGAATCCTGAAGTAGACTCCTTGCTGAGCATGGAGCCTGATACCTAGCTCCATCCCAGGTTCTTAGATCCCAGCCTAAATCAAGAGTCTGCCACTTAACCAAATGAGCCACCCAGGTGCCCTTAGTTAGCCATTTTGTAAGACAAAGCTCAATGTATAAATTATATGCTTAAAAAACTTCCTTTAACTCCTCATGGTATTACAACCATGAAGAATCACCTGGAAAGCTGTTAAAGTGCCCCAGGCCCCATATTCCAATTCATGATTTCTGGAGTGGACCCAGGGAGCCTTCTTTTTAACAAGCTGCCCCAGGGGATTCTAATATCCAGGGGCCACCCTTTGAGAAACACTGCCCTACCAAATAAAGGTCCAACTCCTACAAGTCCCTTCTTACTCTGGCTCAACACTGAGTACCAGCATGCTTAACTCCCAACACTAGACCCTTCCATTCTGTCACCCTGGTGAGCCAGTCTGTCCCAGCACACTCTTTTACCCCATGCTGTCAGGTCATCTCTTTTGCCAAGGAAGTTAGCTGTCCTTTTCCCTCTGGGCCTATGACCAAATATCTCCTCCCTGTGAAACCTTACTCTGTTATACAGGTAGAACGAATCAGTTCCTTCTTTGTGGTTTTAGAATCTTGCTACTCTTCTAGACTTATCACAGAATTGCTTACACATTTTCTTGTCTTCTGATTGCAAGCTCCTATGGGTCCAGGGGCCATATCATCCTGTTATGAGCCTAGTGGTTTCCTGGTGCTCTTCTGAGTACTTTTTATATATGTTTGTTTTATCCTCTGAACATCTCTATTATAATATCATTCCTATATTGCCGCTGAGGAAACCACAGCTGAGTTAAATAAGTAAGCAGATGAATGAATATTATGAATACTTACTAGATGTAAAAATTGGGCTGGAGTAGCAGTGTGAACAGAACCCACTTCTTAGGCTTGAGACTTGAGGGACATGTGAGATGATTGTCTATACATCATGGGATTATGAAGATAATGGAACACTGATAGTTCAGGATTTGAAAGAAAATTATTTTCAAACATCTGTTTTAATGTTTTTGGATACATTGTAGAGAAATTCTAGTTTAGCAGTATAAATCACTTCATAATTTTTTTAAATAGCTATTCAAAAACATGCCATGGAGAGCTTTCATTTATGGTCATATAAAAAAAAAAAAAAACAACTGTTCTTCTGTTGTTCTGGGCATTTCTTTAGCCAGGCTATGGTGAGTGTCCATATCCCAGAGGCACTGGCTTCCTCCAAGTTCTTAAACACATCATTCTATCATTCTTCCTCTCCACCTCAGAGTCATCCCTCTTGTGGGACCCTCTGCTCAGAATGTTCCTCCTGTCCTTTCCCTGTCAATGCCAACTCATCCTGCAAAGCCCAGATCAAATGGGACCACCCATAACATTTTTAGGGCTCAAAGCGAGAGTACAAATGGAGGTTCCCATGCTACAGAGAGAAGATAGACTTCTCAGACCCCCTGGAGTTCCACATGAGAATGTTGGGGTATAAGAACAACTCATGGTTTTCTGCTAGTGGCCAAAGCCTCATCTCCCTTTTCCCCCATCATTGGTTCCTTTGCACATTGTGAAAGGACTGTGAGCAACCCAGTGTGTACATCAAAATCTGTGTGTGCTCACATCAATGCAAGCAGTCCCTTCCGTCTCAGCCCCCCACCCAGGAAACCTAGGGTATTCATATTTTGCCTCTTTGGGATGTTAGACACAGATGAGGTCCTTCAGATGGTGATTTAGAGGCTCAGGGAATCCTTAGCATGGTCTACAATGGGAAATATGGGCTCCTCTTAATTGTAGGGCTGGGGACTCTTGGCTAGGTCTATGGGGGATGCTGAGCTAAGTAAGTCATCCCTCTCTAAAGAAGTTGACCCTCACCCTCAAACAAGACCAGATTCTCCAGTCAAACTTTCATAGCACCCTCCAGTTTTCTTTGTAGCACTTACAGTGATAATTAAATGATTCACAGTTTAATGAATTATGTTTAAATAGCAGTTTAAAGTCTATCCCCCTTACCAATAAAGTCAGTTTTGCAATCCCAGAACGAACTCTTGTCTTTTTTCACCTTTGTATTTCCATTGTCTAAAACTGTATCCAGCACATGCAGGGTGCTCAACATTATCTGTGAAATGAGTGAATGAAAGGAAGGTTTGCTAAGAGTTTTAGAAATAATTTAGGTCTTTCAAAAAATGTTACACAAACTGTTTTGCCTTGTCTCACATATCTCTATTATTATCACCATCCACAGTTTTACCAAGTAAAAGTTTCAACATTACAGACAATTTTCCAGCATTTTTGTTCCAAAGATAAAGCCCCCATGGGGGGGTCTGTAGGGATGAAGGGTGTAGAGATTTCCAGGCACAGGCCCACGCAGATTTGTACAGTGTAAATGCTATAGATTTACATAGCATGATGGCAGAAACCCACAACATACAGATTTTCTTTCTGAAAAATTACAAAGTTCCCATTGTGAGACTTAAACTGGAAGTGAAATGAATAAAATATACCCTTCATAGGGTTGCATGCAATTCTACTTAGAGATCTTCATAAAATCTTGAGGGGAAAAATCCTTTTTGAAACAGAAACAACTTGGGGTGGTGCTTGAAAATTCAGAAGGCAGCTAGAAACTCTGCCAATGACAACTGTAAGTAATAACATGGTATTAAATTTTATTTTCCATTTTTAAGACCAGATTTTTTAAAAACCAGCAGGTATGTGGAATTATATTTCTAACAGACATTCTGAAAAAAATAATAGTTTTATTTATCTTGGTTGGTATGAAAACCCCGACCTTCCCAGGGTAATGTTTTGATCCACTGAGAGGAGGGATTCTTACGGACAGAAGGCCTGGATGTGACAGTTCTGGGTCTTAG